>NC_067398.1:102355553-102723053 GCF_016432865.1 Antechinus flavipes | reverse complement strand
GAGAAGGGGTAGGAATTAAGAGAAATGACAGTGAGTTCTATTTTAGACATAGAGTATTTAAGATGTTCACCAGACACAAAGTTTGAAATGCCTGAAAGACAATTGGAGATGAGGGATTGGAGGTCAGCAGAGAGATTAGGGCAAGATAGTAGATTTGAGAATCATTACTATAGAGGTAGTAAATAAATTCATGGGAATTGATAAGATCATTAAGTGAAATATTAAGAGAATACCTATTCTAAGAAATATTAAGAGAATACCTATTCTAACATATGAATTCTTCAATCAAGATTTCTATTAAAATTCCAGAGTAAGACTATTTTTAATTTCTCTTAGGTCTTCTGCCTAATTTTGGTAAAATAGTCACCAGCAATCTATTAAATGTGATACAAGATGTTTGTTTTGTACATAAAAAATACAAAGAGATTATTTTCTAATTATTAAAAAAGTCTAGATTTTAAATCTTTATTACTAGTATGACTATTTCTTTAACTAGAATCAATTTTATGGAATTACATAATTAGGTATAAAGTCAGCCCACAAATGCTATTTCAAAATGTATAAAGACAAATAAAATAATACAGAAAATGTATATGTTGACTCTTTATCAATGGTGGGGGGAAGGATTTGAAATAAAAGAGCAAAGTTGTTGAGAAATATAAAAGATGCTCAATTGTCACAATTTTCCTTTTCATCTGTCCTTAGTTTTACCTCTTTGATTGTAAAACTGAAACTCACAGTAAGATCATAGAAACAGACCTATCTAGGAAATTTGTGGAAAAACAGAGGAGAAAGATGACATGGAAATTATATAATGCATAAGTTAAATACTGCATGTACAATTCAAAAAAAGTTTTATTAAATACAAGGGAAAATCATTTTTCTCATAATTACTCTGTGAGATAAATAGTACTATTTGCATTTTATAGATAATGAAACTGAAGCTTTGATAATTTAATGACTAGACTAAATTTCCGTACTAATAGATTGAGATAGGAATTGAATCCATATCTACTATGTCCGAGTACAACACTATATTTACTGTGCCAATCTGAATAGGATATATTGTCATATTGTACAACATATTGGGCTTGACGACAATAGAAACACTTGATTTCCAGTCCTTTTTTTCTAACATTACTAGCTTGTGACCCTAGATAAATCAGGTAATTCCATGTACCTAAGACAATTACCTATAATGTATCTACTAATTATCTAAATAATGAATAGGTTTTGCATCTTCTAAATTTTACACTGTTTACAACTTTGGAAATACAAAGATAAAAATGAAATATTTTTGCCTTCAGGAAACTTATATTCACTGGAACATTCATACAACCAGATATATTACAAGAAAGGAAGTAATGATGGAAAAGAATAGATAAAATAAAGTGCTATAGGAACATATGAGGAAAAAGAGCATTAAAAACTGGGAGGGGGGATAAAGAAAGCTTTGTGGAGGAAATGATACCTGAGCTGACACTATAAAGAAGATAAGGAAAATAAACAGTGGAGATCAAAAAGGGAAGGCATTCTTGGCATGAAATACAGCTTGTCTGAGTATATGGACAAAGAGGGGAGAAATGAGAGGGAGAACAGATGTGAGAATAGTCATTGAATACTGGCTGTCCTTCCTGGTTATATGCCCAGGAGGAATCCTCTTGGCAGGCTCAAGGAAAGGTTGTTTCAGCACAGTGGAGAGCTCATCCTATTATTATATAAACTTCTGTCTGAAGTCTACTTGAAGAGATCTTCCTCAAATTACCAGTTGTTTTCCATAAGAAAGTAATATTTTAAACTCTTGTTCAGCACTTTGTATAGTGGTTGCTACCCTCTGTGGGAATGGAACAGGAGAATGGGAGTAAAGGGAGCAAGAAAGATGAGGGATCAACAATGTGATGATTTCAAACTTTGAAGTAAAATGAGGGATGTATGTGGGTGGGTGGGTGTGGAGGTGGATAAGAAGGACAGTGAGTAGTTGAAATGGTTGCATAAAAAGAAAGCCTTTAAATCCAAAAGGAGAAAAGACTCAGTCTTTGAGGTAGAAAAGAACAATGAGCATGGAGAAATGAGGAGAATATGAAAATATGTCAATACTGTCATAACTCTATGTTATGGCTAAATTGGTCTATTTACTATTTCTTGCCCACATTGCATCTCCCATATCCAGACAGCTGAGTGGCAAAGTCAGCCTGGAGTTAGGAAGACCAAAATTCAAATTTAAAGTCAGACACTCACTATGTGAATTTGGATAAGTTACTTAACCTGTCTAAGTTTTCTCAACTATAAAAATGGGGATAGTAGCAGTTATCTATATCACAAAGTTATTGCATAAATCAAACGAGATTGCATTTTTAAAGCCGTGCAGTATCTGACACATAGTAGTGCTATATGAATGGTCATTACTTTTTTATTTCCTTCTCCCTTACTTTTTATGCTTTTGCACAGATTACCTGTAACACTTGAAATGCATGCCTGTCTGCTTGTCCTAACCTCTTTGATTCTCTAAATCTCTTCAAAGCCCAGCTCAAAGTTCACCTCCTATGTGAGACTTTTCTTTACCCTTCAGGTGCTATGCCCCCTCATTAATCATACTTTCTTTGTGTCTATTGCATATTTATGTGTATGTGTTTTTCCCTAACTTAATGTAATTTTTTTTTTAAAGAGTGGAATCATATTTTGTCTTTTATTTGCTTTGCCTAGAATAATTGATAGATGTGACAAATAATAAATGCTGATTGATCAATTGATTGATTTATTTACTCATATCAGTAATGTCAACCTAAAATATCTTATACCTCAATAATCTCAGAAAATAGTATACAGATTAATCCGCTCTGATAATACACCTATTTGTATTTAACTCAATTGTGGATGTTTATTTTTCCCCGAGTGTAGTAAGACATTTCAACAATCTTATACTTATTCAATGCATCTGGAGTATAAATAATTACAAAAAAATACACCCATCATTCTGTTCATAATAAGTCACTACAGAAATCAGAGTCACTTTGTTATAAACTAAGCTATTTCTTTTGTGATTAGTGGCAGGCAACCTATTATATGTAGGAAGATTTCCCTTTCAAATGTAATTGTAGAAACACTTCCTATTTTGTATGTACAAAAGATGTCTGTTGATCTCTTGAACACCATCCTTCTCATCAGCAAACAGGGGAGATCTTGCTGCAGTAATATATTTAAACTTTTCGTCTAGTCCTGCATAATCTAATTTTTATACACTCTGCACAAATTGTAGCCACTTCATCAATGTCTTATTACTTTTCTCTTAACAATGCAGTGACAATGATTAATTTCTAAAGACTGGTAAACAAAAACCTTGCTTTAGAAGTGAATAAAGCTGAGCCACATGGTGTGAAGGCACTTATATTCATTTTTTCCATCTCCATACATATATATTCTTCTCCATATGCACATATATATGTACATATGCGTGTACACTTATGTGTATGAACATACATATACAATTTTCTCCACAGAAACACACATAGAAATATATACAATACATTCTCAATTCAATCCAATGTATTTGTGAACTATATTTAAATCCTGCTGTAAAAAGAACAGGGACTTATTTTTGGTTTTTATTTGTGACTTCCCCCACCCCCACCCCCATACTTGAATTCCCAGTACTTATAATGGTGTCCAACACATAATAAGTACTTGATAAATGATCTATCTAAATATTCAATCTACCCATCCCTTTATTATCTAACTACCACTTATTTATTTGTATTCAAAGAAAAGCACTAAATTGAATTAAAGAGCTAAAAGTTGCTACACTGTGAAAAGAAACAATATAAAAAAATAAAAGTGAAAGAGGCATAGAATTGCCAGATTTCAAACTATATTATATAACAATAATCATCTCATTATTTGGTACTCACTAAATAGTAGAAGAATACATTAATAGATCATATTGGAAAAGTATAGTTGTGAAGTTAAATATACACAACTCAGTGTTTGAGAAACACAAGAATATGAAACACTGAGGAAATTACTCCCAATTGGACAATTTTTTTTGGGGGGTGCAATTACAATTTTCATAAAAAGTAAGTTTAGACTAGTGTCACATGACATACTTTAGCTCCAAATAAATATGTGGATTAAATATAAATGTCATATCAAAAGGTTCTTGAAATGAATGGTCCTTGACTTAGTTATGACCTTTCACTGAAGCTCTGTGGAATTCTGTCTCACTCCTTGGAGATATAGAAAGGAATTTCTGAAATCTTATTATTTCAACCTGACAGAAGAATATTAATCTCAGAGTCTCTCTTAAGTGATTTAACTCAAAACCACAGAGCCAAATAAGAGGGAGATCAGGGATTGAAACCCAGGACTTCTACTTCTGAATCTAATACTCTCTTACAAAGAATCATCCTTCTTTTTATTAAAGATAATTAAATATTTTATTTAAAAAATTTGTATAATAATTATTCACGTAACACTTTTTTAAACCTCTTCACTTTTCTCTGGCAATAATGTGTATCTCTTTTACATTTTTTTCTTCTGCCTTTCCAATGAGAATTAGTGTGAGAAATGATTCTGCAGAATTAGCTTTGGTAAGTCCCTTATTTAATATTTACAATAAAAATAATTATAAGATTATAAATGTATAATGTATAAATTATAAAATATACAATTGTAAAAATTATAGTAATAGAAATGTCTTATCTTTTTATTCTTATATATATATCTATTTTGAAGAACATTTCTTATATTTTAAGAGGCTATTATATACAACAAAAATCACATTCATTAATATATGTAAAAAGGATTGTTAAATATTTATTTCAGTTTGATATAGATATACTGCTATACAGACCCACCCCTCATCAAAGTATCCCCTACATCAGTGGTCTTCAAAGTGGGCTGTACATGACAGTCTATTGGTGTGCAAAAAGAAAACTGTAGCTTTAAGAAGGACAACAGTTAGGCAGTACTGCAGCTGCTCTGTCAGTCCTCCTGTGAACTGTGTTCCCAATACAGGTAATCATTCTAGCCTTGCTCCCCTCCTGCACACAGCTGGTTTTCCCCCTTCCAAATCCCCACAGTAAAGCAGTACATACTTGCTTCTTTCTTCCCTTTATCCCATCCCTTTTCTCCTTGCCTCTAGGAAAATAAGGTAGATCTTTTATAATCCATCTTTCTCAAACTCCATAAAGTTTCCAATTGTACTCTAGCAAAGGACACTGTTTTCCTAGAAGTTTTTTACCTTTTAACTGACTCTAGGGTATGAAGAAAGAGAAATAAAAGAAGAAAGATCTCTGCCAACCCACCCATCTGCTCCTCTTGACTAATAACAAGGCCTAACCTACATTCGATGATCAGAAATGTTTATTAATAGCATTGTTTAATAAAGCAACTTGATAGATTGCTTAGAGCACTGCTTCTGGAATCAGAGAACCTGAATCCAAAATCTTCCTCTGTCAGTTAACACCCTCTGTGCTCTTGTATTTGCTACTTCCCTTCTTATTTGCTTATCTGAAAATGATGGATTTGAACCTGATGATCTGAAGGATATCTTCTGGTTCCAAATATATGATTCTATGATATTCATCCTAGAATTTTTTTTTGATGAGGACTCAGACTAAAAATTTACTATTCTCAAAAACAAAACCATTCAATCGCAAACTCAGTAAACATTTTTTAAAGCATCTATCATGTGCAATACAAAATTAAAAATAGCAGAGATATAAGATTTTAATAAAACATTGTTTGGCTTTATGGAGCTTATGTTTAAATAGAGAAAACAAAACCGACACACAGCAGCTTTTTAAACACAATAATACATGAATAAGGTACAAAATAGAAAGTCATGCAGCCCTTATATGCAAAGAATTGTTCTTGAAGGAAGATCCATTTCATTTAAGATTGTAACAATAATATATCAGGAGCAAGGGGAGAGAAGTAAAACATTCAAGTCATAGGAATTAAATGCCTTTCATATGCGTATCATTTTTTAAAAAATTTCCAAGGTATTGCAATATCTATTAGTCCAGTTGCCCAGATATGACAACTATGTGTTAGATTTAGGTTACAATAAAGTGTTTCTGTATAAAAGAAGAAATTAAAGCTTAGAGAATTTGAAGGTATTTCCTAATTAATGAGAATTAGAATTTGATTCTTCGGGTTCCCAGTCCCATGTTCTTTCATTTTACCATATTGCCTCTTGGATCTACTCCTGTGAAATATGAATTTTATGACCAAATCTCCTTCAGAAATGTGAGGAAAACAATTTCTACAAAATGAAGTTTACTTAAATTTTGTCACACCCATATTTCATGTAAAATTTTAAATGAAACTGGATTGTATCCACTTTAAATTAAATTAAGAGACTTGTTTTTAAAATACTGGCAGGGTTTCACTCAAAGTTAAAGAAAATTTTTCTCCTCTATCCTGACTATGTTATTTTGACAATGTATTAATCATTAAATGATTTGTCCAGTAAGTTGGAAGGGAAAACAGCATGAAACCACTCAAGGTAGAACATAACTCCTTTTGATTTAAAGCTGTTATTTCCAAAATTAATCACACTTGGCAACAACTGGGAACCTCTTTCTCATCTTGCTCTATATCTCACAGCTCTTATCCAGGTGGAGAGCTCCCTTGGAAGTCAAGGAATGTGCCGAGGAGTAGGCTCCATGATGTAGTTTATAAAGTCATTCATTTTGTTGATTTTTGTTTCCTAAAAAAAAAGTGATATGATCTAAAGAGATTTTAGCAGTAGGAGCATGAAGAATAAGAGGGAGAATGATGCATGTGAATAAGTTGAGGGTTTTTGATGACTTGAGACCTCTATTCTTCCCCACTGTTTTTAGCAAACCAAAGTTGTGCTGTTGCTTCTGTTAAGGAGAGGGTATAACACTAGAAGAAAGACTATGTAACATTAGAAATACAAACATACTTCTTACTTCAATTCCTCTACAGATTTTTCTCTGGAGGTAAGCCCCTATTCTCAGATTGTGAGACTTGTTAAACCTTTTGATACTGTCCCTGACTTGCCCTTGCATCTACTAAAGCACGAATTTGCTGTAGTTATCCTTGAAAAAAATAGATAATGATTAAATTGGAAAGGAAAGAATCAATAGGTATTTAATAAATAAGAAAATGGGTGGTTCTCTTAAAGCCTCAAATCTGATCTGTCTCAGTTCAAGATTGTCAAATAATATTACTAAAGTAATGAAAACAATAAAGTTTAGCAAATTTTATTCACGCCAACTAGCATTTATTCAAAACAGTATCCCAGAAATCATTAGATAATTAAGATCTGATATAGATAATTAAGATTAGATAAAACATAGATAATTAAGATCTGAGAAACTAAGGGACAAATATAAAAGCACAGATTATTACAAGTGTGGGAAATGGAATCTAAAAACAAGGGGACAAGAGATAGAGTACAAGACTAGAAATATAGACAGGGTTTGTTTCATGATAAAATTTAAATACCTTATTAGGTATTTTATTAGGTATTAGGTAATAATGGTGTTTTTATATTTGATCCTTGCAAAATAGTATTATGCTACAATCTTTACATCATCTTTACTCCCACTGATACATTTACTGAAATCCTGTGTATAATTTATGCTACATTAAGAAAGAATGGATGGGGCAGTTAGATGGCACAGTGAATAGAGCACTAGCCCTGAAGTCAGGAGGACCTGAGTTCAAATCTGCTTTCAGACACTTAACATTTCCTAGCTGTGTGACCCTGGGCAAGGCACTTAACTCCAATTGCCTCAGCAAAACAAAACAAAACAAAACAAAAAAAGAATCATTCTCCATGGTTCAATCTCCAGAAAGTTTCTAATAAAGACCTTAGGTCTTTTGGCCTGGGAAATCTTCAGTTTGAGAATCTGCAATAAAATAACAGTGACAAGGGCTTTTATGAGATAGAAATTCTCATTTCTCATTTTACCAACTCCTCAGGACTAGAGAATTCTTTACTCCAGGCTTCCTCCTTTCTAAAGATATTCACCTATTTCTTTTCTTCAGTACATTATCTGCACATCTCTAACATCGTTTATAGTTGGACAAACTAAGGTAGTGTGAGGTAAGACTAGAAACAAGTTCACTTGAGTGCATATATTCAAATGAAAGTTATCCCTTTCAATGTAACATCTTTTGAGATGTGCATACTTAATCTAATAACATTGTCATTTCTCAAAAGACTTTCAGAAATACTTTTTTTGAAACTGCCTTCAAAGTCAGTGTCCAATTCTTATAAATATCCTTTGGAATGAAAATCTTCACCCTTAGAAAGAGAATTTTCTTTGATGAAACAGTCAACAGTCTATTCAGAGAAAGATCTGTTGAATTAGATCTGTCATTCAACTGGGAAATACTATTTGGAGTAAAAAAAAAGTTAAATGGCTTGACTGTAAAAAATAGGAGTGTTTTTCATAGGATAGCTCTAAAGCATCTTTAAAAATAGGAAATCCAGAGCATTTGAGGAATGACAAAAAGTAACAATTTTTATAAATAACATTTAATTGAATATATAAGTTCTGCCATGCTTGTTTGTTTTTATATATTCTTTTCTCTTTTTTACAATTTTGCTGTGTACATCTATACTTTGTAATTATAACTTCTATGTAGAATTGGAGAGAATTGAAATATTCCTCTCCCTTTGTTTCCTGGCTACAATGAACCCTTGTTCTCATGAACCCTTTTATAGAAGTCTCAACCTAATTGTGTCCTCAGAGCTATAATTTATAAGTACAACTTTGGCTTTTCTACTCAATGAATGTTTCATGTTTCAGCAATATTATTTCTATGCTGACAATTTTGACATTTTATTCAATCACTGTTCTAATTATTTTCATAAATTTTAAATGTACATCTTGGAGATCATGAGTGAAGTAATAAAGCTTTTGCTTATTATGTGCAAAAGACTGTGCTAAGTACCAAGGATATAAGTAGAAAGGTAAGAGTCCCTACTCTCAGGAAGCACTCATTCTCTCAGGAAGATGTCACATATGTGATGTTTCAGGTACAGGTCAGAAAGTACGTGTTACTTAGGATAAATAGTAAAGCATACATTAATGTTTATTATTTAATGTCCTTTTCATTGATAAAATACTATTAGTTTCTGCTGCTGGAGCATTTGGTTAAAGAATTTACCTTTCTGAAACTTTAGCGGATGCAGGTATAAAATTTGTAGAGGTAGATAATAGGCTGCAACAAGAGTTGCTTGGCAGGATAGTCTGAAGGCACTGGGCTAGAAGTAATGCTATTCCCAAGGCTTTTTGGGTGACATCATCTAGCTCATTTCCAAGGACATGCTGTGTCCTAAAAATACACCTTTAAGTTTAATACAAATTATTAAAATTCCAGGCAAATAATAAAGTGGTAATTTATGCTGCAATTTATAGCATTTGCATGTTTCTGAGTTGTAAATATAAATGTTCACACTGAGAATTTATCAATAGACTTCCCCCTAGGCCATCCTTGTTATTCCCTTCATTTTATTGATGAAGAAAATGAAATACAGAAATGTAAAATTATTTAGTCAAGATTATTCTTAAGCTCAGATCTGAATCTACTTTGCCTAGAAATCCAGTGTTCTTTCTACTATATCTTGTTAATGCTATTTAATTGCTTTTCAACTTTTCACCAAATAGAATACCACCTTCTTGAAACTCTTTTATTACTTCAAATCTGTACAAACCACGCAATCTTAGTTCCTTTCTAATCTTTTCCAAGCTCTCCTTTACTTTTTCCCTTCAGAATTCTTTTTCTTTTAATTGTCTAATGTCAATATATTCCCCTAAGATTTAATACTTAGCATTGTTATTCTTTCTTATATGATAATCTTTATTTTTATGATTCATTAGTTGCTCCTGTCACTTTTGTGTTCCTAACCACTCACTAAGTATTCATTAAGTACCTATTCTGTGCCATATATTGTGCTAGGGCACTGGGAATACAAATAATTAAGAGAAAAAAAATCCCTGTCCTCCAGATATATAAATAAAATAAGGAGGATGAAATAAACAAGAAAGCTGAAAGAGAGGAATGATAAGATACCCCATTAGAGTCATGATAAAGAAGTTCAAAAGAATACAGTAGGACAGAAAATCAAAAGATGGCTACGACTGCCTCCTTAAATGAAATCATCACTTTATATTCCAATCATAGGGTCATGGCTGTCATTGCTCAAAATATTTTTGGAGTTCCTGTTTTTCAAGTCGCTTTTATAACCATTCCAAGAAAAATAATATCATTTCTTTATAATCAGTCAATTGTTTGATTGAAAATAAATTCCAATTCTGATTTTGCCTACTCAGGCAATGGCATCACCATTCTTTCTGTCACTGAGGATTGAAATGAGGACATAATCTTGCACTCATTCTTATTCTTCAATCACACATCTAATTAAGTCCCCAAAGTATTTTAGCATATTCTTTGAAAGAATGTCTTGGATTTATCCCTTACCTTTATTTCCATTACTTAACTATTCACTCTATTTCCATAATTTAAGATGGTTCTCATCTCCTGGATTATTACAATAATCTACTATTTATTTCTTTTTTTTTCAAATGCATTCTGTAATATAGATGACAGAATAACTATCCTGGAAAATCAATGTATAAGGTTTGAAAAAAATTATAATCTCTTCCTGTTCCATAACACCTAGACTAAATATAATTTGCCTTTACTCTTACTTCTGTAGTTTTAGTTCACACTGTTTGCTATGAGGAAACATTTGCTCCTACCAAGATAACTTTATTACTCCCTGAATATACCATGTTCATTTCTATATTCATGACTTTGTTTATATTATTCTGGAAATGTGGGATTTTCTATGCAATTTTTTCTATGTATCTATATTTGGTTACTTTAGTTCATGTTGGATGCTTTCTTTTATGTAATTCTATACTTATAGTGTGTATCATCTTGTAAAAACAACATTTTTGCATTATTTTCAGGCTTACAAATTGGTTTCATGACCTTAATTGAATCTTTGGTGTAGATATTATCAGTTCTATTTTTCAAATAAGGAAGTTAATATATGTCTTTAGAGTGATAAAACTAGTTAAGTGTTAGTGGAAGAATTCAAATTCATTCTTCCTGACTCTGAATTTAATATTTTCCCATTAAACCATACAATATAGTATTTATTGCATAAGACCTTGTATGATGGGCTATTTCTTTCACATAATTTGTCCATACCTTCTTCTTGGACAAACTTTTTAAAGATGGGGAATTTGGCTTATATATCTTTTATGTACCCAGTAGTACCTAGCACAATGCCAGCACATAGTAGGAACCTGCAAATATTTTTGATTGTTGTTCTGACATAACACAATTGTGTAGAAGATATACAAATATTAATTTTAAATGAGAAATATTGCCTTTCTCAAATCATGCAAAATTCCAAAAGGAGTTTCATATCTTTTCTTATGGGAAACAACAAAAATGACTAAATCTTCATTATTTCTCAATAATGAGACTTTTTTCCTGACTTTTCTCTCCCTTCCTCACAGCCAATACTTTCTTTTTCTTAAATTTCTAATCATCAGCTACTTATTGCAGTTTTCATTTTGTCTTGGCAAATGATAAGACAAGGAAAATTCTCAAGTCTTAGGAACAATACGATGCTATACATTGGTTCATGTCTCATGCAACATCTTGCAATCTTTTTTGGCAACACCCACCCTTATATGTAATATATTGATTAAATGGCAGTACTTCCTCCCTTAAATTTTCTGTCATACTGTCATGGTAATAAATTCCGACAGAGAGCAGATAAACAAGACTGGTCTCTTGGATTATTTTAAAACTGCAAGTTCTTTCACTACTGGGCCAACACTAAATCAGAAGTGGCTCGGAGTTCATTATTTCCCAAAGCCCTAAAAATGAGTCATCATCTGGCAGTTTTCAGGGGGATCTCTGATCAATTCATTTTCTAATACTTTCAGTAAAAAATAATTTTGTAGGGGGATGGAGCAGATAGGGAAGAACAATGAGACAGGGAAAATAAAATGAGAATCAAGGAAGCAGAGTTGGTACCTCATTGCCTAACAAATACTCATTTACCACGACAAGACACTTCATCTGAGCAGTGTGCAAATCTGTCACATGGTTGATACAATACATTCTTTTTCTTCCCTGTATTTAGGAAGAATGAGAAAAGTAGAGGGGGAAGAACATACACCAGGAAAACAGAAAAAAAAAAATGAGAGACAGGGACAGAGACAGAGAGAGGAAAGAAGAGAGAAACTTATTTTTCTTTGTGCACACAACTACATGATAATCAAACTGGAACCACTTCCAAAGTCTCTTAGATTCCAATCTACTCCTTGCTACATATATGAAAGAAAGATGCAAGATCTTTTAGTAATTGCAAATGAAACTACAACATATTTTGAATTTTTTTTCTTTATTCTTTTCTTTTTGTTTTTTTTAAATACTGACACTAAGTGAACCCCTTTTTTGAATTACAAGCAGAAGTTTTGGTTCAGAAACATAAGAAAACCCAATTTCTTGATATGAATACTGAGCATGCATTATTCAGAATTAATGGGTCTATTAATTGCTTCCTTTTATTGGAATAATCCTTAAAGAAAATTCAAATAGAGAGCAGATAAATAAGACTGATCTCTGGAAGAACATGACAAAAGAAACAGGGATCAATGGGATTGCTTTTGAGTTTTGGGTAGTGGTTGATTTGGGTTGGGAACTTTATTAGTTTTATAGAGAAAAGAAATGGCATGACAAAACTTGCAGAGAATTGAGAATTTGTATTCTAGTGAGCTGCTCCTTAAGCATTTCTGCACATACATTACTCATATTAATGCTGGTTCTTTTGGTTTCATTATGTGACATAAAAAGAACTCCAAAATTCATGAAAAATAATTTCTATGTCTAGGCATATATTTTCCTATATTGATGCTGAAATTTGTATTATTTTAATGTATTCTCTTAGAACACATTTAACCCCTCAGAAAAAGAAAAGAAATAGAACCACATTCAACAATAATGTATTTTTAAAGTGATCACATTTTTCCAGAATTTTCAGACTTAAGATTCTTATTTTTATCATGAGTTTATGACTTTACAAAAAGCAGATTAAATATACTCTATTATTGAGTTTACATAAGTATAAACCTGATTTCCATGGAAGGATGACTGGCCAGCTCAACAATTAGTGTTTTATTGGAGAAATCATTTGGTTTCTTTGAGATTCAGTTTTTTATTTATAAATAGTGTATGATATTTAGATGATAAAGAACATACAATTACAGCTGAGGGTCTTGTGCAGAGTTTTTGAATAATTATACAAATTCTAAATTGCTATAATTTCTTTCAGCTTTCCTTGATCACAATAAATGGTGGTACATACACATATTGACTTCTACCTTAGGTGTATGACCTTGGCCAAGTCACTTAAAATCTTTGTATTAGACTTCGGGGGTGGGGGGTGAGGGGAAAGGGGGAGCCAAGATGGCAAAATAAAGCCAGAAAGCTGCTCAAGTTGTCCCAGTTTCTTTTGAAAACCACATGAATCCAAACTCCTGAATAGAATCTGACAGAAATCAAGATATATTGGAAAAACTTCAGAAAGGTCAGTATCACTGAGTTAAAAAGGGGTTTTCAGCCCAGGTCAGACAATTTGGGAAAGCCATTGAGAGAGTCTTAATAAACAGCAGATCATCAACTGAGACACTAGATTCTGGCTCGGTAGCAGAGCAGATGAGTGGGGCAGCCTCCAGTCTCAGCTCTGAAGGAAAATTATTGGAAACCAGGCTGTTTTCTAGAAAGAGTAGATAAAACTATCCCCTGCAAATACAAACTCTTGTGCTCTGAAACCAAGGCTCAGAGCTGCACAGGAAGCACAGGTGCACAGCACTTCCTTTGTACTAGGAACAGAACTCAATCATAAAAGTAAAAAAAATAAAAATAAAAATAAATAAAAGGAAAGAAAATAAGAAACAGAACTTTGACTACAGAAAGCTACTTTGGTGATAGGGAAGACTAAAATGCCAACTCAGATGAGGACAAAATCTCCGCAGAGGAAAATTCAAAGAGAATATGAATTTATCTCAAGTCCAAAGAGATCTATTGGAAGTATTTATAAAATACCTAAACAGGCAAATAAAAGAGGCAGAAGAAATAATAAGAAAAGAAATGAGAGGTATCCACAAAAAGCTAACAATTTGGAAAAGGAAGACAATTCCTTAAAAATTACAATAGCCAAATGCAATAAAAATAGAGAGAGAGAGAGAAAGAGAGAGAGAGAGAAAGAAAGAAAGAAATACTCTAAAGAAAACAATACCTTAAAAACTAAAATTAATTAAATGGAAAAAGAGATACAAAAATTAACTAAAGAAAATCACACGTTAAAATCTTGAATGGGACAAAAAGAAGCTAATGAATCTATGAGACAACAATCTGTCAAACAAAATAAAAGAAAAAAATGGGAAAACTGTAAAATACCACATTCAAAAACCAGCTATCTTAGGAAATAAATTCAAAAGAAACAATGTTTAAAATACTTGTCTCTCTGGGGCAGCTAGGTGGTGCAGTAGATAGAGCACCAACCCTGAAGTCAGGAGGACCTGGATTCAAATGTGATCTCAAACACTTAACATTTCCTATCTATGTGACCTTGGGCAATATACTTAACCCCAATTGCCTCAGCAAAAAAATAAAAAAAATACTGGTCTATCTAAGGCCATGACCAAAAAAGAAGCCTGAATAGCATTCTTCAAGGAAAACTGCCTTGATAGTCTAGAAATAGAGGGGGAAGTAGTTATTGTAAGAATCCATAAATCACCTTCAGAAAGAGATACCACAAGTAAAACCCCAAGGAACATTGTTGCAAAACTCCAGTACTACAATCTCATGGGGAAGCCCTGCAAACTGCTACACAAAAGCAATTCAAATATCAAGGAGCAACTCATCAGTTTTGGTCCATGGAGGAAATAACTTATTCAGTTGCATACAAACCAATTATATACTATGCTATAAAGAAGAGGAAAAAGAGGAAATAAAATGAAAGAAATGAATAAAATGGAGGGCAGAAACACCAAGATAAAGGGATAAAATAAGCAGGCAAAGGTGATAGAAGATAGAGCAGATAGTAGGTAGTGGGGTGGATTGTAATGTCTGGGCTAGCTCTCTGGAGGGTCCCAGGATGGGCCTTGGTCTTTAGGTAGAGAAGTAAAGGAGGCAGGAAAGGCACCATGAGGCTGGTCAAAGGTGGAGTCTGAAATGTGAAGCCTGAATCTTCTGTGTGTCTATGTCTGAGTGAGCCTTATGTGTCTGAGATTCCCTTAAATACTTCAGTACGATTACATCACTACAGCACACAATGTACTGCCAACTGTTGCCATTACATCACCATATTACATTAAGTATGTGCTTAACAAGAGAATCAATCACACTGAGTAGGTGCTTAACTATAAGTACTCTGCTGTCCTTGAGTCAAGTATACCTTTTCAGAGTTCTGGCCCTCTACAATGATACAAAAAAAATACTGCTATAGAGGGACAGTGTAGAAAGAGAAAACAAAACTATAAACAGGAGAGAAAATAGGATGGAGGGAAATACAGAGTTTGATAATTATAACTGTGAATATGAATAGGATGAACTCTCTCATAAAACACAAGCAAATAGCAGAATGGATTAAAAAACAGAATGCTACAATATATTGATTTTAAGAAAGACATTTGACACAGAGAGATACATAGAAAGTAAAGGTAAAAGACTAAAGTGGAATTTATTTTGCTTCACCTGAAGCAATAAAAGTAGGGGTAGAAATTTATTTTTTAATTAAAGCATTTTATTTTCAAAACATATGCATGGATAATTTTTCAAAATTGACCCTTGCAAAACCATGTATTCGAAATTTTCCCCTCCTTCCCCCCAACTCTGTCTCTAGATGGTAAGTAGTTCAATATATATTAAATATCTTAAAATATATTAAATAAATATATGTATACATATTTATACAATTATCTTGCTGCACAAGAAAAATCCAATTAAACAGGAAAACAAAAGGAAAAAATGCAAACAAACAACAACAAAGAGTGAAAATTCTATGTAGTGAACCACATTCAGTTCCCACAGTCCTTTCTCTGAGTGTAGATGGCTCACTTCATCACAAGATCATTGGAACTGGTCTGAATCATCTCCTTGTTGAAAAGATCCAGATCTATCAGAATTGATCATTGTATAATCTTGTTGTTGCCATGTACAATGATCTGCTTCTGCTCATTTCACTTAGCATCAGTTGATGTAAGTCTCTCCAGACCTCTCTAAAATCATCCTGCTGATTGTTTTTTACAAAACAATAATATTCCATAAAGTTTCATATACTACAATTTATTCAGACATTCTCCAACTGATTGGCATCCACTCAGTTTCCAGTTTCTTGCCACTATAAAAAGGGCTGCCACAAACATTCTTGCATATGTGGGTACCCTTCTCTTCTTTAAGGTTTCTAAGTCCAGTAGAAACATTGCTGGATTATATGCATTGTTTGATAACCTTTTGAGTATAGTTCCAAATTGCTCTCCAGAATGGTTGACTAAGATCACAAGTCCAACAACAATGAAGTATTGTCCCAGTTTTTCCAAATCCCCTCCAACATTTGTCATTATCTTTTTCCTGTCATCTTAACCAATCTGAGAGGTGTGTAGTGGTATGTCAGAGTTGTCTTAATTTGCATCTCTCTGATTAATGATTTAGACCTTTTTCATATGACTAGAAATGGTTTCAATTTCTTCATCTAAAAATTGTCTCTTCACATTCTTTACCCTAATCAAAATAATCTATTTTGTGAACAATAATAATCTCCAGTTCTTCTTTGTTCACTCTTCCTCCTCCACAGATCTGAAGAGTAAACTATCCTATGTTCTTCTAATCTGCTTATAATATCACTCTTTATGTCTAGATCATGAACCCATTTTGATCTTACCTTGTTTGGTATATTGTGTTAGTTGTGGGTCAAAGCCTAATTTATGCCATACTAGTTTCCAATTTTCCCAGCAATTTTTGACAAATAGCTTATCCCAAAAGCTGGGGGTCTTTGGTTTCATTAAACACTAGATTGCTATAGTCATTGACTATTTTGTCCTGTGAACTTAACCTTTTCCACTGATCAACTACACTATTTCTTAGCTAGTACCAAATATTTTTGATGACTATTGCTTTATAATATAGTTTTAGATTTGGCACAAATAGGCCACCTTATTTGGCATTTTTAAAATTAATTCCCTTGAAATTCTTGATGTTTTGTTCTTCCAGATGAACTTTGTTATTATTTTTTCTAGGTCTGTAAGTAATTTCTTAAGAGTTTGATTAGTATGGCACTAAATAAGTAGATTAATTTAGATAGTATAGTCATTTTTATTGTATTAGCTCAAGCTACCCATGAGCACTTGATATTTTTCCAATTGATTAGATATCACTTTGTTTTTATGGAAAATGTTTTGTAGTTGCATTCGTATACTTCCTGACTTTCCCTTGCAGATAGATATCCAAATATTTTATACTGTTGACAGTTATTTGGAATGTAATTTCTCTTTGTATGATGTTGGAATCCTTACTAACTGCTAACTAATTAGAGTTGATCTAATCTTACAAGAAGATGTTTTGGGCAGAACCTGAAACAAGGTACTAAGTAGAACTAATTAATACAAGGCTTGTGTTCACACCTTTACTCATTGGAGTTCAATGAGTTCACACCTCCCTTGAAGCTCTTTGGGCCAGAAAGCACTATGGGAGAAAACCCACAATCCCTCTCTTGAGCATAAATAGAGCTTCAATGGGAGAGTCGAGGAAGTTCTTCAGAGTGAAGAAGCTACAAGTCGAGATTTCACTGGAATGACATGAAGAGTGGTGCTGGCTCTGGAGGCTGAAGAAAGCAGAGGCAGAAGCAAAGGACAAAGCGGCAAGAGCTCTTGGAACCAAGCAGAGAGATAGGCCTCTAAGCTGACCGGGCTATATTGGAGATAATAAAAGATCTGAACTTTTATCACCTGGCTGCAATTGGGAAGAAGATCACCACATTTTGGTGCCCGAACAGGGACCGATTCAGATCCATCTGAACTAGATCACAACATTTTGGCGCCCAACGTGGGGCTAACAGACCCCCCCCCCCACCTCAGTGGATTTCAGTGGAAAAGCTCCGATCCTGATTCAAGTGGAAAAGCCTCTGATCCTGATCCAGTGGAAAAGACTCTTCAACCCAGAAATTAGGGTGAGTGCAACAAAGAAATTTTGTTAGAAGAGTTAAAGTAGAATTTCACCTAAGATGGGACAGATATTTACAAAACAGCCTGTTTCTGTTGAAGGAAAATGTTTAGAGAGCATTGTCAAAGTTATGGAAAGCCAAGGTTTAATTATAAGTTTACAGCAAATCACTGAACTTTTACAAACTGTAAAGGACATATGTCCTTGTTTCTCTCTTGATAAGGAATTAGATCTAAATGAATGGAAATTTGTTGGAGAGGATCTTTGTCAATTCTATGATAAAAATGGGCCTAACTCAATAATTAATACATATAATGTAATACAATTGGCTATAAGAAATTATTTAAGTGATAGAATGATGAAAAGGAAAGTACAGGAGGAAGAAGTGCCAACTTTACTAGGTGAAAAGGAGGACGAATCAGATGAGAATGGAGTTAATTACAATTCTGAGTATGATACTTCACAGCAGGAGGAATTAGGTGATTCCACATCTCATGACCCTCCCCCCGCAATTAGCCCTTCATGGGTGGAACAAGGGGGAGGGAGAGAGACAGAAACACAGTCAGCCTCTCCTGTAAAGCAGAATTTGACAAGATTAGAAAAAGCATTAATTAAAGCAAAAAATGAAGGAGAAGATATATCTGATTTTATAAATGCATATCCTGTGTTTGAAGAGCTCAACTCCTCAGGTCAAAAAGAGAGAAAATACACTCCTTTTAATTTGGGAAAAATTAAAGATTTGAAAAAGGGTTGCACTCTTTATGGGGCTACATCCTCTTATGTGAAGATGTTACTGGATAATTTGTCTTATGAAATCTTAACCCCGAATGACTGGAAATCCATCGCTAAAACATGTCTTGAACCAGGACAAAATTTATTGTGGCTTTCAGAGTTTCATGAATTATGTAGGATTCAAGCCCAACACAATAGACAAACAGGAACTATTGGACAAATCACTTTTGACCAACTAGCTGGTCAAGGTCAGTATGCAGAGAGTTCAGAACAGATTTATTATCCCATAACAGTGTATGAGCAAATTTCTAAGGCTGCAATAAAAGCTTGGAATCCTCTCCCTGGACAGAAAGATGGAAATAATGCTTTCACAAAAATAGAGCAAGGTCCCAATGAACCTTTTGCAGATTTTGTGGGACGTTTACAAACAGCTGTAATAAGAACTATTGGAGATAATGCAGCAACAGAAATAATGACCAGACATTTGGCTAAGGAAAATGCCAATGAGGTTTGCAAAAGAATTATATGGGGGCTAGACAAAGATGCCCCTTTTGAAGAGATCATAAGACGCTGTGCCACAGTGGGCACAAATGCTTATTATGCCCAGACTATGATGAACATGGAAAGACAAGGTCCTTCTTGGCAGAGGAATTCTAGAGAAACTCGTCGATGTTTTCAGTGCGGAAAAGTTGGACATCTAAGAGCCCAATGTAGATACAGAGACACAATGAGAAGACAGGGTGAGAGAAAACCCAAAACCCCATGTCCAAAATGTAACCGAGGCTTTCACTGGGTCTCTAAATGTATATTGACCCAGAGGAAGGAGAGGCAAGGCCCAGCTCCAAAGTATCAATCAAAGGACAGGTGGGGCATGATAGCAGCTGAGGTTACACCCAGAGAGACTTTAGAAATTCAGAACTCTGATGTCATCAACCAACAGAAAAGCAATCAGGATTACAGTTGGGAAGAATACAGGCCTTTTAAGACAACAAGGCAGTATCCAGTGCAAACAGCTCCAATGTAATTACCAGCTGATGAGGAGAAATACCAAATTTGGTAAATAGAAGGGAATTAGGTTAACTGGTTGGGGAAGAGGATCTGCTTATATTTCCACAGATGGAGAAAGAATCAGATAGCTGACAATGAGACTGTTTAAAGAACTTTTTAAAATCCCAGGAATCATTGGATTTCCTAAGACAAGATGAGACTGTTTCAGTTCTTGAAAAACTAGCAAGAATCATTGGATTCCTTAAGATGAAAAATTGTTGATGAGACTTTTTGCAGTACTTCAGAGTTTACAAGAATTATTAGATTCCTGGCACATGAACTAATCAACAATGGATTGCTTATGAACTATTTCTAGGACTTATGGACATGTGTAAATCTTCAGGTTGATTCATGTTGTTACATTATTACTAACCTGTGTTATATTGCTATGTGCTTATGTAAATTATGTATAATGCCTCCCATATTGATGGATTTATGTGTACCCCTTCAGAAACCCACTAATCTGATTAGATTTCCAATGTGGTGAGCTTTTTCTTCTCAAAACGCAGCCAGGTGATAAAAGTTCAGATCTTTTATTATCTCCAATATAGCCCGGTTAGCTTAGAGGCCTATCTCTCTGCTTGGTTCCAAGAGCTCTTGCCGCTTTGTCCTTTGCTTCTGCCTCTGCTTTCTTCAGCCTCCAGAGCCAGTACCAAGTTGAATCTGTCTTGCCTTGAAGAGAGGGCTTCTGGCGTAATTCTGCTGAAATCCCGACTTGTAGCTTCTTCACTCTGAAGAACTTCCTTGACTGGCCCTTTGAAGCTCTATTTATGCTAGTGCTCTCTGGCCCAAAGAGCTTCAAGAGAGGTGTGAACTCATTGAACTCCAATGAGTAAAGGTGTGAACACAAGCCTTGTATTAATTAGTTCTACTTAGTACCTTGTTTCAGGTTCTGCCCAAAACATCTTCTTGTAAGATTAGATCAACTCTAATTAGTTAGCAGTTAGTAAGGATTCCAACATCATCTCTTGCTGCTGGACTTTTTGGTAATATATAAAAATGCTGATGATTTATGTGGATTTATTTTGCATCCTATAACTTTGCTAAAGTTGTTGATTGTTTCTAGTAGTTTTTTAGTAGATTATCTAGGGTTCTCTAAGAATACCATCATATCATCAGCAAGGAATGATAACGTGGTTTCCTCATTACCTACACTAATTACTTTAATATCTTTTGCTTCTCCTTGCAAAATCTAACATTTATAATACAATATTAAATAATAATGATGATATTGGGCAACCTTGTTTCACCCTTGATCTTATTGGGGATGGTTCTAGTTTATCCCCATTATATATGATGCTTGCTGATGGTTTTAAATAGATGCTACTGATCATTTTAAGGAAAAGTCCATTTATTCCCATATGCTCTAGTGTTTTTAAAAGGAACGGCTGTTGAATTTTATTAAATGCTATTTCTGCATCGATTGAGATAATCATGTGATTTTTGTTAGTTTGGTTATTGATATAGTCAATTATGCTAATAATTTAGCTAATATTGAACCAGCCCTACATTCCTGGTATAAATCCTATTTGATCATAGTGTATTATCCTGGGGATGACTCTCTAATCTCATTGCTGATATTTTATTTAAGATTTTTGCATCAATATTCATTAGGGAAATTGATTTATAATTTTTTCTCTCTGTTTTTACTGTTTTAGCTATTAGTACCATATCTGTGTCATAAAAGAAATTTGGTAGGACACCTTCTTTACCTATTTTTTCAAATGATTTATATAGTATTGGACCTAATTGTTCTTCAAATGCTTCGTATAATTCACATGTAAATTCATCTGGCCCTGGAGACTTTTTCTTAGGGTGTTGATTAATAGCTTGTTCTATTAATTGTTCTGAGATGGGACTATTTAAATAATTTATTTCCTCTTCATTAACTGGGCAATTTATATTTTTGTAAATATACCTGCATTTCACTTAGGTTATCAAACTTAATGAACATACTGTTGGGAAAAATAACTTCTAATTATTACTCTAATTTCCTCTGAATTGGTAGAATGTTCTCCCTTTTCTTTTTTGAAACTAACTGTAGTGTTCTGATTGATTTTCTGGAGGTCTCTGGATCAGTTTTCCTTCCAGCAGAGTAATCACCACCAGAATAGCTAGAGATAAAGTCCAAAAGTCTTTATTGTCTCCTTCAGTCTTGTGTCCTTGCCTGGGGCCTGGGCTAGCTATCTGGAGGTCCTCCAGAATGTGTCTTGATTTCTGTGGGGGAGACAAGAGGAATACCATGACAGTCTCTGTATTGAAGTCTGTCTCAATCCGGGAGCTTGTGCTCCATCCTCCAGCCATCACAAAGATGGGAGATGGAATGAATGTCTCTCCTTGGCTCCAAGTGCTTGAGCTCCCACCTCCAGTCCTCTGTCTTCTCTGAATCTGTTCCAGTCCCCTCTAAGTCTTAGAGGCCAGTAGTTAAGGCCTCTTAACTACTCTATTACAATTAAATCCATCCATCATACTGAGTATAAGCCAATCATTTTGTCACTAGGGAACCATCATTTGTTGTAAGATTCATTCAATCATACTGAACTAGAAAACTATTAATCATCATGTTAAACTAGATAACCACTGATTTATCAATTCCATTGAGTTAACACCTTGTTCAAAGTATGTTTCTCCATAGTTCTGGCTCTCTACAAATAACATATTTCTTCTTTCCTTCTTCTAATCAAATTAACTAAAATTTTGTCTATTTTGTTGATTTTTTTCATAAAATCAACTATTCGTTTTATTTATTAATTCAATAATTTTCTTACTTTCAATTTTAATCTCTCCTTTTATTTTTAGAATTTGAAATTTGATACTTAATTGAGGGTTTTTAATTTGTTCTTTTTCTAGCTGTTTTAGTTGTAAGCCCAATTTATTGATCTTTTCTTTCTTTTTTTATGCAAGTAAGCATCTAGAGATATAAAATTTCCCCTAATAACCACTTGACTGCATCCCACAAATTTTGATATGTTGTCTCATTATCATCATTCTTTTGGATAAAGATATTGTTTGTGTCGATGATTTGTTGTTTCACCTATTAATTCTTTAGGATGAGATTATTTAGTTTCAAATTAATTTTTGGTCTATTTTCCCCTAACTTTTTATTGCATGTGATTTTTATTGCAACATAATCTGAAAAAAATACATTTGCTATTTCTGCATTTTTGCTTTGATTTTGAGGTTTTTATTTTCTAATAAATGGTCAATTTTTTATAGTTTCTATGAACCACCAAGAAAAACATATACTCCTTTCTATCTCCATTCACTTTTCTCCAAAGATCTATCCTACCTAGCTTTTCTAAAATTCTATTTGCCTCTTTTACTTACTTCTTACTTATTTTGTGTGTTCAATTTATTTAGTTCTGAGAGAGCAAGGTTGAGATCCCCCACCAGTATAGTTTAGCTGTCTAGTTTTTCTTGGATCTTTCTTAACTTCTCCTTTAGGAATTTAGATGCTACACCACTTATATGTATAATATATGTTTAATACTGATATTGCTTCATTATCTATGGTACCCTTTAGCAAGACATAGTTTTCTTCTTTTAATTATCTCTTTTAATTAAATCAATTTTTGCTTTTGCTTGATCTGAGATCAGGCTACTCCTGCTTTTTTTACTTCACCTGAAGTATGATAAATTCTTCTCCAGTCTTTTATCTTTACTCTATATTTTGTCACTCTGCTTTAAATGTGTTTCTTGTAAATAACATATTGTAGGCTTCTTGCTTTTAATACAGTCTATTATCTGCTTCCATTTTATGGGAGAATTCATTCCATTCATATTCACAGTTAAAATAATTAATTTTGTATTTCCTGCCATTTTATTTACCTCAAGTTATGCTATTCTCTTTTTTTTCCTCCATCCTTCCTCTTCAGTATTTTGCTTCTGACCACCACCTCCCCCAAATAGCCCTCCCTCTTTAGAGCACCTTCCCATCTCTTACATCTTTCCCCTACTACTTCCATTTTCCCTTCTATTGGCATCACCTTTATTTTCTCTTTTCTCCTCCCACTGCCCTATGAGGTGAAACAAGTTTCTTTGTGAATCCAGATATGTCTGATATTCTCCTTTTGAGCCAAATCTGGTGAGAGTAAGATTCACACAATGTTTGTCAGGGTTTGCAATTCTGATCTCAGATAAAGCAAAAGTAAAAATAGATCTGATTAAAAGAGATACGGAAGGAAAGTACATCTTGATAAAGTGTATTGTAAATAATGAAATAGTAATGATACTAAATGTATATGCTCCAAGTGAGACAGCAGCTAAATTCCTAGGAAAGATTTTAAACTAGTTACAGGAAGAAGTAGACCTCAAAACTATACTAGTAGAGACCTCAATCTTCCCTTCTCAGTTTCAGACACATCTAATTATAAAATAAACAAGAAAGATACTAGGGAGGTTAATAAAATTTTAGAAAATCTAGATATGACAGACCCCTAGGGAAAATTTGTGGAGGGCTGGAATTCTGAAAAGGTGTACTTGAATCTAAGATAGCAGAGCATGTAAGGCTAATTACCTACTCAATGTAAGATAATGATTCTATAAGCATATACTTAGATGATATGGTAATATGATGGCTCTCCTCAGGATTGCTGAAAGTGTGGTGGTGAAGTAATCTTAGGCAAGGATTGGAGAGCTGAGGAAGAGAGATCAGAGTCTCTCTGCCACAGCATGCTGGGGAGAGAAGACTTCAGGCTCCAGACTCAAAAGTCCAGGATTCATCTTTAATGAGCCTGGTGGCAGCTTGTCTGCCTCCTTCACTTCTCCTCCTAAAGACCAAGGACTTTGACTGATCCTGACTCTGACTGATCCTGAGGCCCTCCAGAGAGTTATCCCAGACATTATAAAAATTAAATATGGACAGAAAGGAATACACCTTTTCTTGGCAATATATGCCACCTACACATAAACTGATCAAGTACTAGGGTATAAAAATACAATCAACTGCAGAATGGCAGAACAAGTAAAACAAAATAAAAATTATATTCAATAAAGGAGCAGGGAAAAACAGATGAAAATCCAATTGAAAATGAAATAATCTAATTCTAAAAAATGAGTAGATCAAACAACGAGTCACAGAAACAATCCATAATTTCATCCAAAAGAATGACAATAATGAGACCACATACCAAAACCTAAGGGATGCAGCTGAAGCAGTATTTAGGACAAAATTTATATCTCTAAATAGTTACATGACTAAAATAGTGAAAGAGATCAATGAATTAATCATAAAAAGAAAAAAATCTAGAAAAAGAAAAAAAAATAAAACCCCAATTAAATACCAAATTAGAATTTCTGAAACTCAAAGGCAAGTTTTATAAAATACAAACTAAGAAAACTATTGAACTAATTAATAAAATTAATAGTTGGTTTTGTGGAAAAAACTGACAAAAGAGATAAACCTTTGGTTACTTTCATTAGAAAAAGGAAAGATAAAACCAAATTAATAAGCACCCAAAATGAAAAGGGTAAACAACACCAAAAAAAAAGAAATTAAAACAATAATTAGGAGCTATTGTGCCCAACTGTATGGCAGCAAGTCTGAAATTTAACTGAAGTATATGAATATTTACAAAAATATAAAATGCCCAGATTAACAGAAGGGGAAATAAATTACTTAAATGTCTAATTTTAGAAAAAAAGAAATTGAACAAGCCATCAATGAACTGTCTAAGAAAATATTTCCATTGTCAGATGAATTCACAAATAAATTCTACCAAATATTTAAAGAACAATAAATTCCAATATTATGTAAACTATTTGTAAAATTAGGCAAACAAAGAGTTCTGCCAGTTCCTACTATGACACAAATATGGCATTGATCCTTAAATCAAGAAGAGCCAAAACAGAGAAGAAAATTGCAGACCAATTTCTCTAATGAATATTAATGCAAAAATATTGGCAAAGAGACTTATCAACAGGATGACATCCTTTGACCAAGTACAATTTATTCCAGGAATGTAGGACTGGTTCAATATCAGGAAAACTATTATAATAATCAACCCTAAAAATAACAAAACCAACAGAAATCACATGATTATCTCAATAGATGCAGAAAAATCTTTTGACAAAATACAGCACCTATTCCTATTAAAAACACTAGAGAGCACAGGGATAGAGGAAGTTTTCATTAAAATAATAAATAGTATCTATCTAAAACCAAATACCAAGCATTATTTGTAAAGGATTAGAAGCTGGATTCTTTCCCAATAACATCAGGAGTGAAACAAGGATGACCATTATCACCACTATTATTCAATATTGTACTAGAAGTGTTGGCTATAGTAACAAAGAAAAAAAAAGAAATTAAAGGAATTAGAATAGGCAAAAACAAAATAAAACTATCACTCTTTGCAGATAATATGACGATATACTTGGAGCACCCTAGAAAATTATATAAAAACCTGCTTGAAACAATTAATAGCTTTAGCAGTTTTGCAGGATATAAAATAAACTCACAAAAGTCATCAGTATTTCTACATATTACCAATAAAGCCCAGCCACAAGAGATAGAAAGAGAAATTCCATTTAAAAAAAAAAAGCATAGATGAAATAAAATATTTGAGTATCTACCTGCCAAGAGAAACCCAATAACTCTCTGAACACAATTACAAAATGCTTCTCACACAAATTAAGTCAGATCTAAACAATCGGAAAAATAGGACTTGCTCATTGGTAAGCCGAGGTAATATAATAAAAATTACAATTCTGCCTAAATTGGACAGAGCTATAAAAATAAGAACAAAATTCATTATTTAATTGGGATTTTTTAATTGAACAAATAGTCAAGAATATCAAGGATATTAATGAAAAAAAATACAAAGCATGGTGACTTAGCAGTACCAGACCTAAAACTATATTATAAAGCAGCAGTCACCAAAATCATTTGGGACTGACTAAAAAAGAGAGTTGTGGATTACTGGTACAAATTAGATATACAGGACATAATAATTAATGACTATAATAATCTACTATGTGATAAGCCCCCAAGCTCTACCTTCTGGGATAAAAACTCATTATTTCACAAAAATTGCTGGAAAACTGGAAACTAATATATTAGACATTCAGTAAATAGCTACTTCTCTCACCCCATACCAAAATAAGGTCAAAATGGGCACATGATTTGGGTATAAAGGGTGACATCATAAGCAAATTAGGAGAGTAAAGGATAATTTATTTATCAGACTTTTGGAGAAGGAAATAATTTATGACCAAAGAAGTAGAGAAAATTATGAAATGCAAAAGGGACAACTTTGATTACATTAAATTAAAATGTTTGTACAAACACAAGCAACAAAAACAAGATTAAAAGGGAAGTACAGAGCTAGGCAAAAAAAAAAAAAAAAATTACAGCCAGTTTTCTGATAGAGGTATTATTTCTAAAATATAAAAAAAAAATTATAAGACTACAAGTCATTCTCCAATTAATAAATGGTCAAAGGGTATGAATAGACAATTTCCAAATGCTGAATTTTAAATGCCAATATCTAGTGTATGAAAAAAATTATCTAAATCATTATTGATTAAAGAAATGCAAATTAGAATAACTCTGAGAAACCACCTCATACCTTCAGATTGGCTAACATGAAAATAAAAAATGTGTATAGTAATTCTTTTTGTGGTTGCAAAGAATTGGAAAATGGGTACATATCCATCAATAAGTTGTAGTTTATGAAGAAAATGGAATATTATTGCTGTATAAAAAAATACTGAACAAGCTGATTTTAGAAAGGCCTGGAAAGAATTACATGAACCAATGCTGAGCAAAACAAGCAGAAACAGGAATACTTTGTATACATTCACAAGAATGTACTATGATCAACTATGAAAGACTTGGTTCTTGTTAGTGACTCACTGATGCAAAGCAATGCTCATAAACTTTATCAGAAAATGCCATCTGCATCCAGAAAAAGAACTATGGAGATGGAATGTAAATTAACACATGTTATGTTTACTTCTTTTTTATGATTTTTCCCTTTTTTTCTGATCTTTCTCTTCCAAAATGATTGATGAAATAATGTGTACTAAACAGAAAAGAAAAGAAAAAAAATCCAGTAATTGGACTAATTGATTTCTGAAGTTACTTGACTGCTCTAAACTAAATGATTTCTAAAATCAGAACCAGCTCACAAAGTTCATGAGAATAGATTACTATCTTTTAATGTATTTACATATTTAAAACTGGTAAATACTGCAAGTGAAGGCCTAATTTAATGTTGTGTTAATTTTCCAAACTTAAGAAGATGATGGGATCTTTTAATTTAATATTTTATTTTTTCCAAATACTTGTAAAAACAATTTTAAAGTTTTCTATGTTCCAAATTCTCTCCCCCCTTCCCTTCTTTGTTCCCTCATTGAGAAGACAAGTAATTTAGTATAGATTGTATGTATATGTGAAATCATGCAAAATATGCACATTGTAAAAGAAAATATAGACCAAAGGAACAAAACAAAAGGAAAAAAGTTTTTTTTTTTTTTTTTTTTTTTTTTTTAAGTATGCTTCAATCTGAATTGAGATTCTATCAATTCTTCTGTAGAGGTGAATAGCATTTTTCATTATAAATACTTAATTATTATCTAGGAACAAATATTGCTAAGAATAGCTAAGTCACTCATTCTTGATTATCATATTATGTTACTGTTAATGTGTACAATGTTATCCTGGTTCTGCTCATTTCACTTTGCATTAGATCATGTTAATCTTTCTAGGTTTTTTTTTTTTTTTTTTTAATTTTTTCTGGCATCCTGCTTCTCATTTTTGATTGCATGATAATATCTCATCATGATCATATACCACAACTTGTTCAGTCATTCCCTGATTTATGAGCATACCCCCAATTTCAATAGAAATTCAATAAATATTTTTGTATATATAGGATGTTTTCCTTGTATTAAGTTCTTGGTATATAGATATTGAAGTGTTATTTTTGAATTAAAGTTTTATAGACCTGTGGTCATAGTTCCAAACTGTTCTTAAGAATAAATTGATCAATATACAACTCAAGCAATAATACTTTAATGTCCCAAAATGTTCACATTTCCTCCAACATTTGTTATTTTTTCTTTTCTTTCATTTTAGCCAATCTGATAGTTGTAAGGTATTATTTCAGACATTGAAAAATTTGTGTTTCTCTAACCAAAAGTAATTGATAACAATTTTTTCCATTATGATTATAAATAGCTATGATTTCTTCAAATTAAAATTACCTGGTTATATCATTTGACCATATAATCATATTGGAAAATGGAAAAAATATTAATAATGAATATTAAATTTAAGTGTGTCCTACATACATTTTTCCTCCACAAAGTAAACCCCTGTCTAAATTTTTGTCCAATTCTAAATCCTCTGTTTGATTCTCTAAATATTCTCATTATCTGAGAAAGATTCACATTTTACAAAGATAGTCATAGAATAGATTGAAGATTATCTTCTTTGTGACCTTTTCCATACATGAAAATAGGTCCTTTTTGTTGTTGTTAATTTTCAAGGATTAAAAGTCATGTAATGTCTACCTTGACTTGCTTTGAGAATATCCTGGACATATGCAATATGCTACCTGGCACCTCACATTTTAAGTGCCATAAAAATGTTAACTATAAGCTATCATTCAATACTCAAAGAAGGTTTAAATTCTTGTTTTTAGGGAAATAATTTCTAAATTTTTCCGTTATTCCTCACCTATTAACAGTGGTAGCAGTTTTTTGGAGTTCAAATATTTATAATATTAAATTAAGGTTTTGCATTGCCTAGGATGCTTTTGGAATCAAAGAAGAATTCTCTTAAGTTAGAGTGTATTCTCCAAGGGAATTCATAGGTGAAATTAATCTCTTATATTAAAGTGCGGTTCAAGCTATTTTCAGAATAAAAGGAAAACAAACTATTATGCATAGTTTTTTTTTTTAATCTAAAGTAGGATGGCAGTTATAATACTTTGGTTTCCTAAAAGGTAAAATAAAGTTTAGGTTAATATCTAGATTCTAAATTGTGAGTCACAGAAAGAGTGATTTCTATTGGTAGAATATGCTTAAAATTTTGTGTATTTATTTCTTGCTCTAAATAAGAATTCAAAATCCAATGAGGGTTGCCAGTATTTCAGTTCAATGTGCTTTTGAGATTTCAAATATGTGTGCTTTTGTGTTCAATCTTTCTGTCTAAGAAATATTTTTCTATTTCTTACAAAAGGATAATTAAAAAGTGAATATTTTCAGGGAAATCTATTTATGTTTCATACTGCAAATTTAATTTTTCTTCAGGGAAATTTATACTACTAAGATATTAAGAAGAACAAATCTCTGAATTTAACAGAAAATCTGTCCCAAACAATAGAGTATGTGAAAGCTAAAACTAAATAGCTATGGGGGAGAAGATTGGGAGGAAGACTGAGTAAGAAGATTCCATGGCTTTGAGGAAATAGTTCAAGACAACAGAGCCTAAAGGAAGGCTAAAGAAAAGATATGGTATTGATATGAATTCTTTTTTTTTTTTTTTAAACCAGATCAAGAAATTATTTTTTGGTTCTCTGCTGCACACCTTATTTACTTTATTCTTTTCCCCTATTTCATCTCCATCACCATCTCCAGGCAAGATACATTAATAAAAGATATATTTATGCATACATATGTAGATATATACATAGATACACACATACACACATACATACACACATCCCACATACACACACTTCTTTCCTATAACTACTGACTCTTTAAATTCTGCTCCAAGACTTGCCTTGCTATTACTTATCCTCTGCCATCCAAGGATCCCTCTCTCGACATCTTCCCTCATTGTAGAGGGCTGAAACTCTTGAATGGATGCACTGAGGTCAGGACAGCTGAGCACTTGAGGATAACTACTGATTGGACAATACTCTATGGGCATGTGCTTGGAAAATGTTCCTTTCCATTATCCTGTGCTGGCTTGATGTTTGGTGTATACAGAGAATTGTAGGAGGGACTAGGAGGTGGAGTAAGACTAGCCAGAGTCACTTTTGTGGTGGACGAGGAAGAAGAAGGTTGTCGAGATCTTACTTCCATCTCCTTCACTTCTATCCCTAAAGACCAAGAATAAAGACTAAGGACTTTTGTTTATCCTGACTCCGGCTGATTCTAAGGTATCCAGGTATCTAAGGAATCTATAAGCGTGGTCATCACACCTCATCCTTTGATTCTACATCTACCCATTTCTTTCCACTTAATTCTTTATAGATTTTGGACAGCGCTATACCCTTTATGGTATATATGTAGTAAAACCATTCTCACTGTGAATAGATTTTCAGAACTATAAGCTCTCCTACCTCCTCGAATATTTCTGTGTCTAATCTTCCTCTGCACTTCATTTGTATAACATGATTGCTAATTTTACCTTCACTCTGTCAATCTTTCTTTTCAGCTACCCTATTGCCAATGTGAATCTTAAACATATAGTATACATTTCCCTTGTAGAAAAAAACAATTTGTTTAAAGTTTATCTATGTTGATTTCCTTAAAATTGATCTTTGACACTGGATTTTATATGTTAAATTTTCTCAAGTTCAGGTTTGGTTGATAAAAAATGTGAAAATTTGCAAGATCATTGAATGTCCATTTTTTCTCATTCAAAATTATAGATAATTGTTGGAATCCTTACTAACTGCTAAGTAGTTAGAGTTGATCTAATCTTACAAAAAGATGTTTTGGGCAGAACCTGAAACAAGGTACTAAGTAGAACTACCCATAATCCCTCTCTCTGGAAGGAGCATAAATAGGCCAATGGGCCAGTCGGAGAGGGCTCTAGAGAGTGCAGACGCTACAAGTCGAGATTTCAGCGGAATGACATGAAGAGTTGGAGCTGGCTGGAGGCTGAAGAAATCAGAGGCAGAGGCTGAAGGACCAGACCTTTGGATTTGGTGACATTCGGAGAGAGCTCTTGGAACCAAGCAGAGAGATAGGCCTCTAAGCTAACCGGGCTATATTGGATATAATAAAAGATCTGAACTTTTATCACCTGGCTGTGTTTTGAGAAGAAAAAGCTCACCACAGATAATTTTACAAGATATGACATTTTTGGCTGCAGGCCTAGTTCTTTTGATTGTCAGTAGATATAATTCCAGGACCTATATACTTTTATTATAGCTATTGATGTGTTGCATAATTCTAATTGTAGCTCTAGCATATATGAAGTTTTTTTTTTTCTTGTTGTTTGCAAAATTTTCTTTTTCATCTTGGGATTTCAAAATTTGGCAATAATATTCTTGTATGTTTTCCTCAAAGTATTTCTTTGAGGTAGTGATTGGTGGATTTTTTTTCTATTTCTACTTTTCCCTCATGTTCTATCACTACAGAACAATTTTCTAGGATTATTTCCAGCATTATTATGTCAAGGTTCAATTTTTGGTCACAACTTTCTAGCAGTCCAGTTATTCTTATATATTCTCTTCTTTATCTGTTCTTCAAATCTGTCATTTTGCTTATAAGATGTTTCACATTCTGTTCTATTTTCTCATTCTTTATAATCTGTTTTATTATTTGTTGGTCTCTCACATCTTCACTGGTTTCCCCTTGCCTAATTCTAATATTCAAAGAATTATTTTCATTCTTGAAACTCTGCACCTCCTTCTCTAGCTGGTTAACTTTTTTTCATAATCTTTTTTTCTTGAATGGTTTTTATTGGTTTATTTTTAAAATTTAAATATTTAATTATTTTTAAAATTAATTAAATAATTTTTATTTTTTAATTATTTTTTCTTCATTGTCTCTCATTTCATTTTTTTATTATAGATTTTTATTTAGAAGTTATATGCATGGGTAATTTTTTAGCATTGACAATTGCCATACCTTTTGCTCCAATTTTTCCTCTCCTTCCCCCCACCACCTCCCCCAGATGGCAGGTTGACCAATACATATTAAATATGTTAAAATATAAATTACATAAAAAATAGGGATTGAAGGAGTCCTACCAAACTCCTTTTATGACACAGATATGGTACTGATACCTAAACCAGGTAGGCTGAAAACAGAAAAAGAAAATTATAGACCAATCTCCCTAATGAATATTGATGCTAAAATCTTAAATAAAATATTAGCAAAAAGATTACAGAAAATTGTCACCAGGATAATACACTATGACCAAGTAGGATTTATACCAGGAATGCAGGGCTGGTTCAATATTAGGAAAACTATTAGCATAATTGACTATATCAATAACCAAACAAACAAAAACCACATGATCATCTCAATAGATGCAGAAAAAGCATTTGATAAAATCCAACATCCATTCCTAATAAAAACACTTGAGAGCATAGGAATAAATGGACTTTTCCTTAAAATAGTCAGGAGCATATATTTAAAACCATCAGTAAGCATCATATGCAATGGGGAAAAACTGGAACCTTTCCCAGTAAGATCTGGAGTGAAGCAAGGTTGCCCACTATCACCATTATTATTTAATATCGTATTAGAAACACTAGCCTCGGCAATAAGAGTCGAGAAAGATATAAAGGAATTAGAGTAGGCAATGAGGAAACCAAACTATCACTCTTTGCAGATGATATGATGGTATACCTAGAGAACCCCAGAGATTCTACCAAAAAGCTATTGGAAATAATTCATAATTTTAGCAAAGTAGCTGGCTACAAAATAAATCCCCATAAATCCTCAGCATTTTTATACATCACCAACAAAACCCAACAGCAAGAGATACAAAGAGAAATTCCATTCAGAATAACTGTTGATACCATAAAATATTTGGGAATCTATCTACCAAAGGAAAGTCAGGAATTATATGAGCAAAATTATAAAAAAGTCTCCACACAAATAAAGTCAGACTTAAATAATTGGAAAAATATTAAGTGCTCTTGGATTGGCCGAGCGAACATAATAAAGATGACAATACTCCCTAAACTAATCTATTTATTTAGTGCTATACCAATCAGACTTCCAAGAAAATATTTTATTGATCTAGAAAAAATAACAACAAAATTCATATGGAACAATAAAAAGTCGAGAATCTCAAGGGAACTAATGAAAAAAAATACAAAGCATGGTGACTTAGCAGTACCAGACCTAAAACTATATTATAAAGCAGCAGTCACCAAAACCATTTGGTATTGGCTAAGAAATAGATTAGTGGATCAGTGGAAAAGGCTAGGCTCACAAGACAGAATAGTCAATTATAGCAATCTAGTGTTTGACAAACCCAAAGCCCCTAACTTCTGGGAAAAGAATTCAATATTTGATAAAAACTGCTGGGATAATTGGAAATTAGTATGGCAGAAATTAGGCATGGACCCACACTTAACACCATATACCAAGATAAGATCAAAATGGGTCTATGACCTAGGCATAAAGAACGAGACTATAAATAAATTAGAGGAACATAGAATAGTTTATCTCTCAGACTTGTGGAGGAGAAAGAAATTTGTGACCAAAGATGAACTAGAGACTATTACTGATCACAGAATAGAAAATTTCGATTACATCAAATTAAAAAGCCTTTGTACAAATAAAACTAATGCAAACAAGATTAGAAGGGAAGCAACAAACTGGGAAAACATTTTCACAGTTAAAGGTTCTGATAAAGGCCTCATTTCCAAAATATATAGAGAACTGACTCAAATTTATAAGAAATCAAGCCATTCTCCAATTGATAAATGGTCAAAGGATATGAACAGACAATTTTCAGAGGATGAGATTGAAACTATTACCACTCATATGAAAGAGTGTTCCAAATCATTATTGATCAGAGAAATGCAAATTAAGACAACTCTGAGATACCACTACACACCTGTCAGATTGGCTAAGATGACAGGAAAAAATAATGATGAATGTTGGAGGGGATGCGGGAAAACTGGGACACTAATGCATTGTTGGTGGAGTTGTGAACGAATCCAACCATTCTGGAGAGCAATCTGGAATTATGCCCAAAAAATTATCAAAATGTGCATATCCTTTGATCCAGCAGTGTTTCTATTGGGCTTATATCCCAAAGAAATACTAAAGAAGGGAAAGGGACCTGTATGTGCCAAAATGTTTGTAGCAGCCCTGTTTGTAGTGGCTAGAAACTGGAAAATGAATGGATGCCCATCAATTGGAGAATGGCTGGGTAAATTGTGGTATATGAATGTTATGGAATATTATTGTTCTGTAAGAAATGACCAGCAGGATGAATACAGAGAGGCTTGGAGAGACCTTCATGAACTGATGCTAAGTGAAATGAGCAGAACCAGGAGATCATTATACACTTCGACAACGATATTGTATGAGGACATATTTTGATGGAAGTGGATTTCTTTGACAAAGAGACCTGAGTTTCAATTGATAAATGACGGACAAAAGCAGCTACACCCAAAGAAAGAACACTGGGAAACGAATGTAAACTATCTGCATTTTTGTTTTTCTTCCCGGATTATTTATACCTTCTGAATCCAATTCTCCCTACGCAACAAGAGAACTGTTCGGTTCTGCAAACATATATTGTATCTAGGATATACTGCAACATATCCAACATATAAAGGACTGCTTGCCATCTAGGGGAGGGGGTGGAGGGAGGGAGGGGAAAAAAATCGGAACAGAAATGAGTGTCAATATAATGTAATTATTAAATAAAAAAACTTAAAAAAAAAAAAAAAAAAGACTTGGTTCTTGTTAGTGACTCACTGATGCAAAGCAATGCTCATAAACTTTATCAGAAAATGCCATCTGCATCCAGAAAAAGAACTATGGAGATGGAATGTAAATTAACACATGTTATGTTTACTTCTTTTTTATGATTTTTCCCTTTTTTTCTGATCTTTCTCTTCCAAAATGATTGATGAAATAATGTGTACTAAACAGAAAAGAAAAGAAAAAAAATCCAGTAATTGGACTAATTGATTTCTGAAGTTACTTGACTGCTCTAAACTAAATGATTTCTAAAATCAGAACCAGCTCACAAAGTTCATGAGAATAGATTACTATCTTTTAATGTATTTACATATTTAAAACTGGTAAATACTGCAAGTGAAGGCCTAATTTAATGTTGTGTTAATTTTCCAAACTTAAGAAGATGATGGGATCTTTTAATTTAATATTTTATTTTTTCCAAATACTTGTAAAAACAATTTTAAAGTTTTTTATGTTCCAAATTCTCTCCCCCCTTCCCTTCTTTGTTCCCTCATTGAGAAGACAAGTAATTTAGTACAGATTGTATGTATATGTGAAATCATGCAAAATATGCACATTGTAAAAGAAAATATAGACCAAAGGAACAAAACAAAAGGAAAAAAGTTTTTTTTTTTTTTTTTAAGTATGCTTCAATCTGAATTCAGATTCTATCAATTCTTCTGTAGAGGTGAATAGCATTTTTCATTATAAATACTTAATTATTATCTAGGAACAAATATTGCTAAGAATAGCTAAGTCACTCATTCTTGATTATCATATTATGTTACTGTTAATGTGTACAATGTTATCCTGGTTCTGCTCATTTCACTTTGCATTAGATCATGTTAATCTTTCTAGGTTTTTTTTTTTTTTATTTTTTCTGGCATCCTGCTTCTCATTTTTGATTGCATGATAATATCTCATCATGATCATATACCACAACTTGTTCAGTCATTCCCTGATTTATGAGCATACCCCCAATTTCAATAGAAATTCAATAAATATTTTTGTATATATAGGATGTTTTCCTTGTATTAAGTTCTTGGTATATAGATATTGAAGTGTTATTTTTGAATTAAAGTTTTATAGACCTGTGGTCATAGTTCCAAACTGTTCTCAAGAATAAATTGATCAATATACAACTCAAGCAATAATACTTTAATGTCTCAAAATGTTCACATTTCCTCCAACATTTGTTATTTTTTCTTTTCTTTCATTTTAGCCAATCTGATAGTTGTAAGGTATTATTTCAGACATTTAAAAATTTGTGTTTCTCTAACCAAAAGTAATTGATAACAATTTTTTCCATTATGATTATAAATAGCTATGATTTCTTCAAATTAAAATTACCTGGTTATATCATTTGACCATATAATCATATTGGAAAATGGAAAAAAATATTAATAATGAATATTAAATTTAAGTGTCCTACATACATTTTTCCTCCACAAAGTAAACCCCTGTCTAAATTTTTGTCCAATTCTAAATCCTCTGTCTGATTCTCTAAATATTCTCATTATCTGAGAAAGATTCACATTTTACAAAGATAGTCATAGAATAGATTGAAGATTATCTTCTTTGTGACCTTTTCCATACATGAAAATAGGTCCTTTTTGTTGTTGTTAATTTTCAAGGATTAAAAGTCATGTAATGTCTACCTTGACTTGCTTTGAGAATATCCTGGACATATGCAATATGCTACCTGGCACCTCACATTTTAAGTGCCATAAAAATGTTAACTATAAGCTATCATTCAATACTCAAAGAAGGTTTAAATTCTTGTTTTTAGGGAAATAATTTCTAAATTTTTCCGTTATTCCTCACCTATTAACAGTGGTAGCAGTTTTTTGGAGTTCAAATATTTATAATATTAAATTAAGGTTTTGCATTGCCTAGGATGCTTTTGGAATCAAAGAAGAATTCTCTTAAGTTAGAGTGTATTCTCCAAGGGAATTCATAGGTGAAATTAATCTCGTATATTAAAGTGTGGTTCAAGCTATTTTCAGAATAAAAGGAAAACAAACTATTATGCATAGTTTTTTTTTTTAATCTAAAGTAGGATGGCAGTTATAATACTTTGGTTTCCTAAAAGGTAAAATAAAGTTTAAGTTAATATCTAGATTCTAAATTGTGAGTCACAGAAAGAGTGATTTCTATTGGTAGAATATGCTTAAAATTTTGTGTATTTATTTCTTGCTCAAAATAAGAATTCAAAATCCAATGAGGGTTGCCAGTATTTCAGTTCAATGTGCTTTTGAGATTTCAAATATGTGTGCTTTTGTGTTCAATCTTTCTGTCTAAGAAATATTTTTCTATTTCTTACAAAAGGCTAATTAAAAAGTGAATATTTTCAGGGAAATCTATTTATGTTTCATACTGCAAATTTAATTTTTCTTCAGGGAAATTTATACTACTAAGATATTAAGAAGAACAAATCTCTGAATTTAACAGAAAATCTGTCCCAAACAATAGAGTATGTGAAAGCTAAAACTAAACAGCTATGGGGGAGAAGATTGGGAGGAAGACTGAGTAAGAAGATTCCATGGCTTTGAGGAAATAGTTCAAGACAACAGAGCCTGGAGGAAGCCTAAAGAAAAGATATGGTATTGATATGAATTCTTTTTTTTTTTTTTAAACCAGATCAAGAAATTATTTTTTGGTTCTCTGCTGCACACCTTATTTACTTTATTCTTTTCCCCTATTTCATCTCCATCACCATCTCCAGGCAAGATACATTAATAAAAGATATATTTATGCATACATATGTAGATATATACATAGATACACACATACACACATACATACACACATCCCACATACACACACTTCTTTCCTATAACTACTGACTCTTTAAATTCTGCTCCAAGCCTTGCCTTGCTATTACTTATCCTCTGCCATCCAAGGATCCCTCTCTCGATATCTTCCCTCATTGTAGAGGGCTGAAACTCTTGAGTGGATGCACTGAGGTCAGGACAGCTGAGCACTTGAGGATAACTACTGATTGGACAATACTCTATGGGCATGTGCTTGGAAAATGATCCTTTCCATTATCCTGTGCTGGCTTGATGTTTGGTGTATACAGAGAATTGTAGGAGGGACTAGGAGGTGGAGTAAGACTAGCCAGAGTCACTTTTGTGGTGGACGAGGAAGAAGAAGGTTGTCGAGATCTTACTTCCATCTCCTTCACTTCTATCCCTAAAGACCAAGAATAAAGACTAAGGACTTTTGTTTATCCTGACTCCGGCTGATTCTAAGGTATCCAGGTATCTAAGGAATCTATAAGCGTGGTCATCACACCTCATCCTTTGATTCTACATCCACCCATTTCTTTCCACTTAATTCTTTATAGATTTTGGACAACGCTATACCCTTTATGGTATATATGTAGTAAAACCATTCTCGCTGTGAATAGATTTTCAGAACTATAAGCTCTCCTACCTCCTCGAATATTTCTGTGTCTAATCTTCCTCTGCACTTCATTTGTATAACATGATTGCTAATTTTACCTTCACTCTGTCAATCTTTCTTTTCAGCTACCCTATTGCCAATGTGAATCTTAAACATATAGTATACATTTCCCTTGTAGAAAAAAACAATTTGTTTAAAGTTTATCTATGTTGATTTCCTTAAAATTGATCTTTGACACTGGATTTTATATGTTAAATTTTCTCAAGTTCAGGTTTGGTTGATAAAAAATGTGAAAATTTGCAAGATCATTGAATGTCCATTTTTTCTCATTCAAAATTATAGATAATTTTACAAGATATGACATTTTTGGCTGCAGGCCTAGTTCTTTTGATTGTCAGTAGATATAATTCCAGGACCTATATACTTTTATTATAGCTATTGATGTGTTGCATAATTCTAATTGTAGCTCTAGCATATATGAAGTTTTTTTTTTCTTGTTGTTTGCAAAATTTTCTTTTTCATCTTGTGATTTCAAAATTTGGCAATAATATTCTTGTATGTTTTCCTCAAAGTATTTCTTTGAGGTAGTGATTGGTGGATTTTTTTTCTATTTCTACTTTTCCCTCATGTTCTATCACTACAGAACAATTTTCTAGGATTATTTCCAGCATTATTATGTCAAGGTTCAATTTTTGGTCACAACTTTCTAGCAGTCCAGTTATTCTTATATATTCTCTTCTTTATCTGTTCTTCAAATCTGTCATTTTGCTTATAAGATGTTTCACATTCTGTTCTATTTTCTCATTCTTTATAATCTGTTTTATTATTTGTTGGTCTCTCACATCTTCACTGGTTTCCCCTTGCCTAATTCTAATATTCAAAGAATTATTTTCATTCTTGAAACTCTGCACCTCCTTCTCTAGCTGGTTAACTTTTTTTCATAATCTTTTTTTCTTGAATGGTTTTTATTGGTTTATTTTTAAAATTTAAATATTTAATTATTTTTAAAATTAATTAAATAATTTTTATTTTTTAATTATTTTTTCTTCATTGTCTCTCATTTCATTTTTTTATTATAGATTTTTATTTAGAAGTTATATGCATGGGTAATTTTTTAGCATTGACAATTGCCATACCTTTTGCTCCAATTTTTCCTCTCCTTCCCCCCACCACCTCCCCCAGATGGCAGGTTGACCAATACATATTAAATATGTTAAAATATAAATTACATACAAAATAAGTATACATGTCAAAATAGTTGCAGTATTCCTGCCCTACTGCTTCAGCATTCAAAGGATTTTGGTTCCTTTTTTGCCCTGGATCATGGCTCTGTAGCACAGCTGGGCTTGGCATTCCAAATCAATCAAGATTCATTCAGTTCTCCTGGACTCAGACCCAGACTGGATAAACAGTCTAGGAGGCAGAAATCTCTGTGTTTCCTGTTGCAACTCCAACCATACCCAGCTAGCCCTTGGAGTCCCTGCTTCATGTTTTTGTGAAGCTAGCCAAGAGTTATTTGCACTTCACACAGATTAATACCCAGCTGAGGTCTTTCTTCAGATCTCAGCTTTTATCAGAAGGATCCCTATTCTGATGCCAGTCTTCTTGATTTTTCATGAGTCTACATTCACCCTGAGGTATAAATTTGTTTTATTTGTGGGGAAAATTGGAAGAGCTTGAAATTTACAAACCTACTCCACCATCTTCCCATTGATATTAATTCTGATTGTATCCAAAGATGGTAAAACTTTTAACAACATCAGTTATTTTTTCTAATGCTAGAAAATACAATTATTGCCTTGAAATATTTGATGTCTTTTTTTTTTTCATTTTTCCTTTTACTGTAGAATTGGATTTGATTCCAGTTTCTTAGAATAGTGTTAGCATAAGAGCTCCAATTACCCAAGATAACAGTGTATGACAGAAGATTAGAGCTAAGACAAGCTAATCACAACATTTTTGTATTCTAAAGCACAAGGGTTGGAGAACATGGGAATAAAATATTTGGGAAACATACACCTACTCCAAGGCCTTGTTTTTTTGCAGCAAAATTGGAGAATTTCTTGGGTCCATTATACATAATTACATTTTAGAGTAGTATGATTAGAAACAGAAGGGATCTTAACATTATTCACTTAGCCTGATCCCAATACTCTCATTTAAGATAAATCTAAAGCCTAGAAAGTTCACGTATTTCCCAATGCCCTACATGTACTAAGGGCAAAGATTGTAATAGAATCCATTCTCTATATCCACAGTCTATTTCACTAGATAGATAGGGAACAAAGATTTTTGTCGAGATGTAATATATATGAATATTAAAAATAGCAATATTAATTATTTAAAACATTTATTTTTGTTTTCAAAATTTTTTGGTACTTTCAGACATCAGTACCTTTAACCTAGGGACTAATTTGCAATGGTTTAGGATTAAGATGTTTTGAGCTAAATTTAAAAATATATATATATTTCCCATAGAAACAGTCATATTGAAAGTAATTTTTTTAAAGCTTAAGTAGCATGGGTGGTTAGGAGACTGGGAAAACAAAGTTAAGATATTGGAAAAGAAGCAGCAACCCATGAGAATTCTCCAAACATTCCTCTTCAACAGCATTAAAATAATGTCTCAAATCAAATTTTGGAGAGTGACAGTGTCAAAGAAAGGTTCATTATGAGACATTTTTCCAGTCTAAATCAATTTAAACTAGAGAGATCTATGATACTTAAGTGGGGATTGGCTCAAAGTATACACAAAGAAGCAACACCAATGATAGGCTTTCCTTGGCAATTGCAGCAGTTTCAGGAAATGTTAGCTCAGAGATGGTAAGGAAGTTAGACAATTGGTGATATTGAATGCAGCTGGTATTGACTGATAGCTCTTTGTCCATATATAGTTCTGAGTTACAGTTAAAGTATGAAGAGGAACTCATCACTTTCTGCTACAGCAGAGGAGGGGACCGGGTTTCAGTTCAAAATTCCTGAGGACTAACACTTGTGGCTGTAGGAGAGTAGAAACGTTTCCTGATTAAACACCAGATGGCAGGAAAGGGAGAACAATGACCATATCTCTTCTCATATTACATCACCTTGAATGAACAAAAACTTATAGAACTTTAGAGCCACCTCTGACAGCAGCCACACAAAACCTTGAAACTTGGGACAGTATCCAATATCCAACCCAGGTGCACAACTCAACTTTAATATAAAGATAAATAATTTCAAATAGTCAAGAAAAAAGTGAGCAAATAACAACAACAAAGAACCCTATCATAAATATCTGCTATGGTAGCAGTGAAGACCAAAACATGATCTCAGAGGAAAGCAATTAAAAAAAAAAAAGAAAAGAATCATAAGGCAGTCTCAAAGAAAAAAAAAATTCCAATTAAACATAAACCCAACAAAAATTCCTGGAAGAGTTAAAGAAAAAGATAAGAGTGGTAGAGGAAAATTGGAAAAGGAAATGAGAGTGGTGCAAGAAAATTACTTTTTTAATAAAAATAGTATTTTGTTAAAGTGGCAAGAAAAATTGCTCCAGAGAATAACATTTTATAAACCAGAATTGGCCTAATAGTAAAAAGGACACAAAAATTCTCTGAAGAAAAATGATTCCTAAAAAAAATTAGAATTGATGAAGTGATAGCTAATAACTCCATGAGAAATCAAGAAAATAAAAAGAATAAAAAAGAAAATGTGAAGTATTGCATCAGAAATATAGCTGAATTGAAAAATAGATTGAAGAGAAAGAATTTTAAAGTAATTAGATTATCTGAAAGCCATCATTTTAAAAATAAATTTTAGACATCATATGTCAATAAATTATTAAGGAAAGCTGGTCTAATATTTTAGATTGAAAGGATAATATAGAAACTGGAAGAATTCACTGATCACCTTCTGAAATAGGTCCTAAAGTGAAACCTAACAGGATAGCCAATCCTGTTATATATCACAGATATATATATCTATATATATATAGATATATATATATATAGATATATATAGATATATATATCATACATATTATAGGTAAAGAAGAAAATAGCACTAACACACAGAAAGAAACCATTCAAATGTCATGGATCCATAACCAGGACCACACAAAATCAATCAGCCGTCACATTAAAGGAACAGAGGGCTTAGAATATGGTATTCTGTTATACAAAGGAGTGGAAATACAATAAAAATACTCTATTCAGCAAAATAGCATAAATTTATAGTGTGTGTGTGGGGAAGGATATTTAATGCAATAAAAGACTGTGAAGAATTCCTGATGAAAAAACAGAGCATGATAGAACATTTGGCATTCAAACATGTGTCAAGGAAGCATGAAAAGGTAAATATGGAAAATAAATTATAAAGGCCACCATACATTTTAACAGTTTACACTCTGATATTCTAAGAAATTTATTATTGTTAGGTCAGTTAGAAGGAATTTAGACCAAGGGCATGAGGATGAGGGATTATGTTGAAATAACCTCAAGGGGAATAACAGTGATTAAAAAAAAAAAAAAAAGACTACACTTGGAGAAGTGGAGGATAGAATGGGGAATATAATCTCACATAAAAGAAGTTCATACAGAGAAGAACTTTTACAGTGGAGGGGAAAATGAAGGAGCCAGTAGACAATGCTTAACCCTTACTCTCATGGGAATTGGGTAAAAGATTAAGGAATACATACATACACACATACATATATACATGTAATCAAACACATGCACACACATACACTATACACATAAAATATAGACATACATATTATTTGTATTTATATATAGACAGAGACACACATTCGTTTGGAACAGGACTCTTACCCAACAAAGAAACAGGACAACTAGATGGTTTAGTGGATAGCTGGGAGCTAGATATATGATTAGGAGTATTCTACTTAATAAGTCCAAATTTAGCTTTAAACAATTAGCCATGTGACCCTGGATAAGTCATTTAATCCTATTTGCCTGTTTCCTTAATTATAAAATGAAGTAGAGAAAGAAATGGAAAATCAATCTAGTATTTTTAGTATGAAAACCACAAATGAAGTCAAGAAGAGTTGAACGTGACTGTACAATAATGAAGAAAATTAAATTTTGCTAGATGATAACATAAACACTGAAGTAAAATAAAAAATTCTACAGCAATGCTCATTTTTCAACTATGTGAAAAACTGAATTGGATTTACAAAATTTAGAGAGCCATTACCCAAATGACGAAAGTTCAAGGGAAAATCATTTTTCAGGAGAAGACATTGAAAGTGTAGTCATATGAGAAAATACTCTAAGTATTTGCATGAGAAATGCAAACTTAAGTAAGTATGAAGTACTATCTCACACCTGTAAGGAATGACAAAAATTGGACAGGATATGAAAAAATAGGTATATAAATGAGCTGTTGAAATTGTGAACTGTTTCAATCATTCTGGAGAATAATTTGGAAATATATCCAAAAGGCTATATAATAGTATTCATGCTTTGACTCAGCAATATCCAAAAGAGAACAAATAAAAAGAAAAATGATGTATATGGAAAAAAAATATTTATGAAAGTTCTTTTTGTTGTGATAATGAATTCAAAACTTAAGGAATGCCCATCAATTTGGGAATAACTGAACAAGTTATGATGTATAATTGTGATGTAATACTATTGTGCTATGAGATATGACAAGCAGGATAGTTTTAGAAAAACCTACAAAAAATTGTAGTGAAGTGAATTGAACCAAGAAATCATTGTATACAGTGACAGCAATATTGTAATAGATATTAACTGTGAAAGACTTAGTTAATCTGATTAAGACAATGATGAAAATTTATATCAATTTACATAGAAAGAACTAACGAGCTCTAGTACAAACTGAAATATAATTTTCACAATATTTTCTTGCTTTTTAATAATATAATTACTATGGAAATGTTTTGCATAATTTTACACATATAGTAGATTTATTGCTTACTATCTCAATTGGTGGGGGAGAAGCAGAAATGAGGGAAAGAATTTGGAACACAACATTAATATAGGTGTATATAATTAAAATAAATAATATATTTTAAAAGCATGGGGAAGTTGTGGGTTTTGTAGTTGGTATTTCTAATACAAGATCTGAATTAAATACACATCATATCTCTAGGCTCACTTCTTCAAAACCTATTTGAAATGAGGGGTTGTGTTCTCAGGGCATGATATAACTATCTTAAAGTTTTGTGGAATAATCCCAAGGATCTGGGTTTCTAGTATTATTGCAATATTGTTGTTTGTGAGTCCCCACTAAGGTACTTCCCATTTATTGTTATCCAGTGATATCAAATAGCTTTTAGAAAAGATAATTACTGTTTGTTATAATTATTTAAACAACAATGCATTGGTTAAAGAGAGAGAGAAAGAGAGAGAGAAAGAGAGAGAGAGAGAGAAGAGAGAGAGAGAGAGAGAGAGAGAGAAAAGAAAGAAAGAAAAAAGAAAATAAATACTCCTCTTCAAAAGTATATATCCCTGTGCTGCATACATAAGATTGGGTGTCAGAGGCAGGTAGAGGAAGAGAGCAGTTTCAAATATGAAGTACAAGGATAGGGAAATACACATGTTGAGAATATATATGTCAAAAGACTATCTTGTAAATTCTGGCACTGGGAAACCATTTCTTCCTTTTTGTAGTCATCAAATAATTTCTCTTATTCTCTCAGGTGTGGATATTTATTGACCTTTAGGGAATCAGTGATTGTATAATTCAATCAAAAAGGAATTCTCACTTTTGAAAGATATTAAATATATATGTATATATATATATATATATATGTATGTATGTATACACATACACACACACACACACACACTCGCTAATTCAGATAGAAGTAGAACTCTGTCCCTTATCCACAGATCATTTTTAACTATTATTTTCTCTCAAAGGATATGAACAGACAATTTTCAGATGATGAAATTGAAACTATTACCACTCATATGAAAGAGTGTCCCAAATCATTATTGATCAGAGAAATGCAAATTAAGACAATTCTGAGATACCACTACACACCTGTCAGATTGGCTAAGATGAAAGGAAAAAATAATGATGAATGTTGGAGGGGATGCAGGAAAACTGGGACACTGATGCATTGTTGGTGGAACTGTGAACAAATCCAATCATTCTGGAGAGCAATCTGGAATTATGCCCAAAAAGTTATCAAATTGTGCATACCCTTTGATCCAGCAGTGTTTCTATTGGGCTTATATCCCAAAGAAATACTAAAGAAGAGAAAGGGACCTATATGTGCCAAAATGTTTGTGGCAGCCCTGTTTGTAGTGGCTAGAAACTGGAAATTGAATGGATGCCTATTAATTGGAGAATGGCTGGGTAAATTGTGGTTATGGAATATTATTGTTCTGTAAGAAATGACCAGCAGGATGAATACAGAGAGTCTTGGAGAGACTTACATGAACTGATGCTAAGTGAAATGAGCAGAACCAGGAGATCACTTTACACTTTGACAATGATATTGTATGAGGATGTATTCTGATGGAAGTGGATTTCTTTGACAAAGACTCAGTTTCAATTGATAAATGATGGACAGAAGCAGCTACACCCAAAGAAAGAACACTGGGAAACGAATGTGAACTATTTGCATTTTTGTTTTTCTTTCCGAGTTGTTTTTACCTTCTGAATCCAATTCTCCCTGTGCAACAAGAGAACTGCTCAGTTCTGCAAACACATATTGTATCTAGGATATACTGCAACATATCTAACATATATCGGGTGGAGGGAGGGAGGGGAAAAATCGGAACAGAAGCAAGTGCAAGGGATAATGTTGTAAAAAAAATTACCCTGGCATGGATTCTGTCAATATAAAGTTATTACAAAATAAAATAAAATATTAAAAAAAACTATTATTTTCTCGTATTCAATAATATTTTACCCAAATTGGTAACAAATCATTGAAGAATTGTAGTTTTCCCCTTCTTTTTCTTTCTGCTCTATGCAAATGGTCTACTTGATGGTGAACTAGCCAAAAGAGGAGCAGCCAAAAAATAAAAAGACAAAATGTCTGGATAATCCATCAAATAAGTAATCAGTATCCAAATAAATTGGAATTGACTGATTATTTAATCAGGTTTTATAGGAAGCAGACACATTTAATTACTATCTAATTGGTGAAGGTTGATTTTTATTAACATTTTCTCTGATTTGTAATACATGGTATATTTCAATTATTCTGTATTTCAAAATACATATGAATTTATAGAAGTAGGGAAAATATAATATACTCAAAACTTAAATCAATCTTTGAATTTAAGGAATATGTTAGGAGACTCTACTTGTTTGCCTCCTGTTCCACCTTAGAAAGATTAAATCTTAAATCAATTCTTAAAAAAGGAGTTATCCTGTTCTGACTATTCCAGCTGCAAATGGTGATCCATCTTTTTTGTAGCCAAATGATAAATACTCAGCAACCTTAATGAGGAGTCTAAGATAAATGTCATGGCAGCATTGGTAAGACAAATTATTTTAGTCAAAATATCTGCTAAATATCATTTCTACATCGTGGTAATCAAAGCACTTCAGAACTTAAGGGGATATCCATGGTCATTTGGAGTCCAACCTATACCTAAGCTGAATACTCTCAAACAAAAACATCTATGATTATAGAGAGAGCAAATTTCTATTACATGACTTTTCACAATGTGCTAAATGATGTTAGAGATATGGTTGTGTCCTCTTGGAGTTTGTAGTCCAATAATTATATCAGATGTTTTCAGTAAGTTAAAAAGCAAAGCAAAGCAAAAACAAATAAAACAAAACCAAAAAAGCACTGAGAGAAGTCATTATTGAGGGTAATCACCAGGAAGTAATTATTCAAAGGGGACATTTGAAAATTTCAGTATTTTGAAAGCCTTCATTGATAGAGAACCCACTACATCTACATGTTTTTCTTGGGATACCTCTCATTGAAATGTTTGTTTTTTCTTTTTAAACACTGAATGGAAATCTACCTCTGAATCTTAATCGCTCAAAGAAAATATAAACCCTGTGAATAAAGACTGCTGCAAAAATCCATTTCGCCAAAAAGGTATTGTGAACCATGAGCAATACCAAGATCACAGGCCAAGTTTTAGAAATGAAAGGTACATAGGAAGGCTTAAAATTTCAAACCATTAAAACAGAAGTCAGGATCAGAAAAAGACATTTTTTGAAACACAGGAAAAGGAATCATTAGGTCCCAAATAGAAATTTTGACATAGGAGATCTGGATCCATATTACATTTGCTAGGAAATGCTCAAATTTGGCAAGATTACCTGATAAATCTTAGACTGGCACTGATGGAAGTATTAAAGATTTAAATAGTATTTGGAAGAAAAAGCAAAAAGGAAAAATAATTCAGAGAAGATGTGCATGATCAAAAGATTTGGCATTAGTTCCTGGGATTTTAGAGATCATCTAATGTAATTTAGGCAATACTTTTACCTAAGATTTTATTCTATAAAGATTTCAAAGACTTACCCAAAGTCACAGAGATAATATGAAAAAATGAAATGTTAATTTAATAGGCAGATTTAGAATCTAGTCTTTTTAAAATTATCTTTAAAATTCAACAAAATATCTTATACAGATCCATCCCATATAACAAATGATACTTTAAAGAAAATGGGGGAAAATCCTCCTTGATTGTACAATATTTGTAGAACTACCATCTTTGCAAATTGATGTTTGTTGAGAGTGATTTCTTAGATCTCTTTCTAAAGTCATATCTCTTTTTTTTTTAAATTTGGAATTTGGAAACCTCCACTATTGATTGTTGATTGTTCTCATTTGCATTGTTTTAACTGTATATATTACTTTCTGGGATCTGCTTAATATCCTCTACGTCAAATGGTATGAAACTTTCTATGCCTCTCTATATTCAGAGTATATATAATAAACAATAATATACTGCAACAGTCCAAAACATGATTTGATTAGATATTCCTCAACCACTGGGCTTGTACTTTGATTTCAATTGTTTACCATCAAAAAAGTGTTATTATGAATATTTGTTGTCTGCATATGGATGCTTTCTTCTTACCTAATATTTCAATGAAATATGCTAGTAATATAATATATAAGTATATAATACATACTTATATAATATATAATATTATATGTCTATATTATATGTAATATAATAATATATTTATAATATATACATATATAATATATAATGATATAATATATATTATATGTAATAAGATAATATAAGAAATTGCTAAGAAGTGCAATCTCTGAATAAAAGTGTATAGTCATTTTTGTTAATCTACTTGAATAATTGCAAATTACTTTCTAAAATATTTGTAGGCTAACAGTTGCAATAACCACCTTCCAAAATGCTCAATTTTCCCATGGTCCATCCACATTGACCATTTCTATCTTTTGTAATCTTTGACAACCTGCAAAGTATGAGACAAAACCCCAGGGAAATCTTTCACATACTTTTAATAATTTATTATTCTTCTTTGAAGAACTATTCACATTTTTGACTATCTTTCTGTTTATCATTTATTGTATCTTTCTTTCTACCAAATATTCACCTTCCCTCCTTTTCTCCCTTCTTCCCTCTCAGTTTCTCTCTTCTTCCTTCAACTATGTTCCTGTCTCTGTTCCTCTCACTTTCCCTATCTTTTACTCCTATTCTTTCTTGCTTTCTTTTGCTATTTTTTCCTCTCTGCCAGAGTAAAAGTCTATGCATCATATCATAGCACCCTACCATAGCAGAGAAGGTGGTTGGGAGGGATACTAAGTGAGCAAATTAGGAATTGGGGAATAACTTTGTTGTTTGTTTATTGGAATGTTAACTCTGTAACTTATTTCATATCTTAAATCATGGAAAAGCTTTACTTTTTCCACCTTCTCCACATTATTTTGAAGAGATTTGAGAGGTCTAGAAGATGTAAGAAAATGTATAATTTTCCCATTTATTGGTCATGTAATTTAGGTAATACTTTCACCACTATTGCTTATTGAAAGTCAGGTATTCAGAAGAAAATGTCAAATCCTGTAGTGAATAATTTTATATAAAAAAGAAGAGGAAATAAAAGGATTCCATTTTCTAGACCATTTTATGCAGCAGGGATGTGATTGGTTCTTTGCAAGGGATTTTTTGAAAAATAGATGACAACAATATTTCCTTTTTGAACTCACTCAACAAATATGTAATAAATATTTAATAAAATGTCAGGCACTGTGTGCTAAGTTTTGGATGTACAAAGAAAAAAATATTCCCTCTACTCAGGAATTTCTTATTCTGATGGGGAAGACAACATAGAAATGTCTATGTATAAATAACACTACATGCTAGTTGACAATTTGAAAATTTTGAGACTACCAAAATCATTGGAGAACAAAAAACAAATTAAAAGACAGATAATTCATAGGAAACAATATACAGGGATAAATGCAGCAATACAACCTAAATTCTTAAATAACTACCGAAAATGTAAAAATTATGGCAAATATATAAATTTGAAACTTGTTTGCAAATTTCAACCTAGAAGTATCATTTAGTCTTAGTGAAATAAAATTTATTTCTGTAACTTTGTTCTGAAAAAGATATCTTTTTTAATGGAAAAAAGAAGTGGGTAGAAAAAATATTTTTCAATAAGAAAATGCCATATAAAGAAAAATATTAGTTTTTTTTTTTTTTATCCTGGAGATATAGTAATGATTTTACAATAAAACAATACAATATAATATAAGAAAAGATCAAAGGTCCTGGAATACTAGATATCAACAAACAAAAGAAGCAGAGTTGGAGTCAAAAATAGTAATGTCTAAACAAATTAAGTACAATATTGAACAAAAAAAATGAACATTCAATAAACTCTAAAATTTTCAGAATTTAGTCTCAAACAAATCTGAACTTAATGAAAAATTTAACATTTGCAAGCCAACATCAAAGAGTAATTTCAAGGGATGGAGCAAGGACAAACTGTTTATGTTTTATATATGTCTAAGTCTGACATTAGGGATTGGAGTAGAGCTGAGTATGATGTGATTTGAAAAAGAAAAACTACTAAAAAAAAGTGTTAAATTAACAAATACATTAACAAGGGGTTATTTAATATTGCACTGGAAATGCTAGCAACAAAAGAAGAAGACACATGTGGGACACTAATGAATTATTGGTAGAGTTGAGGCCAATTTGGAACTTTACCTTAGGAATTATTTTTTAATTAAAGCTTATTATTTTAAAAACATGCAGAGGGGCAGAGCCAAAATGGCAAAGAATAAGCTCCTCTACTACCCTCACTACTAATTACCAAATTCAGCCTCGGAAATAGTACTTGACTGATAAAATCCACGAATATTGGGAGTAAAACAAATTACCAGTCAAAAATAATGGAAACAGAAAGGAGTACATTTTCTTCTCAGCAGTAATTGGAACCTATACAAAAACTGACCATATATTAGGACATAAAGACCTCAAAAGTAAATGCTGGAAGGCAGAAAAAGCAAATGTATGTTTTTCAGATTACAATACAATAAAAAAGTACATTCAACAAAAAGTTAGGTGTAAATAGACCAAAAAGTAATTGGAAACTAAATAATCTCATCCTAAAGAATGATTGGGTGAAACAGCAAACCATAGACACAATCAATAATTTCATCTAAGAGAATGACAACAATGAGACAACATACCAAAATTTATGGGATGCAGCCAAAACTGTATCTTTAGAGGCTTACTTGAATAAAATAGAGAAAGAGAAGCTCGATGAATTGAGCTTGCAACTTAAAAGGCTAGAAAAAGACCAAATTAAAAAACCCCAATCAAATACTAAACTTGAAATTCTAAAATTAAAAGGAGAAATTGATAAAATTGAAATTAAAAAAAAAACTATTGAATTAATAAATAAAACTAAGGGTTGGTTTTAGGGAAAAAAGTAAAATAGATACATTTTTGGTAAATCTGATTAGAAAAAGGAAAGAGGAAAATCAAATTGTTAGTCTTAAAAATGAATAGGGAGAACTTTCCACCAATGAAGAGGAAATTAGAGCAATAAATAGGAGTTAGGAGTTACTTTGCCAAACTTTATGCCAATAAATTTGATAACCTAAGTGAAATGGATGACTACCTCCAAAAATATAGGCTTCCCAGATTAACAGAGGAGGAAGTAAATTGCTTAAATAATCCCATTTTAGAAAAAAAAAATGGAACAAGCTATTAGTCAACTCCCTAAGAAAAAATCCCCAGGACCAGATGGATTTACATATAAATTTACCAAACATTTAAAGAACAATTAATTCCAATGTTATATAAACTATTTGAAAAATTAGGAAATAAAGGACTCCTACCAAATTCCTTTTATGACACAGAAATGCTGCTAATTCTAAACCAGGTAGAATGAAAACAGAAAAAAGAAAATTATAGACCAATCTCCCTAATGAACATTAATGCAAAATCTTAAATAAAATATTAGCAAAAAGATTACAGAAAATCATCCTTAGGATAATACACCATGACCAAGTAGGATTTATACTAGGAATGCAGGGCTGGTTCAATATTAGGAAAACTATTAGTATAATTGACTACATAAATGACCAAATTAACAAAAAACATATGATCATCTCAACAGATGCAGAAAAAGCATTTGATAAAATCTAACATCCATTCCTATTAAAAACACTTGAGAATATAGGAATAAATGAATTTTTCCTTAAAATAATCAGTAGCATATATTTAAAACCATCAGTAAACAGTATACATAATGGGGGTAAACTGGAAGCATTCCCAATAAGATCAGGAGCGAAACAAGGTTGCCCACTATCATTATTACTTTTCAATATTGTGTTAGAAATGCTAGCCTTGGCAATAAGAGTTGAGAAAGAGATTAAAGGAATTAGAGTAGGTAATGAGGAAACCAAAATATGGCTCTTTGCTGATGATAGGATGGTATACTTAGAGAACCCCAGAGATTCTACTAAAAAGCTATTAGAAATAATCCACACCTTTAGCAAAGTTGCAGGATTCAAAATAAACTTCAATAAAATTCAAAATAAGGCATCAGCACTCATATATCCAAGGAAAAGTCAGGAACTATATGAGCAAAACAACAAAATGCGTTCCACAAAAATAAAGTCATATCTAAACAATTGTAAAAATATTAAGCTTTTGGATAGGTCCAGCAAATATAATAAAGATGAGAATGCTACCTAAACTAAGCTATTTATTTAGTGCTATACCAATTAGACTCCCAAAAAACTAGTTTAATGATCTAGAAAAAATAACAAAAAAATTCATCTAGAACAAAAGATCAAGACATTTAAGGGAACTAATGAAAAAAACAATCAAATTAAGGTGGCCTAGCTGTACCAGATCTAAAATTATATTATAAAGCAGCAGTTACTAAAACCATTTGGCATTGGCTAAGAAATAGACTAGTTGATCAGTAGAATAGGTTAGGTTCAAAGGACAAAATAGTCAGTAACTTTAATAATCTAGTGTTTGACAAACCCAAAGAACCCAGCTTTCAGGATAAGAATTCACTGTTTGACAAAAACTGCTGGGAAAATTGGGAATTAGTATGACAGAAACTAGGCATGGACCCACACTTAATACCATACACCAAGATAAGCTTAAAATGAGTTCATGATCTAGGCATAAAGAATGAGATTATAAATAAATTAGAAGAACATAGGATAGTTTACCTCTAAGACCTGTGGAGGAGGAAGAAATTTATGACTAAAGAAGAACTAGAGATCATTATTGATCACAAAATAGAAAATGTTGATTATATCAAATTGAAAAGTTTTTATACAAACAAAACTAATGCAGACAAGATTCGAAGGGAAACAACAAACTGGGAAAACATTTTTACAGTCAAAGGTTCTGATAAGGGATTCATTTCCAAAATATATAGAGAATTGACTCTAATTTATAAGAAATCAAGCCATTCTCCAATTGACACATGCTCAAAGGATACGAACAGACAATTTTCAGATAAAGAAATTGAAACTATTTCTTGCTATAAAAAAAGATGCTCCAAGTCATTATTAATCAGAGAAATGCAAATTAAGACAACTCTGAAATACCACTACACACCTGTCAGATTGGCTAGAATGACAGGGAAAAATAATGCGGAATATTAGAGGGGATGTAGGAAAACAGGCACTGATACATTGTTGGTGGAATTGTGAACACATGCAGCCATGCTGGAGTGATGGAACTATGCTTAAAAAGTTATCAAACTGTGCATAACCTTTGATCCAGTACTGTTATTCCTGGGCTTGTATCCCAAAGAGATCTTAAAGAGGGGAAAGGTATCTGTATGTACAAGGATATTTGTGGCAGCCCTCTTTGTAGTGGCCAGAAATTGGAAACTGAATAGATGCCCATCAATTGGAGAATGGCTGAATAAATTGTGGTATATGAATGTTATGGAATATTATTATTTGGTAAGAAATGAACAACAGGATGATTTCAGAAAGGCCTGGAGAAACTTACATGAACTGATGCTGAGTGAAACGAGCAGGGCCAGGAGATCATTATATAGTTCAACAACAATACTATATGATGATCAATTCAAAAAATTTAAAACATTGGATCAAAGGGTACACACAGTTTGATAACTCTTTGGGCATAGTTCCAAATTGCTCTCTAGAATGGTTGGTTTAGTTTACAACTCCACCAACACTATATTAGTGTCCCAGTTTTCCCACATCCTCTCCAACATTCATCATTATCTTTTCCTGTCATCTTAGCCAATCTGAGAGTATGTTGTGGTATCTTAGAGTTGTCTTAATTTGCTTTTCTTTAATCAATAGTGATTTAGGGAATCTTTTCATATGACCAGAAATAATTTTAATTTTTTTATCTGAAAATTGTTCATATCCTTTGGCCATTTATCAAATGGAGAATGGCTTGAATTCTTATAAATTTGAGTCAATTCTCTATTTGTTTTAAAAACAAGGCCTTTATCAGGTCCCTTGAATTTTAAAATATTTTCCCAATTTATTACTTCCCTTCTAATCTTGTCTGCATTAGTTTTGCTTGTACAAAACATTTTTAACTTAATTTAATCAAAATTATCTATTTTATGACCAATAATAATCTGCTTCCTCCTCATGTGAAGAAAAGTCAAGAATTTAAAGGGCAAAATATGGTGGACATCACTTGGGTGAAGATCAGCACAAGTGGAGACAATAGAAATGGTATTGTTATGAAGTAGAGAAAGAGCATGATATGTAGCAATTTTACACATTTTTGTGATATTTTAGCAATTTATGACTTCAGTGTTCTGAAAAACTTTGTTTCCTCTCAGCAAAAAGTAAAACAATCAATAATTAATGAGTTGTTTTATTGATATCCTTCAAAAAGTGAAGGAAAGAACAAGAAGAAGTGCAGCTTTGTACTTCAAGTACAACCAATTGATTGATAGAAAAGAAATGACAAAAACTTTGAGAGCAAGTGAACACTACATCACAGAAATTGGAATAGAGGAGAAGAAAGTCATCCATTGTTGAATGTGAATAATACGTTTTAAAGAATGTTTCAAAGATTTCAAAGGAAGGAAGAAGCCACTAGTTACATTTTGCCAGGATATTTGGTCCAAGAAGAAATAAATTCTGAAAATAATTAGAAATAATCTTATATGGAAAAAGCAAAAATAAGTAAGATATTGCCTAAACAGATAAATATAAAACACTGACAATTCAACAAACTCAAAATTTTAAAAAAAGCTAGAGATAGAAGACAGAACTTAGGTAAGCAAATGAGTGTAAATGTAATAGAAAATAAATCAAGTCTCTATCTAGAATATTCTTTAATCTTTGAAAATAAGGGATTGATGAGTTCTTTTTTTTTTCTTTTTTCCCTCTCAAATATATTCACCTTCTGTAGGATTAATCTAAATTTGGAATTTTCATTCAATAGGCATAGTCTTAAAGAGGATGAGTACAAGTTTAGTACTTCGCAGAGCCTAGTTTCAAAAAATGTATAAAAAAAGTGGAAACTTACAGCTTTTAAAAGTGATTGGCAATTAACAAACACATTATCACCAAGACAATATAAGAAACAAACAGAAAAAATACAACATAGCTCATCATCACTGTGAGGAAGCACCAACATCTGAAATCCTTTAGCTGAGAGAACCCAGGTCACAACTGTTCATAGTCTGGAGTGGGAGGCTGTGTTAGGCAAGTGGCACTAAACTTCCTGAATTCTCAAAGTCTCTTACCACTAAGGGTTTTTTTATAGGGTGAGAACAAAAAAGGCAGTATGCTAAATATTCTCGTTTGGTACATGACCCTTGAGACAGAACAGCTCCCTCAAGTACAGAAATGTTCTATCACAAAAGGGTCATCAAAAAGAATATTTTTTATTCCTTTAGGATAATTATGTTTACTCTAGGAACTGACCAAGTTTCTGAAGTTAGCATAAGTCTGCCACAAAGGACATTCATTAATAAAGGCAAAAGATAGATGGCCAATCCTCCTAATGCTTCATGAAATTTATCAGACAGCTAGGAGTACACTTAAAAGTTCTCAGCAAAGCAATTTATACAAAGGCATGGCCAAGACTCCCTGAGATTCTTCACTAGATTTTCTAGACCTTCCAACAAAGATCAATATATTCAGACTAGAATTGCTGTTGTTCAGTTGATAATTTATAAAATATTTTCATTTTGATTGTAAGTTTAGGCATTGGCAGCAATCAAAAAATGCAAGTCTCACATGATAGGAAGGTTTCTTTTGCTAAAATAAATATTTGTCTTTCTCCTTTATCAGCATTATCATGTTGGACAAATAATTTCTTATCTCAGATAGAACTAAAATAAATGAGGAGACACATCTAGGGGCTAAACACTACAATATAAACTTGATTTATGTATGTTGCTAAAACACTACCACTATTACCCTCCCTACAAAAGAAAGGAAATAATAAAGATGTATAATTTCAAAACTTTATATTGCTATGACATAACTGTAGAGAATATTATAAATAAAAGTATTCTTAATATTTAAAGGTAAAGTACACAAACTATGCACCAAATCAAGGAGTCATTTATATATAGTATGTATTTGTGTAGCAGGCAGGAACTCTGAAAAGGTATACTTGAATCACAGCATGGTGCTTATGGCTGCACATGCTCAATGTTGTGTAGTGAGGTAATCGCACTGAAGGATTTAAGGGCTGAGGGAGGGCCGTGGAACTCTCTCAGCCGCAGCTCTCAGCCAGATAAGACTTCAGGCTCCAGATTCCAGAGTCCAGACTCCATCTTTGACCAGCCATGGGGCAGCTCTCCTGCTTCCTTCATTTCTCCACCTAAAGACCAAGGACTCTGGTTGATCCCAAGGTTCTCCAGAGAGCTAGCCCAGACATTACATATCCTGAAGAAAATACAGAATATATAGTATATTATATATAGTGAGAAAGATAAAACCATAATTTCTATAAAATTAATTGGAACCAATTTTTGATTCAACATTAAAATTTCCACTCAAAGTCCATTTTTAAAAGTCTATAATTATAAATGATTTGCTGAATTTTAATATAAAGGAATGTTCTTGACCAACAAAAACTGCTAAAATTAACAGGGAATTTAATTGAACTGAGGCTAAATATGATGATGATAAAAAATCTGCTAGTTTCTGCCCTTGTGAAATGTTTTCCTTAGCTTCAGTCTCTCAGGAGCAGAAAATTTGTTTTTTGAAGTTTTCAAAGTATAATTTTTACATATATTTTTAGAGCTGCAGAGATGGATTAAAGATAAAATGTATTCTTTAAATAGAAGATAACTAATTTTGATTTTATCATTACTGAACATAGGCAAGAATGCAAATATTCATATTGAAATAATTCGATTTTTTTTCCTTTTTATCTTGACAAAAAGTACTATTTTAATCAATGAAGTAATTAAGTACCTGCTTTTCAGAAATTTTTTAATGTAATCAATTGTCTAAGTGATCTTAGAGTTTTTCTCAAATTTTATAATTTTATAGAAAATTATTTTAAATGAATAACTACTTTCTAATTACTAAAATTTAATATTCCTTGTTGTTTTCTTCAGTGTTACTGGGGATTTATAGAAAATCACAAATATTTTAAAGGTAAAGTTCTTATAATATTGCTTATATCTTTAAATAAAATTATTCATTGATAAGAAAGGAATCAAAGAAATCCTCTAATTTACCTTTTACATTTTGCAAAGGAGGAAAATATGGGAAGAACATGAAATAGTTTATTCGACTAAAGAAAAACATTGACACATCATGTATATATTCCTCTGGTAAGTGTATATACCCTGCGTAATTGCATCTGATGGTCTTGTCTCTAAAACATTTTTTAAGAAATCATTTGAGATGAAACAAATGAAATTTGAATAGTTTGCTCTGGTTAAAAGCATAAAGAATTGAGATGATTTAACTAAAAATAGAATCACTTTTTTACAAAATTCTGTGAAGCATCTGAATGATTTCAGACACTTCCTAAAAGAAGTGGAATTAAACATTACATCAAGGTATACAAAGTAATAGAGCACTGAAATTGAGATAATACAAAAATTTCAAATATTTTTAAGAGTGTAATTTTGAGGAAGATTCAAGGAAAATGGCAGAATAGGTCAGAAAATCCCAGTTCTCCAGATTTCTTCCAAAAAACAAAAAGAAATTTTGCCTCAAACTGAACATAGACCCAAATAAGATTTGGGGTTTAACAGGGGTCCTCCTGGGACAAGAGAAGAAGCCCAGAAGAAACAGACCAGAAAAGGACCCACATGTGCAGAAATGTTTGCAGCAGCTCTTTTTGTGGTATCAAAGAATTTTAAAATGAGTTCCCATCAATTAGGGAATAGCTGAATAAGTTGTGGTATATGAAGATAATGTAGTATTATTGTTTTATAAAAAAAAAGATTTACAAGCTGATGTTAGGAAGACCTGGAAAGATTTATATGAACTGATACTGAATGAAACAAACAGAACCAGGAATACATTATACATAATAACAGCCAGAATATGTGATGATTAACAATGAAATACTGGGTTCTTTTCAGTGGTTCAATGATCCAAAACAATTCCAATAAACTTTGGACAAAAAATGCCATCTGTATCGAGAAAAAGGGGATTGAAAGTGGGAAGCCTTAGAACTAGCTGGGTTCAGAGGTAACCTCAGCCATAACCACAGAAACTTTCAGAGAGAAGTTTGTAATCTGAGTCTGGGAGAATTGAGGTAACCTCTGCTGATTAGAAACACCAGGCCCAGCTAGTAAGTGCAGAAGCAGTGAGGCAGGGACAATGCTGGTTGTGGACAATTGCAAAAGGTGGAGTTTTTGGTTTTAGGCTACAGATCAGAGGGGAGATCTGAAGTAAAGGGGGAGAAAAGAAGTAGTAATTTTGAAAACTTTTTCACATCAAGAATGGGTTAAATAGAGAAATATACACACATATATTTTTATGTATATATATATATATACACATATATATGAACATGTAATGTGTGTGTTTGTGTGTGTATAGCATAAATAGCATAGTACCTTCCAAAATTTATAAACAAATCATGTGAGGAGTGTAAAAGGCTATGTAGACTTAGGGCAGTGGGACAAGGTGTTTAGATTAATGGGAAACAAAGAAGAAGGGAAATGGTGGGGGGAGAAAATAATGGAGAGATCTATGGTTGAGGCAAAATTGAATTGCAAGCTAGTTAAAAAGTAGAATTTAATAGAAGCATTAGCATGGATAGGAACCAACACTTTAACAAGGATCAGAAGTACAATTTATTAAAAATAATTAGGGCTATAATCACTGATCTCAAAATTAAGGATTCAATGAAAAGATAAATCTATGTTATATGTCAGCCATATTAATTTCGTTTTAGATGACTATATATTGTAAATACATATGTATGTATATATGCATATTGGTATGGGTATGTGTATGTGTATGTAAATATATATGTATAGGTGTATATAGATATATTTTTTGTGGGCATGAATATGTGTGTATACACATAAACACACATATGCTTAATGGTAGCCTCCTTGGGGTGTATGGGGAGATGAAAGGGGGTAAAAAGTGCACATCAAAAAACAAAAGAATAATCTAAAAAGAAGCAAAGGGAAGATAGTTATGTAAGCACTTTAGCAATAATATTTCATGTAATATACACACATGTTCATATGCATGTACACAATATATCCATGTGTATATACAAAGATATGCTCAGATATACACATATTTTGCATGTGCATTTATACTCATATGTTGAAAGGATTATTAAGGAATTATTTCTTTTGTTGCATCTTTTGAGTATCATTATACAATTTTAACAAATACATATTACTTTGACAGTGCATATGAAAAATGAGGTACTTATGATCTAAGAATTGAATAAGGTCTCTAATCCTTTTTTACTCTGTGACACTAAAAGTATCAGCTTTAATAAAGGAAATTATTGTTTAAGTAATTAAATTAATCCTTCTACAAAAAGATTAATCTGTATATATTATTCAGTTCAGTTTTTCAAACATTATTAAGCAATATTATGTACAATTTCAGATATTGAATGAGATTCAATGCTTAAATAGACTTGGTTTTAGGACAAGATTTCTTTGTCAAAAACCACAATTTATTTACCTATTAATGCAATCAAAAAACATCTACTTTGTTGCCAAGTTTTACTTACATAAATTTTTTTTTACAATAAATATATTCCTGTATATGGGACTTTGTTTTTGTCAGTGTCCTTTTAGGTCAAAATTTGTAGTATTGGATTTCCTGTGTCTAACATTACGAACATTTTAAAAATGTAGTCATTTTATTTGTATGATTCTAGATTGCTTTCCAAAATGGTTATTGTAAATCACAGCTCCAATATAGCAATGTATATTTCCTGAAACTCCTCTACTATTGAACACTCCTGTTTTTAATCATGTTTTTCAATTTCCTGATTGTGAAGTGGAATCTCAGGATTGTTTTGATTTTTAAATCTCTTGATTTAAATTTAAATAAATGGCTATTAATAGTTTCAAGTTATTTTTCCTGAGAACTCTTCATTTATATCCTCTGGATATAAAATTATCTTTGGAAATTCTTTCATTTTTATATATTATGTTAATTATCTATATATTTTGGTTACCAAACTATGTCAGAGAAATTTGATGCAAAAACTCCTCCCACTGCTTCTTTTCTTATTTTAGATGTATTAATTTTGTAAAACAAAGTTATTTATTTTATCCTTTTTAGTTATTTCTATTTTTTTTACATATTCTTTTCACTTTTTTTCAAGAATATTTACCTCAGATGTTAGAGAAAAATTGCATTCTTTATATTATAATTATTATGTCTTGTAATGATTTCTTGAACAATATCTACATGCTATCCATTGTTGAACTAGATTATGTAGCCTTTGATGCATGAATGCTCTTATAAATAAATTATGACATAAATAAATAATGATTCCTATCTCATATTACTTCTTTTTCTTACTTCTGAACTCCATCCACTTTTTTTCTTTTCTAGCCTCAAAACAGGAAGCATTTTAAACTCATCATATATGATCTCTTGTTTTATTTATAGCATTGTCTATATAAAGTCAAATTTCTTTTGTTATTTTCCCCAATAAGAAATTGAAAGTTACTAAGTAAATCCTATTTAATCATGATAACTTAGAAATAACATTATCTACAGAATAAATGTAATTGTCTTTCATACAACCATACAAGAACAGATAGACATTTAATTCTTTTAATAATTCCTACTTATCACCAATATAGTAGAATCATGATTGAAAACTTGAATTGGCTAGAGAAAAAATTAAGTCCAGTTGCCTTACTATGTAGATATAAAAATCTGCCCTTTAACCCACAGTTGGATAATTAATTTAAAAGGTCATTTTTTATGAACTTAAATATAATTATACTATAATTGAGGTATGAATATATTAGCTTACTATGAAGCATTAAATTTTTGGCTATCAGTTACATTGATTAAATTCTCAAATGTACCTGAGATTGGTGTCATGACATAAGCGCCTCATTTACAGTTTTAGATCTATATTCATAAACCAGATGTTCCAGTAACTTGCTGTGCTGAGACAAAGTCTCAGAGTTGGAAAAGAACTCATAGACCAACTAACATAGCCCATAATGCTATAAGAATGTCCTTCAATGTGTCTCTAAAGATTTCGAAAGGGAATGACTCTTTTTTGATGGAGGCAAGGTTTGTACAACTCTTCCCCAATCACCATAGCTTCTTTCAGCAGAGCTACTCACATCTATTAGCTAGCAATTAATAAAATTATAAGGACAGAAATGCTAGCTGTGAACTTTCTGAATTTTGAAGAACTCTACATATATGGGCTACTGGGATTTGAGATGTATAGAGGAGCAGTCCCCAAGTCCTAAATGAGTACTATCCCTTTCAGAGAACTCCATACAGAGTAAGATGAGATTATCACTACATAATAAAAAAGGAAAAGGACCCATATGTGCAAAAATATTTGAGGCAGCCCGTTTTTTAATGGCAAGGAACTGGAAACTGAGTAGATGTCCATCAGTTGGGGAACGACTGAATAAGTTATGGTGTATGAATGTTATAGAATATAATTGTTCTATATGAAAATATCAGCAGGATGAATTCAGAAAAGTATGGACTTACATGAAATGATGCTAAGTGAAGTAAGTAGAACCAAGAGAAGATTGTACACAAAACCAACAAGATTTTGAAATGATCAATTCTGATGGACCATGATGGACTTGGCTCTTTGAATCAATGAGATGATTAAAGTCATTTTCAGTGGACTTGTGATGGAGAGAGTCATCTGCATCCAGAAAGAGAACTGTGGAGACAGAATATGGACCACAACATAATTTTTTTTCACATTTTTTTACTGTTCTTTGCTTATCTTTTTTTCCTTGTTGATCAGATTTTTTTTGTGTAACATGATAACTGTGGAAATATGTATAAAAGAATTGTACATATTTAACCAATGTTGGATTACTTGCTGTCTAGGAAAGAAGGGAGGGGGAAACGAGGAAGAAAAAATTTGACCAAAAGATTTTGCAAAGGAGAATTTTGAAAATTAAAAAAAGAAACTATTATTAAAATAAAATAGATTTTTCAATAGAAAAAAGTATGCAGTGTCCTTCAATACCAGATAGAAGTGTTTTGCCAGAGTTGGTTAAGTCTTAAGTGTTTAAGACTGGATTCCAAATCAGTGTAATCTAATAAATGCTTATTAAGGATCTTCTCTGTTCCAGGCGTAATGCTAAGAACTGGGAATATAATTAATAAAGAGAAATATAGTCCCTGCTCTTCAGCAGGGATACCATCTATGAAGCATTTTACTCCCTTAATTTGAGAGGCAAGGCATTGGATGAAAAGTTGGATGAGATTAAAACTCAGGTTTTCCTTTTCTCCAAATCCAGGGTTATATTCATTATTCCTAGAAGAATTTTAAATTGTATGGACCAGCAATATCATACAGTTTCAATCTATTTTACATACCTGCAAAAAATGCAGGATCTTAAATCCAAAGAATCAGGCTAAATATTAATTCCATGCATTACTATCTCTGTAAACTAGGTTAATTTCCATTCTCTCTCTGGACCTCAGTTTCCCTGTCAGTAATGATTGGATGAATGATATCTAGGATCTTTAGATTTCAGTTACTTTCATAAGGGAATGTTTCATATGGTCAGTGGCCAAACAGAAGCCACATTATGGATTTCAGAGTGAAAGACTCCAAAAATTTTAAAGGGACTGTATGTTCAAGGACTATTCTGAATTTTTTTCCCACAAAAAAAGATTTTGAAAGATTCCTTAATTAGAAAGGGCTTGTAAAGGATGATATTTGTGAAAATGTCTGAAAGGAACAAAGATAACTTGTATACTTTTATGTACGTGTGTGTGTGTGTGTGTGTGTGTGTGTGTGACACACACCTTCTTCCCAGATTTAATTTGTGGCCACATAATAAAGGTCACATTTTCAAAGAACATGCACATCTGATGAAAACACATGAATTAATTGGGATTTATATAGAGAGACTTGACAGCAATTTTATTTTTATTTGTACTATGAGATCATTTGCTTACCACACTTTTCTAGAGGAAAAGTCATTTATTTAAATTAAGTAAACAATAAAATTTCTATTATTTTCTTTTAATATTTTATGTATTAAACACACACACATACATATATATGTGTGTGTATATATATATATATACATATATATATGATGTATTAAATTAGCCATAATCCAATAAAAATGCTTGAGAATGAAACAGATTGCAATGAAACCTGTTTTCAATAAGAGTATAGTGCAAGAAGATCAAATCTAATACCTATCAATGAAAGTCCCATGCTTTGGCTGAAAAATAAGGGAAACATGGGTAGACATCAGCAGCATGTTTGATTAAAAAATGGATATTTTAATATATTGCAAACTCGATCAATATTATTGCTCTGTCCTGGTCAGATTGTATCTATTTTATGTTGTTTAATTTCACTTGTCCAATTTTAGTAACAACTTTGGCAAGCTGAAATAAATCCAGAAAAGAGCAAGCAGTATACCTTTAATAGTGCAAAGAACTAGTGGAATTTCTCTTCTATAATAGAAAACTTTAAAAATATATAGTGTATAGAAGGCTACCAAATGGAAACCTTTATAAACTTATTTGCTTAATTTCAGAAGACATAATTGTTATTAAAATATATTTATAAGAGCAAATTTTAAGTTAATGTAAGGGAACCTAATAATTTAAAAAGTTTGCTATTAAAGATAGATATATATGCACACATAGCACACAATTATATAATGTATTTAACAAATATAATTTATCTATAAGGTAATAATATATTTATTTGTGTATACAAATATATATATTCACACACACATACACACACACATATATAAAAGGATGCTCTTCAAATTACTAATAATAAGAGAAATGAAAAGCAAAATAACCTTCTGTTTCCTTTCACACCAAACAAACTGATAAAGCTGAGAAATGTGCATATTGAAAGTGTTGTGGAAAAATAGCATATTAGTGTCATATTGATGAGGCTATGAATACATGTAAGCATTTTGGAAAACAATATGGACTTAAAATGATTAAAGTGATCATACTTCACCCAGAAATTACCTTCCCTTGACTTATACTCCATAAAGAATATTGGCAAGAAGAAAGTTCCCATATACAACACAATATGTATAGAAACACTTTTTGTAATAACACACAAAAATGGAAACAAAGCATATGCCTATTGATTAAGGAATGGCTAAGCAAATTATTTTATGTGAATGTAATATGATATAAGAGTTGTAGTATACTATTAAAAATGATCAATGTGAGGAATATAAAAAAGTATGAAAAATTCTACATGAACTGATGCAAAGTAAAACATGACCATGTCAACACAATGGGAATTGGAAAAACAATGATGATAAAAAAATATATATATATCAATGTTTCAAGATTCAAGGGAAAACTATAAAAAAGACATACCTCAAAGGAAGAGAAATGAGAAGTCATTGCTTCCCTAGCTATCTGCATAGATGGGAGGACCATAGATTATTTACATCACACACATTTTCAAACTTTTTTTTGCAGTATTGATCATTTATGCATATTTTTATTTTCTTTTTAAAATATTGTTTTTGCTATTGAAATACTTTTATATGGTTTGACCATCTGGGAAATGTAAGAAGAAAGTGCTGAGGAAAATTATAGTAATGTAAGAAATTCAAAAGACTTCAGTATTCATGGAGCAAAGCCAAGATGGCAGAGAAAAATTAGGTTTGAGTTCTCCTGAATTCCTCTCAAAACAAATTTAAGTAATACCTCAAAATAAATTGTAAAGTGGCAACATCCAAAAAAGGACACAGTAAAACAATTTTACAGACAAAACAACTTAAAAGTTGGCAGGAAAGGTCATTCACACTGGATGTCATATCAGATTGAGAATGCAGCACATTTTATGGCAAGCCCCACCTCAGCAAGCCAGCTGTAGACCTTGTAGGCAGCTGAATCACAAGCAGTGACTTCAGACTTTTCAGCCCACAAATGATAAGGGTGTCAGACAACTGCTCAGAAGGTGATAACAGGGGTCCTTTTACTCACAGTCGGTATAGGACTCTATTGTATTGCATATATCCAAATCTGGGTCAAAGTCCTAGGTCACAGTCCCAGGGCAATAAAAAGTACTAGCACAACCCAGTTTGTGAATGATAGGGAATAAGGACACTTGTCATGTTCCAGGGTAGAAAAGAATGCTTGTAATCACACACAGATTAGAGCACAGGAAAGGAGAGGAGTAAACATACCTCTCCTTACATCATACATCCTTGGAAAACCTGAAAACTTACAAACACCACCCCAGTCCACCCAGCTACCTAAAATAAATCTGAAAACAACTGCACAAAAGCTTGTAGCTTGTGATATTGCCCCCTCTATCCTGGAGGCACAGGTCTTCTTTAACATAAAATTGAAAGTCAAGAAAGGGGCTATAAAAATGAACAAATAACAACAAAGATAATATAACCATTGAAAATTATTATGATGACAGGAAAAATTAAAAAAAAAATCAGAAAACCACAAAGTGAAAACAACTATAAACAGAGCTTCAAAGAAGGATATTTCAGGTACAACTTCAAAAATAATAATAATAAATGAAATGAGTGAAAACAATGTGAAATATTTTATTGGCAAAACAACTGACCTTCAATAAATAAGATAGTTTTAGAATTACTTGAGAGCCATGATCAAAAAAAAAAAAAAAAAAAAAAAAGGTCAGACATGTTCAAAAAATTATAAAGGAAAACTCCCCCAACATATTACATCCAGAAGGCAAAATAGAAAAATGAAAGAAAATATTATCAGTTCTGAGATCTCCAAATGCAAACTTACAAAAATAAATACCATAGAAACCTTTACCTTAAAGGATTGAAGGGCTTGGAATATGATATTTCATATGGCAAAGGAACTAGGATGATATAGCAAATTACTGAAGATAGCTGGGTATAATTCTTCAGAAGAAAAAATTAGAAATTCAATGAAATAGATTACATGCAAGCATTCTTAATAAAAAAGACCTGGAATTGCACTCATGAAAATGAGTTTTTCTGATTCCAAGTGTGTGTTCTACCTATATAGAGAATTGAGGGCAACTAGATGGCACAGTGGCTAGAGCACTGGCCCTGAAAGCAGAAGGCTCTTGAGTTCAAATCCAGCCTCAGACACTTGACAGTAGCTTGTGTGATTCTGGGCAAGTCACTAAACCCCAATTGCTCACAGTAAGGGGGAAAAAAAGAAAGAGAGAATTGGGTTCAATTCTCAGATCACTCACCTTCTGAGATGCCCATAAACTACAGGCAAATTTACCATCTGTTTTTGTAGATTACCTCATTAGGAGGTCAATACACCAATCAACCTATAATCACAGGTCTTCCCCCTACCTTTATTTCTCTTTCCTTTTCCCTTTTACCCTTCTCCTTCTTCTCATTCCCCACTTTTATAATGTGGTAGTTTCTTCTAGGCTTGCAGTCAGAATAAACTATGTCTATTATACATCTTATTTTCTGTGATTGTTAATATCAAAAATAGGAGAGTACATAGTTAAAGACTGAAAAACTTAGAGGCAGGAAACTGATATATCTTGGAAATTTTACAATAATGTTTTATTAAGCCTTCTGATGTTCTTTATTGATTCACTAGAATATTTTGAAATAACTGAAATCATATTTTAGAAACAAATATGTAGTTGCCAACATCTAACAGTGCCCACTGATTGATTCGATTCAGTTAATTTCAATTAAGTTTAATTGGAAAAATATAATTACAAACATGTCTTGAAAAAGAAAATCAAGAGCTCATTCGGAAAATATCTATTTATTAACTTATAAATATTATAGATCTGAGGGCATCTCTGTCTCTGCACACACACATGTATAAAAACCGTGTGTGTATTAACTCATGTTAATTATTGCATTTTATACATTTATATACAGCAAATCAAAGTATTATTAAAATGTTAACTGATTTTTTAAAAGTGTCACAAAAATGAAATTATATTAAAAAAACTTTTAGGCTTTTTTTTTTTTTTGGCAGGTTTTTGCATTGAAGGGTTCAATAGTTTAAATATGAACTAAGTTTCTTATTCACCTTACTCATTAGAGCAAGCTTTCTGAGACTTTGAGGACTAACAGTTATGCTAACACTGGAGTTTTGCACAACACTATTAATGAAAGGGATATATCTGTCAATATATTTTCACAGTTGTTTGATCTCCATGTGGAAAAATGCTCCAAAGTTAATGTCTGCCTGAAAATTTCTCTTCAGGGTGCTTCACAGGTTGTTTTAAGAAAGAAAAATGCGTCTTATTGGACAAGAAATTTCTTCACACTCTATGCATATATCTTCTTTATGGAAAGGTATCATACCATAAAATATATAACTATTGAATTCCGTTGAAGAAGATCTCTGGCTCTTCAGAGACATTTTCAAAGTTTACATTTAACTCCTATCCCAATAAAAAAAGACTGTTAAGCATGGTTTGATTGTATAAACATAAGTAGAGTTTTTTTTTTTAAATAATCCTACCTTTTGAGAGTTTGTAAAAGTCAAGCTTAAATATAATTTCAATAATATAATGTTATAGTTAACATAATACACATGCACACATATGTATAGATTTACATACACATATTATGTAAAAGATTATCTTAGGCACTGCTATGTGCTTCCTTTTATGGTCTTTTTTTTTTTCCTTTCATCTATCAAGATATTTCTATTACAGTAACTCAGGAACATAACTAATGCTTCTGTTCTTCTGAAAAAAAAAGAAAATAGATGAAATTCTGTATCCTGTCTTTTATTTCATATTCTTGTTCTTTTTTTAAAAATGATTTTGAAATATCAAAATGACAGAATATAATAGAGCTTTAAAAAGTAATAATTGTCATTGTTCCAAATGAGAAAACAGAGGTTCCAAAAAGGAAAGTATTCTTCCAAATTCATAAGGGAATTGAGGCAAAGCTCGACATCCAATGCTCCTTTCACAGTCTTGCCCTCTAGAGGACTTCTCTTTATGAAGACTAATGATCCATTCTTCTTCTCCATGGAATTAAATTATTTAAACTCAAGTTATAAAAAAATATCCAAACTAATTTCAGATATCTATTAGGGGAGCAGAGATTGGAGGAGGGGAGAACTTTTCTTTATTTCAGTGTATATAAAATTCTAACTGACAATGATTGAGTTTGTGTTCCCAAGTTATACTACATATAAACATAGCTAAATGTTTGTAAATGCAATAGCTGGAACCCATGAATGAGCTATTTGAGTCAATTTGCTCACAGCAAAAAATACAGGCAATTGTAGAAAGTCTCAATATCATAAATAAGTCAAATGGTACTTGGAGGTTTATTTTCTGTTTCATTTTTCAAATAGTGAAATTAATACATTTTATGAGAAATGATTTTAATTTTAAATGCAACTGAAAGATTGATGTGAAAATAGGTGATATATTGAGTTCTACTAGCAATATAAAAACAGTATTCCTTCCAATGTCTCTTTGACTTTATAAGTGACAAAAGTTAGATCAACAGAATGATAAAATATCTTCGGTTGGCAGACATTGAAGCTTTTCTGCAAAATCCTCAAATGACTTTTCTAATTGACATTAATGTATAAAAGTAAATAAAAAAGGACGAATTATCCTATAAGTCCTAGGACTCCTGACTGTCCTCATGAAAATGAGTTTTTCTGATTCCAAGGGTGTGTTCTACCTATATAGAGAATTGAGGGCAACTAGATGGCACAGTGGCTAGAGCACTGGCCCTGAAAGCAGAAGGCTCTGAGATTAAATCCAGCCTCAGACACTTGACACTAGCTTGTGTGATTCTGGGCAAGTCACTAAACCCCAATTGCTCACAGTAAGGGAGAAAAAAAAGAAAGAGAGAATTGGGTTCAATTCTCAGATCACTCACCTTCTGATGACCTTGCACAGACCTCCTTCACTTAAATCCACATCATTTGCATATGACAACATTATCACCTCCCTGATGACATGGTCCTCTTTGGGAACAAAGGACAAACAACATTAAAAGAAACTTTCTTGGATGATCATAGTACCCTAAAATGAAGTGCTAGAAATCATGGGAAGAATAAGTACCAAACCAAAATTCTGATTCTGAGGATCCAAGCAATACCATAAGAAAGCACATAATAAATCCCCTGTCTTTTGGTCCAAAAGCTGAATTAAGGAGGAGCTTTTGGGACAATTTCTGATCACACTATAGGAACAACAATCTAGAGTTGAAAGACTATTTGCTTAGGAGAAAGAAAACATAAATTGCATTCATGATTGATTCTTTTTGGATTAATCCAGATCTCTGAATCTGTGAGCTCATCAATGTAGAGAATTCCCAATCAGGAACTCTTTCTATCAATGCCAACTGGCATTTCTGCTGCAACTTGTGTCTTCATTGCCAGAAGCACTGAGAGAAAACTCCTTGACCCTGATACTTGATATGTGATTATAGATATGTCATTTTCCTCCCTGGACCTCAATTTTCTCATTTATAAAACGGCAATGATAATTCGCAATCTACTCCATGGGCTTATTGTGAGAAATATGAACCTTAAAGCAAAGATCACTCTGTCCTCATATTCATAGCTATTGAGCTATACCTCTATCAGAAAATTACCTCCAGTAGGTAATCAGCTAATTATAAACATCTTTCTTTGTATTTAACTTTTGCTAATTTCCTTTCCTTGACCTTAATAATAGAGGCAGGATTTGTAGTCATGTAGAATCAAGTCTTACATCCTACACATATTACAATCACCAAATCATTGAAATTTTTCAATCCTCAGTTTTATATTCTGTAATTATAGCTAACATCTGCCAAGCATTTCAACTGTACTGCATAGAGCACAACCCCATTGAGCTGGCCACATTATTTGAATACCAAATGTACTCTTGCCAAAATGATTATTTTATGGAAGATTCACAGGACAAACATTCAAAAGATATTCAGAAAAAAAGTGACACAAGGATGCAGAAGTTCTCTCTTTAAAACTTTAGAATTGATAGTATGACATGGGAGACACTGGTACAGGACTGCCCAGCATGGTTTACCCTCATCAGAGAAAGTGCTGTATTCTAATAGAAAAGCAGAATTGAATTAGCTCAGAAGAAATGCAAGAGACACAATTAGGGAATGCTCCCCAAATGGTATTAGGGTCTATTTGTATCCAATTTGTGGCACATTCCTCTGAGCTTGTATTAGTCTAATCAATCACAAATGGACACACTTTAACTGGATTGTAACCTAGTGATATTATTTTGATTCTCTTTGAGAAGAAAGGAAAAAAAAACCCAACCTAACCCAACCCAACTATGTACCAGATACCATATTAAGTGCTCACAATAATTATCTCATTTGATCCTCAAAACAATGCAATGAAGCTGGTGCTATTAATGTATTTATTTGATAATTGAAAATGATAGAAAGAGTAAGTGAAATGGTCAGTGTCACACAGGCAGTAAGTAAATGAGGTTAGATTTGAATTCTGGTCTTCCTGAATTTCAGGTTTAGCATTCTATCAAATGTGCCCCCATTTCACATAGCTATTTTGTAACTCAGAAGCATATTCTATATAAAATACTTTATGAAAATATAGTATGTAATTAATTACATATTAATTACAGTTGTAATTAAAAGGAAATGTCATGTTTGTGAAATCACAGATATTGATGCTAACATCCTTATTTACTTAACATCATTATTAGTAATACCTTGTAGAATTTGGGCATTTTTCCATGGCCTCTGATGATCCGTGGTAGACATAACCTACAAAACCTCTTTACTTTCATTGTTTTAAAATGATTTCTTGCTTCTTTCTGTTTCTAAATGGCTTCAACTACCATTGCACCATTCCCATAAAAGGAGATTGCCTCCATCTGTTGTTCTGCAGATTATGACTTTGTAACAGAGCATTTAACTAAAAACAGTAGCTTTTCTTGGCTATGGAATATTGCCTCCTAAAAAGCCAGGGACATGATCATCAATTCAGTTGTTAAATCTTCAGGCATTAAGTCTTTGCTAATGCAATTCTTTAATCTTGTTATGTTTAAGAAGTGGTTTAATTATCCAATACTATAGCTTGCCAAGGAAGAATTCTTTGGCTTCTTCTTACAATTTGTCCTTCTATTAGAAATGTAAGAAAGTTTGGTGTTGGTTCATTTCCAGACAGATGCTCACAATTGCAAAATGCCCTCCTTGGCAGCAATATCAGAGGTCAAGACATAGAATGAGAATAGAATATTCCTCTTCCTTCATCAGCATTCTACCTCAAAGAATATGGAAATAAAGCTTGTATTAAGGGCAAGATTTATGCTATGGGACAATCACCTTAAGATCTTTTTCCTCATAATAAATCTGGGTAATGCAAGTATCATTATTCTTATTTTACAGATTGGGAGGGGCTTTTGTCCATTTATTTCAACTGTGTCTGATTCTCTGTGACATCATTTTTGGGTTTTCTTGTAAAGATACTGGATTGGTTTGCCATTTCCTTGCTCATTTGTACAGATGAGGCAAATAGGGCTATTTGCCTTGCCCAGGGTAACACAGCTAGTAAGTGCCTGAGGTCGAATTTGAACTTAGGTCTTCCTGACTGTAAAATTGTGCTCTCTCATTGTACCTCCTAGCTGCCCATGGGAAGTTTTATTCAATTGATGTCCATCAGTATTCAACTTTTTACAATAAGAATTGAAACTTCAGTCCTGTTCATCTGACTACAAATTCATCATTCTTGCCTTTCACGGTGCTTTCATTCTTTCATGGTGCTTCTGATCATGCAGTGTTGCTAATTAATGAATGGGCAAATGGATGATTGAATGAAAATCAATGATGAGTGATCACTTAGTACTGTGCCAAGTATTAGGTATACAATGAAGAAACAAGACAATTCCTGACTTCAAGGATTTTACATAATAATGTAATTTTACATACTTATGGCAATGAAAGCCATGGAAATAACTTACCAGGAAATCATAGAAATATGTTTTTGGTGAATCAATAGAGCAGTTGAGGCAATATAATCTTGATTTCATGATGAATAGACAGTTTGTACATTCCACTGGTGTCCTTACAATGTAAAAGAACAGAAGGGAAGCTAATAGTATGTTCAATGGATTACTTTTCCTGCCCCTGATATACAAACGATTTTATATATAAAAGACACATATGGCAAACAGGCATGAAAAATGGGTTATGATCTGCATATCTGATGCAAGGAGATTGTAGGGTTATTGGAATATTGGCAGTTCCTTAAGTACCAGACTCTTATTCATACTGTTTTGTGGACACTACTCTCAATTTTTCATCTTGTTTCATTAAATCATATATAAAACTTTCAGAGTGTGTAGATTAGTTTTTAAAAGAGATTATTTATAAAACTTTCCCAAAATAGTAAAATATTTTGTTGTGTATATAGTTTTCCTTTGATCTTCAGAAAAAAAAGTGTCATTGTCATTACATCTTACACCATGGAGTCAATTTTGAACAGGTGAAAATTATATTTCATCCCTGCAAATGATTTGTTTCTATTTCTGATATCAAGAAAAGCTGTTATTAATGTTGAAAAAAGAAACTGGTACCAGGAGAGGGAAAATAGAATGTAGGCATAATTTGCAAAATAATATTTGAAAACAAAAGTGACAAAGATCTAAAAGAATGCTGATAAATATGTGAATAGCTTTTTGTTGAGTTTCTTTTGCAATGTATTTTAAAATTACCAAAACACCACAGTTAATACCCATTCTTACAGAGAAATTGATGCAGAAATTTTATTCTAAAAATGTGGACACATTGAAAAACAACATGACATATCAGAGTGATAGGACTGGAATGAGAAGACATAATTTTTCAAATCTGGCTCAATCGTTAAGTAATCATATGGCCATGGAAAGATCTGGTAAATTCTCTAAGCCTTTATTTTCTTATCTGTAAATTGGGAATAATGCTATAGAGACATTCAAAGGGTTGTCATGAAGCAAGTGTTTTATAAATTTAAAATATTATAAATTAGATAATGTATTACATAAAATCTACAGTTTTCATTAAAAAGTTATTATCAATAGTTTAAAGATTTCATTATGGATTCACATTCAAAAGATGATGACTGACTATGAAGAAAATAATTTACTAAATACTGGTGTAAATTAAAAGTAATAAAAGATAACGGTCCTTACATAAAAGGACCTTATAGCCCAGTAGGAAGATGCTAAATTTATAACTACTCCACATATGATTTCTATGATGAGTGACTAAATGTTTTAATAATTGGATGGATTAATGAAAAAAAAAGTGTTTGTTAAATATTTCCCATGTGCAAAGCAATGTGCTAAAAACTAGGGATCCAAATTAAAAAGCAAAACTGTTCCTTCTCTCAATGATTTTACATCTAAATAGGAAAATATAACACAGAGAGAAGCTTTTAACTAAAAATCAGATACATGTAAAATCCCTGAAGTTTTTAGGAAAACAGAAAGTTAGATTTACAATGATGAAAACCCTATCCATTTCAAATATTGAACTATTTGACAATGCTAAGTATTTTGATGGCATGAATATTCTTTTCCAGATATTCAGTAGCAATGCCTGCTGAGAAAGTAAGAATGGGGAAGGATTTAAGCACCTGCTAAAGCAGCTGACAAGTCATATCTTCATAGGTCCTGTTTCTGTGGACAGCTAATGCAAAGGAATCAATGTTGTGAAAATGTTATTTGTGTTCTAACTACACAAACAGCTGCTAATTGGGAGAATCAAGGATTCTTATTGGTTTTGTTAACCTAAGTAGCATTTATATAATGCTTGATGGTCTTGTGGAAAAGCATTTTGGTTTAAATATTCAGGCAGAAAAAACAGTTGTAACTATGCATTTGAGGTAATTCATAATTGATATGATAAGAAATAAATATATATAGTATTTTTGACACTTTTGATGTCAAATATTTGAGAAACCAATATTGTTATGATAAATACCAAACTTGTCATTAAAGACTAAGTTGTACTTTCATAAAATCTCTTTCTTCTCTCTCTCCTTCCCTCCCCCTTTTTCTTCTCTCTCTCTCCCTCTTTTTCCTTCTCTCTCTCTCTCTCTCTCTCTCTCTCTCTCTCTCTGTCTCTCTTTCTTCCTGTGTCTCTCTCCCTGTCACACACACACACACACACACACACACACACACACACACACACCCCTGTGCGGGCACAAACTTGTCCTCAATGGGAAAGAAACCATTTAAGGATATCAGAATGAGAGTTGTTCTCTCTTCCCATCCAGAATTTCAGGGAATTCCCATCAAAGACTTACAATAAGGCATTTGTTATTTTGCATAGAACAAAAAAAAATCTATTCTCAATTATTTTTCACTAATATATCCCTTAATGAAACTATTTAGGGGGGGGAAAGGTTTACCAGGAACAGCATTTTTTTTTTTCTATGAAAGAAAATTCCCAATTTTTTTTTCTTTTTTATCATTTATTTCAGTCCAATACTCTCACAAATTGGCAAATGTTCACATTCACACATTCCACACTAACAGACTCAAATACATGAGTGAAAAATTTGGGGACATTTTCTTTAGAGAAAATAAATGTCTTATTAATAATTACAGATGATATTTATGTAATGATTTTTAAAGAAACAAAATGCATTATAAATAATATATTAAAAACCTTTTCTAAAATCCAAATTTTTGAAAATCATGATTACTTTTTTGTTACTCCAGTTTTTTGGGGTACTAATGTAGCAGATATAATCTAAATTTTCAGTGAATTTTCTTATGTTTCCATATATACAAGCTCTGTTAAATTCATCTTCTATATAGTCATTTTTTGCTTATTTATTCCAATGAAACTATTGGTCTTAATGGGACAAAAAAGTGTAGGAATATCTTAGCACAAACACAAAATATACAACGAGAAAATCAGTTTAAAGTGAATATAATATTAAAGATATAGCATATTTGTGTAACATAATCTGCATACTCTGGATTTAAGCTTTCACTTCCTATTTGGATTGGTAGGCTGGGTACTTAAGAGGAGTAACTATTATGTTTCCTTAGGACACTAGGTCTAACCCTGAAGGAGTAAGGAAAGACTTTTCTAATGTCATATTGTAGGAGACCCCATTGGTATACTTCTTCCATTGATCACTAGTTAATGTCAAATGGTCAATCAGACTTCATTAGCTTTTAGAAAGAAGTATTTACTAAGTTAGTACAGTAAGAACATCATACAAAATATCTCATTTGACCCCATCTTGATAGTCATACATTTTCCATCAATACATACAAAGTTCTGGGGAGATTATATTTGGGCTAAAACAAAACAGTAACAAAAGGATAAGTCAAAGGATTCGGATGTCCTTAGTTATGTGTATATTTGTGTGCATGATAGATGATAGATGATAGATAAGCTAGACAAATAGATAAACATCGATGCTTAATTATAGCTTTCTTGGAGGAGATGACACAGAGAAAAGAGAGAATAAAGAATAAAGTAAAAAGCATACAGCAGAAATCAAAAGGAAATTTACAAGGAGGATCAGCTAGGTGGCGCAGAGGATAGAGCACCAGCCCTGAAGTCAGGAGAATCCAGGTTCAAATATGCCCTCAGACACTTAACACTTCATAGCTGTGTGACCCTGGGCAAGTCACTTAACCCCAATTGCCTCAGAGAAAAAAAAGAAAAAAAAAAAAAAAAGAAAAGAGAAGAAAAGAAAATGTACAAAGAAACATAGAAAAGATGCTGATGCCTCTGTCAATTAAAAACATTCCTCTTAGATAAATTAATCAAAGGTCTGAACTAGGTTTGGACAAAGCCTAGATAACTAATAAATTATTTGAAGGCTTTAAATTAATTGGGGAAAATACTTTATCAATTTAGATTTCCTTAAAAGCCATTGAATAAAATGGAATCATGTTTGACCTAAAGTATATTCAGAAGGTGTGGGACTTAGTTTTTTGAACAAATTACAAATTAATAGAAAATCCCCAAGCCTAATCAATGGGAAAGAAACCATTTAAGGATATCAGAATGAGAGCTGTTCTCTCTTCCCATCCAGAAAATGAAAGTCTGAGTTTAAGATAGAGATATTTGGAAATTCTTATGGGTGTCCTAAGAATGTTTCTTCAACAGCAATGGCTGGCAATGTGTCTGCATAAGAAGCCAAAAACAAACGAGATACATTTAGTAAAGGCAGTTTTTACAAATCTTAAAGGAACATCCCGGGAGCAAAACTGTACCAAAGGGAAGTAACTAAGAACTTCCAGATCCTTTGACTTATCCTTTTAAGAATAAACAAGGAGTTTAAATTACTTTTCAACAGTCATCTAATATTTGAAGATAATGCTTAGAATTCTAAATTCAAGATTCTTTTCATTATAATACATTCAACATGACTGATTATTATCACAATATATAGTATATTTTTAGAATATCAATTTTTAAAAACAATTTATTCATAAATCAAATGATAGTCATCATAATTTCTAAAATTTTATTTTTCTACCCACAGACCATCCCTCCAAATAATATTGGTTTGCATTTGATTTATTTTGCATCTAGATTATATTAGTATTTTTCTTCTTTATTAAATCCCCCCCCAAAAAAAAATCATAAAAGCAGAACAAAGAGAAATAAATTTCACGGTATCTATATGATCATTCCAATGAAGAAACACTATGGAAGAGATATCCTCACCTATGAAATATGCATAATAATGACTTTACTTGTTTACTTCAAACAATTTGTACAGACAATTTTTTAGGGAGTTTCAGATTTGTTTTTCCCATTTATTTTTCTAATACCAAATAATTAATATTAAATCTTCTTTCAAAAGTCATCTGGATACTTTCAGTGTGTAAAGAGATATGTGGTGGGATGGATTTTGAGAATTATTTTAAATGAATCAAGCTGAACATGAGTTTATCCTTGCAGGGCCCTTGAATACTGTTATGAAATGACAGTTCATATATTCTTGTGGTAGTAGAATTATATCTCACAGAGAAGTTTTACAATATTGTACATTCCAATCCAACCTTCTATTTCCTTCTAAAACCAAAAAGGATCCCCACTAAGCAGACCATCAGCTCTTGATTCCCCAAAGAACTCAGCAACTTTTTTAGAACACAAATATTGCTGACATTAGAACTGTATTCTGTCACCTGGAGATTGCTTGGAGGAGTTTCCCAAACATGTCCCTTATACAAGCAACACTGCTAACAGACCAGTATTTATGGACTTTGAAGATGATAACTAAATCTAAGTTCCATATGCCAAATATAACCTGACACCAGCTGGTAGTAAATCTGTTTGCATCTCTCTTAGGATATTCTGGTTAAAATTCATGACTTAAAAGAATTCCTTGTACAGGATTTATTTTGTTCTATTTTAAAAGAAAAATAATATATTGGGGTTGAATGGAAAGAAAAGCATTTTGAGTATATTTTCTCCTAAAATAAATTTGTCTTAAAAATGTACACCTCCATGCTTGATTTTCTAAATATCATTAGAAATTTTCTATGTAACAGAAGGCATTTTGATTTCCTGTACTAGCTTATGTCATCAAATTGCTTCTCTCCTATTCAGCAATATATGAATATGCAATTTTCAGATGTAAGATCTTGTACAATGAATTTGTTATGTTTGCCTTTAAGAGGTACTTTACTGTTAATGAATTATCAAAGTAAATCGAATTGTTCCAACCAACTTCTATTCATGCTTTTGAAAAAAAAAAAAAAAAAAAGTAAATCCTTCCCCCTTGTAAAATTCTGATTCTTTGGAAAGTGAAAAATATTTTCCAAGAAACAATTCACTTTAATGAAATTATTTAAAATTAATTTAAGACTCTTTCATAAAATAATCCCTAAAATATTGCAAAAGATGTTTATTGATGAAAGTAACCAAACTTTTAACAATGAATAATACCACACTTTAAAAAGTTTCAATAAGGAAAAAAAAAAGCATAAATTGATGTAGGAACATAATAGCTAAAATTTGTTTTACTTTTACAATTCAAGGTTTGACTAAACTTATTCATGGATGATTTTAGTATTTTGGTTATCAAAATTAAAGCTATCCATAAAATTAGATTCATCTATTATTTCCTGATCCTATTGCTAAGATAAAAATATAAACAAAATATCATCAAAAAAAGGTTACTTGAAACAATACTTAAAAGAAATTTTAAACATAAACATAAATGTCTGCTAACTATATATTTTCTATTTTCAATTATCATAGTTTATTTCATACATCATGTCAACTCTCAAAGAACATATAAATATAACAGGGTGGTGGCAAATGATAATACCCACAGTAATCCTCAAACTACCAAGTATTTTATTGTAATTATTTGAATCCACATCTAATCTCTACTTTAAAGTCTCTAACATCATTGATGAAAACTATAATGAATAACCTTTGCTTTTTTGTGGACTTGATATAACATCTACTTGCCTCTCCCTTACATACTTATATTATTTTGTAGTTTTTTTTTTTTTTAATCTTCATAGCAGATTAAAACTACCTCAGGATTAAGAAGGAGAATTTAATTTTTTAACTTGTGCAGTTGTAATCCAGTCACATTTAATAAACATTTGCTATGTATAAGGTACAGGGTATAAAAATATAAATTACAAAGGAAAAAACCTGGTCCCTAATCTCAGGAGTTTCAATAAGTATATTTTGTAGCTGAAGGGACTTCCTTTTTATTTCCTAGAGTTTTTAAAATTAATAATATCAATTAAAAAACAACTCATATTTCTGTACTACTTTCTGTTTTACAAAGTACTTTCTTACAATTATGTAAGATCATTCCTGCAAATATTGCCATATCCATTTTTGAAATGAGAAAACTGAGACTCAAAGATGAAGTGAACTACTCAGCATTTCATTCTTAGGAGACTATAAATAACCATCAAGCATTTTTAAAGCCACTTACTTTTTGGTTATTGTGACAAATTTGAACTATACAAAGAAAAAAACAAAACAAAACATGGTTGGGGAACTTCCATCCAATGGGCCAGATAAAGACCTAGAAATCATTTGCTAAGCCAACTAAGGCAATGATGAATTTTTTCCCATCCTTTGAGTTCCATAAGTTGATTCCATATGGCCTGAGAGTGGTGTTATAGACACTCAAATGTTTGTTGAACTGAGACTCAAGGAAATTGGTGAATATGAATAGTTTTTCATCCCCCTAAGCCAATTTTTATGAAATTTTCTTCCATAAGGAAAGATACTAGGTAACAATCCAGAACTGATCTACTAAGCTTCCAAGGAATCTCTCAATGATTCAACTCAATGATTACAGATTGTTCAGCAGTATCTTCCCAGCTAAGTACTATATCAAGTTTAAAAAAAAAAAAAAAAAAAAAAAGCTGCTTATTTTTCTTTTTTTAAAAGACAGGTGCTTTTCAGGTTGTTTGCTAGGATAAATATACTGAAGACTGTTTACTTACAATGCTTAGCAAAATTCCCTTGAGAAAGAAAAGGGCTCCCCCCCCTTTTTTTTTCCTCTCAAAATATGAAAGTAGTCCAAAAGACACAAAAATATTACCTTTGCACTGAGATACCACCTGGTGTTATCTATCTTTGCAGTTTTCAGTCTCATGCTGTATGAGCTCTGTGCCCTGATGTCATGTATTTGACTAGCTGCCTGCATAGCACTCCTTTTGCTATCTTCAACAAATCTTTTCCTTTTCCCCTGTGGGCTTCTTTGGTTAATAACACCCTCTAAGTACTTAATGTGGCATTATGATTTGTTACAAAGAGGCAGAATGAACAGTGCTTGACCTCACATGGTCCTGTAGATCACTATTGATTTAAAGTGGCAGTCTAAATTTTGCACATTAGTCTGCAGCACAACATTTTTTAATATACCAATAAAACAGAATTACTCCAAAGGAAACAATTTTGTCAGAGGTCCTGAAAGCACTATGTAGAATACAAATGGGAGGGTAGTTTTTTAAAGTTATGTTGCAAATACTTTTAAAAGTCAGGCAGTGGATCACCGAAAAGCAAGATATCACCTAATATTTTATGGAAAAGTCAGGCCATTAACTGTCACATCAGAAAAATATTCAAGGCTGCCAAATAAATCAGGATATTATAAAAATCAATCAGAAATAAGAATCCTAGGATGAAATGAAGGGCAGAGAGCATGGTGGGGGCTGTTCCATTTCATAAGAAATGCTCGACTCTTAAAGTGCCTAGAAGACTCTGCTTGAGTTTGTTAATCTAGTACAGATTTACAAAACACAAACATTCTCAAGGTTTTTATAAAATAATACCTCACACAGATCAAATTGTTGCCTATCATATATACACAATTAATGCAGGAATATGGTTCTATAAGAGAAATACAATGTCATTTTCCCTTAAAAGATTAACCTTTTTTTTATTTTTACATCTTCAAGATCAGCACAAAGAGGATCATATAGCAAATGTTTCAGAAATACTGATTCATTGATGATTATTTCTACTCATTTCTTTTTTCCTAATTACTCCCCTGGGAAAACAAAAACAAAAAAAAAAAAAAACTTAGAATTTAGTAAGTAGGAGCTCCTGGACTCCAAGTGATTCTAGTAGTTTCACAGAAGAGTTGCTTCTAAATTAGGAGTCCATAGATTCCAGAGGAATTAGAACGTTTGCACAAACTTGGATGGAAAAAACAATTATATCTTTATTTTGTAATGCCAGAGAAATTAAGGGATAGAAATTAGAGAACAATTTAATAATTTATTAAGTGGAGAGATTTACTAGGACTAAATGATCCCTTTCGTCCCAGGACTGAACTATCCTTAAAGAATCCAGCCCTGAATATCAGACTGCAAGATTCTTTTATAGGATTATAAGAACAATGACATAATGGGGGTACGAGGTACCTGGATGGGGATAACCTAATGGGGGAAGACACCTAGGATGACATAATGGAGGTTACTGATATTCTAATGTTGTCTAAAATGGATAGACCTTTATCCTGTCAAACATTAAGAAGGAAGGAGTATAGCCTTAAGATATAAAACCTTTATCTCATCAAACATTAAGAAGGAAAGGTTATAATAACCTGAGGCAGAGTAACTAAATAGGACAATTAGAGAAACTGGGTCAGGACATTAAAAGGGCACAACAATTTTTATTAACCTTTGGTTTCCTTTGTAATTCTATGCCTTGTTCTAAATCTAATTAGCATTATTATTAATAAGGAGTCATGCCAGACTATGTAAAGGATCTGTTATAGTCACAACAAAGGTAAAGAACCTATAATGGCGATTCTTTATTTTTATTTTCTTTTATTAATCTTTATCATTTGGGGCCCAGAACCATTTCTTTTGCAATTTTTGTTTAACTGAAAGCCTGGTTTCTATCAATATTAACCTCATCTGACCAAAACATGTCTATGGAATATGAAAGTTTACTTAAGACCTTAAACATTCCTTGGGTAACAACCCAGAAGAAAAAATGTTTTCTCTGACTTCTTTAAATATGTAAATCTCCCCCCTCAATAATTGAATATTCTAAATGAAATTTAATATGTAACCTGACTTAATTTACCATATTTACTTGGTTTGTTTATGTAATAATAACTCTTTTTAAGTTTATTCAATTTTTATGAAACTGAAGGAAGCATGGGATTATTATTTCTTCAATTTTTATGACCTAAGAAGAATGTACAAGATTGTAATAGGAAAAAAAAATATATTTTTCTGTCACTCTGATGTATTTTTTGTCTATGAAAGGCCTTGTTAGAATCCTAAGGATTGATCAGGTTTTTTCTTTTCTATGAGACTTGACTCTATGGTTGAGCATACATTAAGATGTAGGCTTTTATTTCTATAATTTTTTGCGTAGTTACCTACCACAAGAACTCAAAAAGAAGATATTTCTCTCATAGCAATTCCCTATTCTAAGAATAAGATGACATCAATTTATCATATGAAAATAAAGCTGTGAATTATGTGAATTTTTTGAACCTAAGTCAGAGTGAATGTTATCACATAGATAAACAAGAAGTATAATAAAAGTAGAGGCTCAGAGTACCAGATAAGATCCTGAATGGCAAATGTGGTTGGTAGAGAGAAGTTGAAGTATTGATAAAATTGTTCCAAGGGACAAGCAGGAAGAAGGCTCTGATACAGATCAGTTTAGCTCCATGGTCCCACCCTCTGTGAAGGTAATCCTGTCAGAGATTCAAATTAGGTCAAATCTCTGAGACTAAATTTTCCCTATAAATTAGCTTATGACCTATGTGATCAACTCTGTTCTCCTTTGACCCCATTTCTCCTTCTTAACTATTTTAGTGTGCTAAATCCCTTTTAGGAGTTATCTTCCTAGTTAAGGACATCTCATGGGGTGTTTCCTTTCTCCTGGTAAATGGCAAATTGCACTAGGGAATTTTTGTTCTTTCCATCATTAACCATTTGAAATCCTTTCTATGCTTCCCAATTCTATTCATATTTGCCATTTCTATTATTTCTCTTCGTTTTGTCTATAACCTGTTCTCCTAAAGAAACCTATCTTTTGCCAAAGAGAATGACCTTTGTGAATTCTTCACATGACCAAGCCCCAACATTTGGTGTCTACCATCATCATGAAGTAGTGCAGGAAGGAAGAATATAGCAATAACCCTAAGGTCACCTGGTCTTGGGAGTGATGCAGTTGGAAATTATGCATTTCTTTCCTTAGGTTATCCTGCCCCTATTCACTATATATGACCAGGATGCTGAACTATAAATACTGCTAGCTGTCAAATAACAGCCTGTTGGTCAGTGATAGTGGGGTTTTTAGACTAATGAACAAGAATAATGAGGTGCTTAAAGTTAACACAGACACAGAACAACATTGGTTATCTGCCACTTGACCTGGTGATGTGTCAAGCCTAAAAACAAATGTTTAGAAAGTTCTCCTCATGAACTCTATCCAGAGAACTATGAATACTGCATCTGTACACAAAGCCAAAACCAGATTATTCTTCCACTCTACTTCTCAGCCTTAAAATTATCATATCAGTGACAAGAAGCACCTGATTTCTCTAACTTTTCCCTATAAATTTATCTTCTTGCTCCTGGTTTATTGCTAACTTAAAAAAAAATTATCCTGCTTTAATTTGCATTATATTTATAATAAATTTTGCCACTTGATTTGGAGATGGATACAATCCTTCAAATTCTTTTGAGACACCTTGTAAAACTGGTCTGGCATCTCAACATTTCAGGGTTCCTTAGTATTTTAACTCTTTTTGTTATGGTTTGCTTGACTTTTATTTTGTTTCTTATTTTTTTCCCTTTTTGATCTGATTTTTCTTGTGCAGTAAGATAATTGTATAAATATGTATACCTATATTGGATTTAACATATATTTTTGTCATATTTAACATATATTGGATTACTTGCCAGCTAGAGGACAGAATGGGAGGGGGAATTGGAACATAGGGCTTTGCAAGGTCAGTATTGAAAATTTAAACTTGCATTATGTTTTGAAAATAAAAAAAAATCAGTAAAAACAAATGGAAAAAATAGCATTTTGGGGTTCCCTTGGATTCTAACAATCTAGTGCCTACATCAGGCACATCATGTCATGACATTTTATCTTGTAGGAATCCTTCCCCTTACCTCTCCCCCATGCCATGTAATATCTCTCCAAAGTCCACTGTGCTTCTCAACCCTACTTAGCATCTTTATAACTCTTTTAGGGTGCTAAATCCCTTTGAGGAATTAGCCTGCCAGCAAAGGGCATGCCCCAACCCCATGGATTGTTCCTTCTCTGCTGTTTAATTGTGAATTCTACTGAGGAACTTGTTCTTTATATGCTCTCCCACTCTATTTCATATTTACCACTCCTGGGGTCTATTGTATCTCTTTGATTTATCTGTAATCACTTTTAAATAAAGAGAACAGCTATTGTGAATTCATCAGGTGTCCAGACCCCAACATTTGGTGCTTCTAAAGCATACCACCTGGTGATCCATTATTTGTTACATCAGCTACATAATTTCTAATTGTTCCAAAGAACTTGGTTTTGGATGAGATATCTGTTTCTACAGAAGAAACAGCTCTTCGCACCAAGGTTCAGAGAAATAGCCAAATATGCTTAGAAGCAAAATCCACTATAAATGGTTTTAATGGAGGTGGAGGAGAAAACCCCAGATCTTGGATAGTTCATCATGATAGAGGGGAGTGTCTGTCCCAAAGAATTTTACTGCCCTAAATCCCTGACACAAGCAGGGAGCAACATTAACTATTTTGAACTTTTGATCTTAATTGGGCCTTTTGCTCATCAAGTGGACCTTTATTACAATCCCACCTGAGGAAGAGGTTTCTGGTAGAGTTCTTTGCATTGACAAAAACTTCATAACTCCACAGTTTCTATATCTAATCAAAAAGCCAAGATTTGATGCCAAACCCCAAGTTATTTTTCCCTCAAGAAAAACCCTATCTGTGTCTCCTTTCTTAGCTAAAAATCCTTATGGAAATAGTCTGCTGTTACCAGTTTAATAAAATCTTTGACTCTTCACTTGGAGAATGTCTAAGATTATAAATTCTTTTGAGATGTCGGAGACACTGACCAATAATCTTGATATGCTTATGGAATCCAACACTCTTGCAAGTCCCAACATTTTGACTTCTCTTGTTTTGACTAACTGATTACAAAATTAGTTGAGATATCTGCCATTTTTAAAGATCTACAAAAGAAACTTCCAACTTAAAATAAAAGAACATTGATAAAAATCCACTTAATCTCCATTAAGGAAAAAATAAAACTCCAAATTAGGAAAATGGTTAATGCTGAAAGCAGAGAGAAATTGACAGTCTTATGTCCAATTGCACTACAACAACACTTGCAGTAATCACACCAACCTTTGAAAAGCAACTATATGAGACCAGTAATCAGGAATGAACCAGTTACCTTTGGAAAAACTATTTTCAAATCTAGTAGAAAGTATGCCTTGTAAAACACAGAATATCATGTGAAGTAGTGGGGAGCAAACCCAGAAGCAGCAGTGAAATAGCATCACCAGAAAAATAATGATACCTTTGTATTTCACCCGATTTCCTTTTCAACTATGTGCCTTGGTCCCATGTTTTCCCTACATATGTGCCTCTCCATGCAGGATACCCCAACAACATTTATTGAGCACAAGGGCTCTCTATATTTACTCATTTTCACATATACTCCATACATGCATCCACTTTTTCCACTTAAAGTATCTGTGTAGAGTTTCCACCAGGTTTATGGGGGGAAAAACTCTATTGCTATTTTTTTCAATTATATTTCGAAACATATTTCCCTTGTCCTCTGATTTACAAATGAAGATAAATTTATTAATGTAGGATTGGTAGCTATAGTTTTGAGGGGAAACATACCTTTAATTAATACTTCTATTTAAGATAAGGCTAGTTGAGATTATTCTCATTTGTTATGTTTATCATAGCTAAGGTTCTAATCGAAATTTTTTTTATAATTTTAATAAGCATGTAAGTATCTTAATACTTAGCATGTCTCAAGCTTTGTATGTGATAATTTTGAATTGTGTGGTATGAAGACCACAGGCTCAAATAAATCAAGTAGATTCTCAAGGTAGAAGCAGAAAGGAATTTTATTACAATCTTAAGAGAAAGAGCATCCCCCTACTAACAAATAGTCAGACAAGGAGAGGCAAGGTACAATAAATAGACAATGATTATATAAGGGTCTGAGATAACACTCCTTATAGGCTAGACCCTGATCAATCAGGAAAAATAACCTCACATTCTAAGTCACAAATGAGGAAAAACTTCTAACCTAACTACATCTTTAGGATTACTTAATTATCTTACATAAGTGTTTTAATGCCAAGGTGGCCCTAACTTAGTCTCACAAAGAAAAGGGTTATATAATCGTATTCTTTGTAAACTACATGATTTCTGGAGGGGAAAAAAAAAAAAAACAAAACACTTCAGCCTGGGGCACACCTGACTTTCACTCAATTTTTAGAAGCTGTATCCATCTTGTGAGATAGCTTTCACAGTTCACTTCATTCAGAATGTATTAAATACGACTTTTTTGAAAGTTGTTCACCATGTAATTTTTTAAAAAATCCATAACAAATCATTGGAGTAATTTATATAGGCATATAGAATTTGTAATCTTCCTCAGAGAAGACATTATCCACATGGACAAAAGTACAAATGTTTTGAAATTTTAAAAAGTGTGTGTGTGTGTGTGTGTGTGTGAAAGAGAGAATATGGATACATATATATGTATATATATAGATATATATACATATATATGTATGAAAAAATATGTATATACACATATATTTTTATTCTTATACCACACTAATTTCTAATTATATCATTTTAGTCAAAGAGTGAGACAAAAAAGAAACTCAACAAAATAAACTAAAACTATGACCGAGCTTGACAACATATGCAATGTTCTACATCCATAGTTCCCCACTTTTGCAAAGAAGGCAAAGGTGGTGTATTTGTCTCATCTTCAGAGCCAAGCTTGGTTATTATGATCACATAGGGCCATTTTATTTTTTTTTTATAAGAACAATACATTTTTTAAAAGCCCAGAAAGACAATATATTTTCTAGAAAGCCTATGCAGAACTTAGGAAAATTTAAAATACTTTTTGGACTTAAAGAGTAATTTCAAACACTACAGTCTATTAGATGGGGGAATTTTCTCCCAAATGAAATAGTGAAAGATTCACAGTTGGATTCATTTAAAAATAGATGAGTGCAGCAGGGAAGAAAACTTGCATTGGCAGAGGGTGTCCATCATGACCCAATCCTGTGTCTAACATCCATAATGCTTATGCATAAGAAAGAATATGACATGAAGTATTTGTTTACTACAAGGAACTATAATGCAGCTTATTCTGAAGAAACCATAGATATCTTCACTTTTTTTTTATAATGCTATTTCTTCAAGATATAGATAAGTATATTTACATTCCTGAAAGCATCATAAACATTTCATCTCATATCTGAGGTCAGAGAGGATATTTAAAAGATGAGACTCCAAATGCCTAGATAATAACTTCAAAATAATTTCTTATTCTATTAGGCTTTCCTACTATGCCATATAGCTAATCAATATATTCAAATCCAAGGAAATAATCATATGTACAGACTAGAAATAAAGTGTTACTATTTCCAAATTAATGCGTTTTCTTTTTTCTTTCTGTACAATACTAAATGTTCTGTAGTTTATTGTCATGTATATACTCATCAGGAATTGTATTTATCATGCAAGTGGACTTTGGATCCTATTTACTAAAATTATTATGTCTACTATTATTAACAGCAACAGAAACAATAATATACAAAAAAGTTAGGATTTTAGTGTTGAAGAGATCACCCAGTGGGGGAACTTTATTCATCAAGTTCGTTCCTTCCCTAATATTCCTCCTAAAATATTAATTCCTTGCCTCACTAAATTCTTTAACTACCTTATATTTAATAAGCTTTTGTTCATTTTGCATTTATTCTCTATTTTCTTATATATATGTGTCTATATATTGTATTCTCTGATAAATTGAAAGTTTCTTGGGTGTAAACATTATTTCAGTTTTTTGCACTGATATCACTAGTAACTAGTGCCTAGTGCATAATAGCAGCTAGATAAATGTTTGTTGATCTTGTTTATCACTTAACATAATAGATTCAACTGAATTATCTAAGACAAATGCACATTAGATGATTTGCACAGGCCATAGCAAGAACAGGTCAGGGATTAATTTGGACAAGGTTTACCAAATGCTACATTTATTGCTTGATCCACTGAACCATGGTGCTTGTGATGTTATTAATACTGATTATTGTAAAAATAGTTACTATAGAAAATGCAAATTACCAAATATAATTAGGCACAGACAACACATTTGAATACATTTTCCTTGTAACATAATGACAGATCACAGAAGATAAAATGTTTAGTTAGATGTTATAAGGAGTTAAGCTAATCAATAAACTTTCTATAATCATTCTTTTTGAAAGTTTTTTTTTAAATTGATCAAATGAGATATTATAGATAAGGCATTTTATAAACTATTTAAATCATTATGTCAATGTAAGCTATTAGCATTATTGTTGACTTTTTAAACTAATTCATCAAATATTTATTGTTTAAATTAAAAGGATTTTAAATACACAATATATTCTAAAAACTAGCTAGATACCCCTCTTTTTGCCCATACAAGCAGAATATAGAAAATAAAGACAGATCCCCACCAGGAATCTTCAAAAATTCATTTGTTGTTGTTATGTTTGTTTGTTCAGGGAGGAAAGATTACAGAGATTGAAGACTAGAACAAATAAAGTTAATTAACAAAGGCCAAGTTGTGAGTAGGCCACAGGCCAGTCAAGAGAAGGATGCCATGATATTTGCAATAATTTCAGTTAAATTCATTACCTAAGAAAGTAGTAATGAAACACTTAAAACTATTTGAATAGACATATTCTTGCATTTGTAGGCATAAAGCTTCACTGGGAGTCAGGTCTGTGTTTCTCATCGTGCCACAGTACCCTTTTATTGTCCTGCCTCAGTTTCCCTAATTGTCCTGCCTCAGTTTCCCTAAATTATTCTGTCTCAGTTTCCCTGAACTGTTCTGCCTCAGTTCCTTTTGTTGTTCTGCCTAAATCCCCCTGGTTGCAACACCTCCCTCCTGCTCATTAGGATTGAGATAATTAGGGCTGTGGCCACTCTCATATTCTAAAAGATAAAACTCCAGATGTCCTATCTCCGTTACCTAATTGGCATTGTCTGACATCTTGGCTCTAGTTTGACTATCTCCTTTACTCCCAATTTGTAGGAATTTATGATCCTATCCCCCATCCTGTCAGAACTGGATTGATGGTCAGTTCCCATTCTCAGTGCTAGGACTCCGCTCCTGCTCACTCTACCCAGGTCACTTAGAGCCTTGTGTATATATATTTCATAGGAAACTCACATTCACTGCTGGATGCTTTGGACATCAACCCTGGGGGCAACATGCCCCCAGCACAATCTCTCCCTCGCAAATAAAATATTAAAAACTGTCTAATCTCTATCTTGCCTCAGCTTCTCCAATATTAAATCATAAGCTAAACAATAGAATCATTGTGCCATCATAAGGTAGGCTTCTCAAAATTTTTGAATGAAGTGATATAAACCATATCACAGCAAAACAAATAAACAAAAAACAATTAACATTCCTTTAAATTTTAAGCCTTAAACTTTGAATAATCTCTTGAAGTAGTTATTACAAGTAGTCCCATTTATTTCCTATTGATCATAGCCTATAGAATTGGAGAGGATTCTAGGGATCATGTCTGTCCTAATTTGTAGTATCATAACTATAACAATCCATAATAATGCAGTTTAAAGAGGAGGAAACTAAAAGCCAAAGTAGGCAAGTGGCTTGCTAGATGTCACATATACAATAAGTAGCAAAGGCTAAAAATCAAGTCTACCTCCTTTTGATTCTAAATTGAAGAGATAAGTGACTGAAGATTCTAATTAGGTTAGATTCTGATTAGAATTGTTTAAACTGTAAGCTTTAGGGACAGGATTCAAATTTGGGTTTTCTGAATTCTGTATTGTTACCTTTGTGCCTTTGGTCAAGATACTTAATTATGGCTCATTCTACTCATTGATAAAAAATGCGGAGATTTGACTAAATGATCTTTCATACCTAAATAGATTTAATTTAATACTTTCTCTGTGCCAGCCACAGCACCAGATTTTTAAAATGCAAAGGAAGAAGAGAAGTCTATCATAACCTCATTTGGAAATGAGACCAAAAGTGGAAACCATCAAATCTAGTTTGCAATAACTAAGCATATTTGTAGTACCCTTCATATATACAACTGACAGTAGATATAAGGTATGGATCATTTTAATCAGAAAGCAAAGAAACCAAATCACAGGTTTGACTCTCAGTGATTAATCTCATATATCAATCATGTAGAAATGAGCAACCCCATGTTTTCATTTCTACCCTGACCTTTAGCTGTCCTTCCTTCTTGTTATCCTAATCTTTCATCTATGATATTGTCATATGTTCTTTCCCAATATTGATTTTAGAAAAACATGGAAAGTCTTGCATGAAATCAGGAAAAGTGATATGAGCCAACCAAGAGAACATTGTATCTATTAATAGAAATATTGTTCACAGAACAACTATGAATAACCAAGTTATTCTTAGTATTACAAATATTCAGCACCTATCAAAGAAGATGATATCTACCTCTAGAAAAAAAAAAAGATTAATATAAGTATACATAGTATGGTGTTTTATCTATCTACTATCTAATTTATCTGACATCTACACAATCTACATGCAAATTATATATATATATATACATATATATTCATATATGTGTAATGTACATAGTAGAGTTTTATGTATAGTAGAATATATTATTTTATCATTAATATTTCATATTATATTATAATATATCCTAAATATTTCATTTTATATTATAATAAATGATACATTCTAGTATACACAAAACACCCTAATATATATTAGGGTGTTTTGTGTATACTAGAATGTATAGTATATGTAGAAGTAGTATATATAGTATAGCGTGATATACTATATATACTACTTCTACATATACTATATTTATGCATATGTGTGTATGTGTATAAAATCTGTCAAATGGTGGACTTCTCTAGAATGATTGGGAAATGTGCTACAGGGACGGAAGTAGATAGACAGACGGTTTGGAATTTTAAATATAACAAAAAATATTTAATTTTTTAAAAGAGTCAGAATAAAAAGAACTTATGAGCAGACATAGACAAAAATTTGTCATGATAGACAGACATGTCTAACTACGGTGCAATTTACGTCACTGAGAAAAAAATTTAAATAAATGAGTTCAAAGATTCCTATGAGGATTTCAGCATTTGAGAGCATTGTCTATTTACTATTTGTGGTCAACATTATGCCTTAAAAGGTGAGTTCTGTAGATTATTTCTTAATTGAATACCAAATTTTGGAAAATAAACATCTTTTCCTTACTCTTTCCTCAATCTCCTTTGTGGATATCTCAACCTAACTCTTTTGAATGATTATGCAATTATTTTAATAAAATCAGAATACCATCTGCCCATGAGAAGAGAATGATTTGATAGATTTTTCCATCTATGGGAATTTCTTCCACTGAAGACTCTCCATTTGATATCTTTAATTCAAAGATTGTTTGATATTTGTAATCAGAAAGCTATTAAACAAAGCCATCTACTTTGCCATAACTTTCACTTTCCTGCCTTTTTGAGATATAATCAGTTTCACAGTTTATATTGCCATTATGTAAGTCCATAGATATTAATTCTAGAATATCTTCTGGAAGAAAATCTTCATGATTATATAGGTGAGACTTTAGTATTACAAAAGCAAAACAAAAAGTCCTTGTCATCAAGGAGCTTACATTTTACTGAAGAACTACAACATAGCCATTTTTTATTTTGTTCCAGAATTGTGGTTTTATTCATGTCAAATGCTTCCATTATAAAAATTATTTTATGAAAATCAACAACTTTTATTCTTATAAAATTTATCTGGGACAATGAAAAAAATCAACCTATAAAGCTTTATTGGTTTTCAATAATTAGCCAAGTGTTAGGGTGAGTATTGATAAAACAAAGAACTCAGGGGGAAAAGTAATTCCTTTTTATATTTATATTCTCAAGAAATTCATATTTCTTTTTGGATGGAACTGGGTTTATGATTTCACAGGCTTTGTAAATTCTACCCACTAGTACATAAAGTCATCTTCTTGAACAACTGTCTAGAGCAGAAAGAGCTTAGTTTACTCTTAGTCATCTAGAACCCAGGTCTTCCTGGTTTTGAAATCAGCTCACTATCCACTATACAACATAGCCTCTCATAAAAGTCGATACAAAATATACACAGAATTAACAAAAGCTAATTTTTGCAGGATTGGGATTCTAGCACTTGCAATGCTGATGAAAAGCTTGGAGCAGGCAACAGTTAATATGACTATTAAAAATCAATTGATTTTCTCATGATCACAGAGCTGTTATATGTTAGAATTGTGATCTGACCATGTCATGTACATAGGTAAGTAAAAAGAAGAAAATTTTAAGGAGATAGCAGCTAGAGAAAGTAGAGAAGGCTTTTCTAAGGTTCCCCTTGCTCAATTCTAATTTTTAAGGAGTTCTTTTTTTTTTTTCCCATGACGTTTTGGATTTCTTTGATTGTCTTTTTTGTGATAATGTACAAGATATATTGGCCCTTAACAGGGGCCCTAAATTAACTCGTGAAAATACTAACATAATTTTCTAAAATACCTGACATAAGCAAATTTAGACTTTCTGGACCCACAGAAAGAACATTTATTCAGTAAACTCTTCCTCCAATCCAGGTAACCAAATTGTTGTTTTGACTAACTTTTTATTTATTTATTTATTTATTTTTAACAGACCCTGTGGCTAAGTTATTATCTGAAAAAGATGCTTTTTTTTTTTTTTAAAGCAGCTTTAATATTACTAACAAGTTGGAGCCAATATTTTGGTATAAAAGCTTTCTTCCCCCAACTCTAATTGCCAATCAATTACTCATGCTATTTGGCCTGCCCACTTTGGCAACATAAAGCTTTTATTTAAAGAGACTACTCTTTGAATGTTCTAACTCTGATTTCAAACCCAACACTCTCCTGCACCAGAATGTTTTTTGATTTTCTTGCATGACTATTATTTCTCCCCCTAATTTTTCCTCCATCATTCATTTAATTATTAAAATCATTTTAGGTTCTTCTAACAATTCTTTTTAGCCTTGTGATTAATTTTTTATTTTCCTTTGAAGCAGAACTACCTGAAATCAGATTTTCTCTATGACTCGAATACCTATGCATCCTTGGGTTCTTTCTTTTTTACTTATTTACTGGTTTATCTATCTATCTACTTATCAAAATGGCTTTTTTTTTTTTTCTATTAGTGTTGTTGAGACACATCTAGTCCTGAGATGTGGGGGGTTAATGGCATGGGATTCAGGTTTTTCTTGTTTTTTCTGACCTTGATTTGGAAGCTTGACCTCAGGTACTCCTATTCACCCCTAACCCACAACCAGAACCCCTAACAATCACAGCCTCTTAACTCTTTGTAGTTCCTCCCAACATTGCAAATTCAACTCACCCCTGTTGTGCCCTGAAACCAAACCAGGGAATCTGATCTCAAGTGAATTCCCACAGCCTGTCCCCATCCTCTTGGATTGTACTCACCCACAAATGTTGGGTTCCTTCTCATTTCCAAGTTTGCTCAGCACACTTGGTCCTGAAATCCTGCATCAGTGGAGGGCCTTATAATCTTTCCCAGATCATCTCTCAGACTCCGACACTATCCATACTCAACACAAGACATGCAAGAGGTCTAGAAGCTAAGGCCAAAGCACCACCCTGGAGATCAGTTTTCTTAGACAGATGACTGCTTTACCCAGGCTTATAATTATTTCTATTGCTCAAAATTCACTTTCAAGTATCATTTTGAATTGCTTATGGAAGTATCTGGGAGCCAGGTAAGTTTTTCCTCATTCCTCCAATTTTCCAGAATTCTCCCTATATCAGTTCTTTATATGGTGGCTACCCACATTCTGGAAATTTTCTTTGTTTTCTCCTGACATTGCAAAAGTAGCAAGAGACTTTCAATTTGTCATCTTTCATTCTTTTCTTTTCTTTTTTTAATTAAAGCTTTTTATTTTTCAAAATATATGCATGAATAATTATCAACATTCAGCCTTGCAAAACCTTGAGTTCTAATTTTTTTTTTACTCCTTTCTCTCTACCCTGTCCCTTAGAGGACAAGTAATCCAATATATTTTAAACCTGTGTGATTCTTCTCTACATATTTCTACAATTATCATGCTGCATAAGAAAAATCAGACCAAAAAAGAAAAAAAAAAGAGAGAAAAAAAACAATAAAAAGAGTGAAATTCCTATGTTGTGATCCTCACTTTGTTTCCATAATCCTCTCTTAGGGTTCAGATGGCTCTCTTCATCATAAGACCATTGAAACAGGCCTGCCATCTTTCATTCTTAATAAGAAACCAGCTCATCTTTATTTTTCCTTCCCATCATAAATTTTATTGACACCATTTACTTCTGATATTCAAAATTCCTCACTGGTTGTGTTGCAACCTGCTCACATTCAAAAATTCTAATTTCCTCCACGGAATAATCAGTTTTAAATATTCAGAAACTATGTATGATTTTAGAATATTAGTAATTAAAAGATAACCATTGTTTAGGAATCAATAGACAAACATTTATGAAACACATTAGGTGCCAGACATTTAGACAAAGTGATAATTTCTGTCTTTAAGGAGATCATGATATAATGGGATAGACAACATGAAATGAAATACTAAAGAAAAATAGTGTGTGTGTGTGTGTGTGTGTGTGTGTGTGTGTGTGTGTGTGTGGTGGGGTAAATATAAGAGGGATAATAGAGGGAAAGCACTAGAATAAAATTAATTCCTTCCTTTCAGTCCTAGTCTCAAATCCTACAAATCATTTGTATGTTCCAGATATAAATACATGCTGGTCAAGTTCTATTGGTTGTACCTCCAAATGCCTGTCATAATCTCAGCAATAAAAATAATTTACCCATGTACTCTTTCCTATATGTATGGTCAGGATGAATTCTTTGAGTTATTTAAGTTCCTTTTCATGGGTCTCTTTTTAAGAGCAGTATTCTGGGTCTTGATGAAATCAGCATCATTGGGATAATGAAATGGCACAGTGCATAAAGTGCCAGCCCTGAAATCAGGAGGACCTGAATTCAAATTTGGTCTCAGACACTTAAGGCTTTCTAGCTGTGTGACCTTGGGCAAGTCACTTAACCCCAATTGTCTCAGCAAGAAGAAAGAAAGGAGAAAGAAAGGAAGAAGGAAAGAAAGGAAGAATGAAAGAAAGAGAGAAATTAGCATCATTTAATCTATAAAGTTTATCCCCAGAGAATTGGTTTTTGTGTTGGATCTCTTCCATCACAGTGATTTTAATATAAGGGAAACTGAAGCTAGTATTTTCAGAGAAAGTCACTGATTTTATCTATAGAAGCACCTCACAGGTGTGATGCCCGGGTAAGCAGAAGAATAGAAATAGGTAAGGTAGCACTCTATGGTCATGCTTGTCACTTTGATCCAGTGTGTGAGGCGAAGTTAAGGTTCTCATGAGAAATGTACAGGGTCCTTTTTGGTTTAGCATGATGAACCTTAATTCTTGTTAAGCATAAGTTTTTCTGCTGTGTATTTCCCCTGTTTTTATGTCATCATGGAGATTGATTTAGCTTTGATCCTCAGTACCTCAACAGTTGCAATTGCCTGTCCTCTTTGATGGAAGGGCAAGAGAGCAGAGTAATAATCTCTTCTCAAAAATCTCCCTTTTATAGAGTGCCCAGACTATTCCAGTTACATTCATTTACAATTAGATCTTCTGCTGGATTTTACCTCCGTGACATTGATGAGGTTCGGCACAGGGCAGAGTTGTGGGAGCTCCTTTCTGATTGGCGCAGGTCCTTCATAAATAAATTTACGGACACGCAAAATTAGACTGGCAAAAGAAGTTTATTGGCACTGGGCAGTCACCTTTTGCTAGGAGGTTCACTTCCTTAATGGCAAGGTCCCACAGAAAAGTAAAGGTCGAGCAGAGGAGTCCTGGCAGAAATTTCTAGCAGAGAAATCCAGACAGAGAATTTAAGAAGGGTATGGTTCTGTTAGGGATTTAGGTGAGAAAAGTAAAGAGGGATTAACACTGAAAAGAGAATGCCTTCTCAGCGAGCAGAGGGTCCTTGAAGGCAACTATGCCAAAGCCAAGGGAGATCACTGGTCCTGGCATGATTTCTGCTTTGGCCTCTCTACAAGCAATTGAGCCCCATTTCCCCTTTTTATAATTGAAACTTTGGCTAGAGACTGGGGGCAGTTTCAGTTGAAATCCAACAGAAATCTTCTCGAATTGAATAGAAATTTTAATGAGTGTCCTTGGACTAATTTCCAATTCAATAAAGGGTATAATCAGTAGTGATTATTATTAGTGGAGGTTGCGCTAATCTTCTTCAGGATAACAGAATGAAACTACTTTTCTTGATTCCCTGGGGCAGGTCTTTTGCCAATTTCAAGGAAAAATCTCTCCTTCAAGAAGTTTCTACCTCAAACCCCCCCCCCCCTCCAAATCAAAAAGAGACAGTATCAGGGATCCCCCCATCAATATCATGCTTTTCTGTATTGTCTTTCCCCTATAGACTATAAGATCCTTGAGAGGAGAGAACATATTTTTTTTCTTACTTGTACTCCTAATACTTAGGACAGTGTTTAGCAATTATAGGTGCTTAATAAATTTTCTTTTTGCTTGACTGATAATGCCCCTCCAAAATAATTTGTGTACAATTTATATGCATTTTTATTTACTTATTTACTTATCAATTTATACAGGTTTTTTCCCATATTAGAATGAATGTTCTTTTACATGAGAGTATTTCATTATTGTTTCTTATGCCACAGTTGCCTTTTAATGTCCTGACCCAGTTTCCCTAATTGTCCTACCTCAGTTACTCTGCCCCAAGACCTCAGGCTATATAATCATTCTCTCTTAATGTTTGATAGGATAAAGGTCTTGTATTTTAGACCTCAGACTATAATCATTCCCTCTTAAAGTTTGATAGGATAAAGGTCTTATATCTTAGATATCCTTAGAATATCAGGAGCCTCTCCAGTACCTCCCTCCATCCTAGATGCCTCCCCCCATTAGGTCATCCCCATCCAGGTGCCTCTCCCCATTAGATCATCCTCATCTCAGAGACCTCCCCCATTATGTCATCATTCTTTTTACCCTATAAAAAAATCTTGTATCCAACATTCAGGCCTGGATTCTTGGAGACAATAGTCTCATTCAGCCCTGGGACCAAACCATGGATCCAATGGGTCCCTATAGTGTTCTCTTCTGGGAGTGAGTTTCTGGGGGGCTTCTAGGAGCAGCCTTAGTTTCAGTTCAGTGTAATAATCACCTCAAATGTAGCCAGGAATTAAAGTCCAGTCCTTTATTGTCTCTTCCAAAATAGCCCAGTTAGCTTTCTTAGAGGCCTATCTCTCTCCTTGGTTCTGAGAGCTCTTGTTGCTAGTCCTTTAGTTCTTCCAGCTTCTAGCTCAACTCCAACTCCTGGCTTCTCAATCTTCCCGAGTGCTCCCAGTGGGCTTGTCCTTTTATATGCTCTTTTAGAGGTGTGAATTTAAAGGTTGACTCCTCCTCTGAGAGGGAGATTGCGGGCTTCTGACTTGTGAATCTTCTCCACTCCTCTCTGACTTGTGAATCTCCTGGACTCCTCTCTGACTTGTGAATCTTGTAGAACTCCAATGGGTAATACATTATTTATTAAATATATATTTAATAAATACATTAGTGAGCTAGAGAACTGTTACATACCATGCTAAATTAGATAACTGACAGCACCTTGTAAGAATTCTAACAGATCCCAGTAAATCTATCACTTTCAAATAAAATATTTAATACTCTCTAATCTCTACTTTGCCTCAGTTTCTCCAGCATTACATTTCTTTATCAATTTTTGAAAAAATGGCATTTATATACTAGGCACCTAATTAGTGGTTATTAAAATGAATTAAAGCTATTTGGCAAGTATCTATATATGCCTCCTCTAGTTTAGAAAAAAAAAAAACTACAGATTTTTCTCTTTTTCTCCTTTTCTTTCAGTGTCTAACCTTCTTTACCAAGGACCAACTTTATTTTTAAAGATATTGCTCTGGTGAATGGACAATTCAAGAATCATCAATCACCATCAATTTGATATGAATGAGGCCACAAGCACTAAGGAGTAAAGACAGGGATTCACTTCCTATGAAGAAGTTAATCTTTATCTACAGCCATTTCATTGTTAAAGAGACAACTTCATTATCAAACTCTGAGGGGCAACAAGAATTCAGCAAAGTTGCTAGAAATTTCTATGATACTCATTTTTCTATTTTATTATTTCTATTTATATTTCTATTATCTTATGAAAAATATTCACTTCTAAATTAGTTTTATTTTACTAAAACTGTAACATTCACTGTTTATGAATAGTTCTTTAAATTTAGAGTTTAGAGGAATCTTATACATCATTCTAATTTTTTTTTAATTTATTTTTTTGAGAAAAGGAAAATGAGGTTCTGAGAGGGAAGAGTGATTTTTTAATCAAAAAACATTTAGGTACTAAGTAGCAAGCTAAAACAGAAACTTTACCTTTCAGGGAGGGAGAATTGCATCCAGAATGATTGGTTTCAAGTCCTGCTTCTGATAGTTATCTGGGAAACTTTGGTCAATCTAATTAATCTTGTAAAGATATTAGGAGAATCCAGTTTTCTAGAACTAAGACCCAGCAAGCAAGTTCAGCTCTGAGCTTGGCATAACAATAATACTTTGCACTTTTCATTCTGGATGATCTCACTCTCAGGTAAAATAACATTATGATTGTATTGCTTTAACAAGTACCAGGTATTCTCTGAGCTCAGATAAGCACTAGACAAGCTCTGGCAAGTATTGATGTTCCAGTCACTGAAGCCCTGCTATGAATCAAACTTGTCTCCTTGTTGCTGTTACCTCACATTGTCTGGGCTACAACTCACTGTGAAGAAATAGCTGTAGTATTAAGATAAGCCTACCGTAAAACAGGTCACCCCATAAACAGTGGGATCCCTGCTCATGTGCTTCCTTGCAAGCCATTTCTCTCACTTTCAAATTTAAGTTCTTTTTTCCTGTTTTCTTTTCATGTGTCTGCTCTGTTTAGATCTAGTCAACCACAGAGTGGAGACTGGTAGTCCTATTTGACACTTTCTGGGTCTTAATTTAATTTAATTTTTTTGTCATTAATAGCATTTTCCCAATTACACATCAAGATAATTTTTAGTATTTATAATTACAATTATTTAGTAGTTAGTATTATTATTACAAAATACAATTACAGTATTTTAAGTTATACATTTTTTCTCTCCCTCTTTTTTCTCCCCCTTTAGAAAATGGGAGATAATTTGATATAGGATAAATACATTCCATATTAGTCATAAATGTGAAAAAGACATGGATCAAAATTAAAAAAAAACATAAAAGAATAAATTAAATTAAAATTTTTTCCAACTACATGTAAAGATAATTTTCACATTCATTTTTGTAAGGTTTTGAGTTACACATTTTTCACTGTATCTTCCTTTCCTCTCCCCAGCCTAAGACAGCAAGCAATCTGATATAAATTATTCACATACAATCATTTCAAATATATTTCCAAATTAGTCATGTCACAAAGGGAGAAAGCCATGAGAAATAAAAAGTAAAACAAAACAAAAAAAAAAGTCTGTGAAAATAGTATATTCCAATATGCATTTAGTCTCCAAAATTTTTTCTTTGAACATGAATGACATTTTCCAAGGCGAGTCTATTGGCATTGTCTTGGAGCACCATGATGTTGGTAAGATATAGAAATGTTTCTGTTTATGTGGGTTTATTTTTTGTCCTGCAACTTTGCTAAAATTATTGTTTCAAGTAGCTTTGAGTTGATTGTCTAAGCATATCATCATATTATCAACAATGAATGATGATTTTATTTCCCCATTGTCTACTTTGAATTCCTTGAATTTCCCGTTATTTCTTATTTCTAATATTTCTAGTTCAATATTAAATAATTGTATTGATAATATGTATCCTTGTGTCACCTCTAATCTTACTGAGAATATTTCTAACTTATCCCCATTATATATAATGTTTGTTGCTGCTTTCATATAAATTCTACTTATCATTTTAAGGAAACTTCCTATGCTTTCTAATGTTTTTCATAGGAATGAGTGCTGAATTTTGTCCAAAAGTTTTTCTGCATCTACTGAGAATTTCATGATTTCTGTTAATTTTGTTATTGATATGGCCAATTATGATAGTTTTCCTAACATTGAAACAGTGCTGCATTCCTAGTATAAAATCTCAATTGGTTATAGTGTATTATTCTGCTGATAAATTTCTGTAAACTCTGCTAATATTTTATTTAAAACTTTTTGCTTAATCTCTAATTTTCTTTTTTTGTTGTTGTTTTATCTCTTCCTGGTGAATGGGACCAGATGGAGATTTCTCAAAAAAGTCTATGAATTTGAGTAGATCAGACTAGGCCTAAGACACATGATTCCTATTCCGAGAGTCAGAAGATCAGACCTTGGACCACAGGTTGCAGGAATTCACATGATCTCTAAAGGTTAGACCCTAAGTCAGTGATAGGAAGTGCCAGGAAGTGACATGACCCCTAAGAAGCAGACAATATTGGTGACCATTGGTCAAGGATAGTTACTTTCTTTTAGTCTATTCAATGAAAAGGCTTGGGTCTTTTGCTATTTAGATTCTGACAAGCTTTCTGCTTGTCAGGTCCTGAGCACATAGTGGGAACTGGGATGCCTTCCAGATGTGTTTGGGCCTCTCCCTGCAGGGACTAAACAAATGTTTTCTCTTTGTACCTGAAGATGTCTCTAATTAGTTAATTTGGGAAAGGGCATCGTGTACTTGTCCCACACACTGGTTTAAGTATCAGCATAACATTTATATCATAAAATGAATTTGGAGGACTCTTTTCCCTATTCTTCCAAGTAGTTTACATGGTATTGGAATTAATTGTTATTTAAATGTTCCATAGAATTCACTTGGAAATCTACCATGTTCTAGAGATGTTTTTTCCCTTAGGTAGTTCTTTAATGTGTTCAATTTATTTTTTCTAAAAAGAACTTATTTTTAAATATTTTATTTCCACTCCTGTTTATCTGGGCAATATGTTTCTGTAAATATTCATCCATTTCAATTATATTGTCAGATTTATTAGCATACAATTGGGAAAAATATCTCTTAATTATTCTTTAATTTATATTTCATTGGTGGTGAATTCACCCTTTTTCTTTTTGAGACTGACAATTTATATTTCATGTTTTTCTTATCAAATTAAACAAAGGCTTATTTTATTTTTTTTCATAAAACCATTTTCTATTTTATTCAGTAGTTTTCTTTCTTTCATTTGATTTTCAGAATTTCTAATTTGGTGTTCAATATTGGTTTTGATTTGTTCTTTTATAACTTTGTTTTAGTTGCATGTCCAATGCATTGATCTCCTTTTTTCTATATTTTATTCATAGAAGCATTTACAGATATAAAATTTCCCCTAATAACTACTTGGACTGTGTCCTATAAGATTAAGTACTTGTCTCATTTTCTTTGATGAAATGATTGATATTTTCTATGTGTTGTTGTTGTCCCACTCATTCTTTAGATTTAGATTATTTAATTTGTGGTTTTTGTTTGTTTGTTTTGTTTTGCTGAGGCAATTGGGGTTAAATGACTTGTCCAGAGTCACCTAGCCAGGACATATTAAGTGAATGAGGTCAGATTTGAACTCAGGTCCTCCTGACTTCAGGGCTGGTGCTCTATTCATTATACTACCTAGCTGCTCCAATTATTTAATTTGCTATATTTTTCTATAGCTCTTTATTGCAAAAATTTTTGTTGTTGTTGCAACATGATCCGAAAAGGATGCATTTATTACTTCAGCCTTTCTGCACTTGATTTTGAGATTTTTAAAGCCCTAATATATTTGGAAATATATTTTGGAAATGCAGAGAAAAAAGGTATATTCCTTTCTATCCCCAATTAGTTTTGTTCAGAAATCTATTATTTTTAAATTTTATAAAATTCTATTTATCCTCTACTTCATTTTTTTTTTTTAATTTTGTGGTTAGATTTATCCAGTTCTAAGTGAAGGAGGTTATTATCTTCCACTAGTATAGTTTTGCTGTCTATTTCTTACTCTAACTTATTTTTTATTCTAAGAATTTGGGTGCTAACATATATGGTGCATATATGTGTAGTATTCCTTGGCCTCATTATCTATGTTACCCTTTAGCAAGATGGAGTTTCCTTTTTTGTATTATTTAGTTAAATCTATTTTTGCTTTTTCTTTGTCTGAGATTAGGATTGCTACTCCTGTTTTATTTTTTTTTTTTCATTTTAGCTGAAGTTTAATATATTGTGCTCCTGACCTTTTACCTTTACCCTGTGTGTAATTCTTTGCTTCAAGTATGTTTCTGGTAAACAACATATTGTAGGATTCTACTTTTTAATCTACTCTGTAACCACTAATGTTTTATAAGAATTTTCATTCCATTCACATTTATGATTATTACCTATGTATTTTCCTCTATCCTAATTTTTCCAATTTATTCTTTTCTCTCTTCTTTCACCTTTTTCCTCCTCAACAGTGCTTTGTTTCTGACCCCCATCCCCCTCAATCTGTTCTTCCTTCTCTTAATCTTCATTTTTATTTCCCCTTTCCCTTACTACTTCTGTCTTCCCTTCTATTAGCCTCTTCATTATTCTTTTTCCTTTCTCCTTTCCTCTCCTCTATAGTGTAAGATAAGTTTTTATACTCAACCAAATGTGTATGTTATTCCATCTTTGAAACAAAACCAACGAAGAAGAGTCAAACAATGCTCAACCCTCCCCCACTCTATTATAAATGATCTTTTGTACTTCTTCAGATGATATAATTAATCGTATCCTGCCCATCCTTTTCCTCTTCTTCCAGTACAAGCCTTTTACCCTTACCTATTTTTTTTTTTTTAATATCACATGAAAGTGAACTTATATCCCCACTCTCTATGTATACTTCTTCTAACTGATGTGGTTAGTGGCAGTGCAGAGAGATGTGAGAATTGGGGGGGGGGGGGGAATCTCCTTGGCATGCAGGTCCAATTTGAAATAAATTAACAAACCGCAAAAGTCTGAATGGCAAAAGGGAAGTTTATTGGTACTGAGAAGCCAGCTTTGCTAAGAAGACAGATTCCTCCATAACAAGAGGTCCTGGCAGAGAAGTAACAAAAGGTTATCACTGAGAAGAGGGTCTCTTCACAGTGGGCAGGAATCGTGGTAAGCGTTTTGCTAAGAAGGGAGCTTTGTTGGCAAAGCATAATTCCTACTTTAGATTTCTGCAAAGATTTGTTGTTCAAAATGGTCTTTTTATTGGCAATCTGGGGGTAGGGTTCCACTGAATGAGATTTCTTCAATATTGTCACTGCCCCCAGACATAGTTTTTCAGTTGAATGAGACCACTTAAGTTCAAGCTACTGGGAGTGGTCCTGGGCTAATGAACTCAATGGAAATATCAGGTCCAATCTCCAGCTGAATGAGACTACCTAAATTGGAGCTAACAGGAGTGGTCCTAGGCTAATCTTAAAGAAACCACTTAACTGCCCTGAAAGATGGGTCTCTGTCAGAGGAGTTTCAGAGTTCACCCTTATCATAACTACCCTATAGAGTTAACAGTTCTTAACATTTTCAACTATCATCGTCCCAAATAGGGGGGTTAACAATTTAATCTTTTTGAATGTATTTTTCCTTGTCCTCTTTACCTTTTCATGTTTCTATTGAGTTCTGTATTTATTTGAAGATTGAATTTTCTATTTAGCTCTGGTCTTTTCCTCACAAAAGTTTTGAACGAGATAAGGTGGGATCTTTCAAGACAATTGTGAAAATTGAGTAAGGCTTCATCTATTTCAAAGTTTGAGTAGGCCTGAAGGACTTTAAGCATTAAGTCAAGGACTTAAAGTGTCTCCTCCCTGCTTTCTCCTAAGGACATACTTAAAGCCCCCTCCCTGTTGTCCCCCTAAGGGCATACTTAAGTCCTCTTCTTGTTATCCTCCCTATTTCAACCAAATATGGGCAACTAGGTACTTATTGGTCAAATTCAATTTCTTGGGTATTTCCTGCGTTTAGAATGTAAGATCCTCAGCCAATAAGGATGAGGGTCAGTGGGGAATTTGCATTAGCCATTAAAAGCGTTGACCTTGCCCCCTTCAGTGCTTCCTCCCTTCGATTGTATGCTCGATGGGTGGGATGCCCGATTCTCACAAGAATGTATAATAAACTTTGCTTTGCTTCTAGAGATCTCTCCAGTCTCTTTTTTATTAAATGGTTTCTGACCCACACAGTCTGAAATTCCCCTTTTTCATTGAATATACATATTTTACTTTGAAAGATGTTGTTCAATTTTGATGGTTAATTTTTTGCTTGTAATTAAATCTTCTCTGTATTCTCTATATTTCAGAATAGAAATACAAGTTCTCTGATCCTTTAAAGTAAAGTGTGTTAAGTCCTAGGTAATCTTAACAGTAGCTTCTTATTATTTCTGGCTGCCTGCCATATTTTCTCCTTGAAATGATAATTCTGGAATTTGGCTACAATATTTCTTGGAGTTTTCCTTTTAGGATCTTTTTAATGAGGTTATCAGTGAATTCTTTCAAATACTATTTTACCCTCTGATTCTAGGATATCAGGGCAGTTTTTTTTTGACAATTTCTTGAAAGATTTTGTCAAGGCTCTTTTTTGATCATGTTTATCAGTTAGCCCAATAATTTTTAAATTCTCTCACTTTGATTATTTTCCAATTCATTTGTTTTTTGAATAAGGTATTTCACATTTTCTTCTATTGTTTCACTATTTTAGTTTTGTATGAGTGATTCTTGATTTCTCTTAGTTATTAGCTTCCATTTGCCCAATACTAATTCTTAAAGAAATATTTTTTTCAGTTAGCTTTTTTTCTTTTTGTCCTTTTCTATTTTCTTTTTTATTTGTCCAAATCTACTTTGAAAAGGGTTATTTTCTTTTGTTGATTTTCTCCTTTTTTTCCAGTTCTACTTTTAAAGAAGTTGTTTACTTCAGTCATTTTTTGGGCTTTCTCTTCCAAGCTGTTGACTCTTTTTTTCTTAATTTTCCTGCATACCTCTCATTTCTTGTCACAATTTTTCTTCTATCTCTCTAACTTGATTTTTAAAATCATTTTTGAGTCTCTCCAAGAGAACTTTTTAAGCTTGAGATCAATTTATATTCCCCACTGAAGCTTTCCATGTAGGCATTTTGCCATTGTTGTCTTCTTCTGAGTTTGTGTTCTGATCTTCTCCATCACCAGAGTGGCTTTCGATGGTCAGGTTTCTTTTGGGCTTTTTGTTCATTCTTTTAAAAGTTAAGCTTTGCTTCTAGGGAACAGGGGACATTATTCGAAACTTCTTTTGTTGGAGGATAGGGACATGTTCATTGACTTTCCACACTGTGGTAGTGACTAAGTCGTGAACATCTCTGACCCCAGTGTGGTTGATCATTTATAGTAAAAATGTGATCTAGATTAATAATTTAATAGAATTGTCAAGATGATTAGATTTTAAAGTCTGATCACTAATGCGATGACCAGTTTTGGTCTCAAAAATCAGATGATAAAACAATTTCCTTTTACATGGTGCAGAGTTAGGAGGAATATGAGTGTATAATGCTGAAGCTATGGGTGCTTCAATTTGACAACTTCTATTTTCTGTTACAAATAATAATTTTTGTGATGGGATATATCTATCTTTTGTTACTTAATTTCTGACAATTATTCAAATAATTGAAGGCTATCTTCTCTTCTCTAAGAAGTGTTTTCTAATGCTAAAAACCTATGCTAATCATATGTATGATTTCTTCTTTTAAGTTCTCCTATTTAACAATATTTTTTTTCTCTAAACTGTGAAACCCATCTCTGAATACAATATTTCAGATATGGTCTGAACTAAAGTAGAATATAGAAGGATTGTCACCTTATATTCAGTATCTATATATTTCTTAATAGCTTTGAACTTTATATTGCTTTCTATTTTCCCAATCCCTGATAACCACACCATTCAAATATATTGACATCTTTTCCTCACTACTTATATATATATTTCTTCCATTTTGAATTTGTCAAATTTTAAAAATCCAAATGAAAATCATCTGCATTAAATTTGATTGTATTACAATCATTCCAGTGATTTAAAGTGTTAAGATCTTTTTGTATACTGGCAATGCTATCCAGTGGATTTGATCTCCCTCCCATTTGTGTCTCAATGCTAAATCTGATTGAATATACCATATAGGATTTTAACTAAACTATTAAAAAAAATCTTAAAGATAATAAAATCTCCCAACCCTGGGAGACTCACTACACTTTAAACTTTTTTTTTTTTTTTTACTCACAACATCCGCTACCTTATATCCTATCTCCCCTCCTGCCTTCTCTAGTTTCTTTTTTTTTTTTTTTAAATCAAATACACTTACTATCTTATCTCCTATCACCTCTTACCCCAGTCTGTTACCTCTTTCCCTAGTGTTTCTGCCCTCCTTCCTATCTAATTCCTCCCTTTTCTTTCCTCTTTCTCCTCCTACTTCTTTATAAGGTTAGGTAAATTTCTATACTCAATTGAATACCTAAATTATTTTCTCTCAGAGCCAAAACTGATGAGATCAAGCTTCAGACAATGCTCATCTCCTTTCTTTCTTTCCCTGAATTGTAATAGGTCTTTTATACCTCTTCATATAATCTTATTGTCTCAGTATACATCCACTTTTAGGAAACTCCTGACTCAAGGAGATTTCTGGTTTTACTCAGCCACACTGCCTCCATCCCTGGGAGTTATAGTCCCTACTTTCAAGGAGCTTACATTTCAATTCAAGAAGATAACATTTAAAAGGGAGCTGAAAGACTACAAGGCAAGGGGAATGAGAGAGTTGAGGACATTTAACTTTAAATGAGAACCCTGTGAGACTACCCCCTTACAACTTACCAAACTGTATTACTGTTACTCTTCTATCTAACCTCTATACAACTGAACCTTCACTATCATTGTTAAATAATTTCTATTTTGGAGAAACCATCCATATGTTTTTTGGGTTTTTTTTTCCAAGAATAGGAAACCCTCTGCTAAAATGTCAGTAAATTATATTCTGTAGCATTCCTTACATCTTTGACTTTAACAACCTTATTTTAAATCACTTAATAAATTTAGTCTAAGAAAATATGTTGATGAAGCTGTGATAACTCTTTATGTTCACTTTCTTTTTCTAAGTGCTCTTTGGCTACCATTTTTTATATCTTTACAATGCTTAATTATTTTTACTGATAATATTGAAAATAATAATGGTAGTTACCATTTAAAAATATACTAACTGTATTTTTAAAAACTATTCTTAAAAAGCATGGTACTTCCTCTTAAATTGGGTGAGATGACAAGAAAAGATAATGACAAATATTAGAGGGGATGTGGGAAAACTAGAACACTAATACATTGTTGGTGGAACTGTGAATTTATCAAACCATTCTGGGGAGCACTTTGAAATGATGCCCAAAGAGTTATCAAACTGTACATACCTTTTGAACCATCAGTGTTACTAGTGGGCTTCTATCCCAGAGATCTTAGAGGAGGGAAAGTGACCGGTATGTGCAAAAATGTTTGTGGTAGCCCTTTTTGTATTGACAAGAAAGTGGAAACTGACTGTATGCCCATCAATTAGAGAATGACTGAATAAATTATGGTATATAAATGTCATGGAATATTATTGTTCTGTAAGAAACAACCAGCAGGATGATTTCAGAAAGACTTGGAGAGGCCTATATGAACTGATGCTAAGTGAAATGAACACAACCAAGAGATCATTATACATGGCAAACAACAAGATTATATGATGATCAATTCCCATGGACGTAACTTCTCTTCAACAATGAGATGATTTAAACTAGTTCCAATAGTTCAGTGATGAAGAGAGCCATCTACACCCAGCGAGAGGACTGTGGGAACTGAGTATGGGCTACAATATAGCATTTTCCCTCTGTTTGTTGCTGTTTGCTTGCATTTTATTTTGCTTCTCTTTTTTTTATTGCTTTGATTTGATTTTTCTTGTATGGCATGACAATTGTATACATATGTATGCCTATATTGGATCTAACATACATTTCTATTGGACTAATTGCAATCTAGGGGAGGGCATGGGGAGAGGAAGGGGAAATTGGAACACAAGGTTTTGCAAGAGCTAATGCTGAAGAATTGTCCACACATATGTCTTGGAAAATAAGAAGCTTTAATAAAGAAAAAAAAAGAGAACAAAGGAAAAAAAGCAAGGTGCTTTACAAATAATAATTTATTTCATCCTTACAATTATTTATGAGAGTAATATGATGTAATATTGTTGTGATGGCAACTTTTTTTTTTAAGAAAAAAGAAATATCTATTGCAAAGATACTATAGTTATACATACAATGGTACAAGGAAAAATCATACTGAAGTTAACATGTTGGATTCAAATTCTGACTTTGAAAATGACTATCTATGCTACATATAGCATAGATATATAATATATATTATTATTTTATATTATATATTGTTATATATTATATATATTAGCAAAATGGGAGTATTGGATTAGATGGCCTCTTGTCTCTTTTCTAATTCCAGATCATTGATCTTATAATTTTAATAATTTAGTAGCTCTTCAAAAATTAATTTTTAAAGCATATTATGAATAAAAACTTTTCATTCTTAAAAAGCTTACCACAACCCTAATCAGGGTACTTCTAACTTTAAATAAAGCATATAAATATACACATATATTATGTTATATATGTACATAGAATAAAAGTATTTTATCATTATGTTTGCAATAAATTACAAGTTAATATAGACATATAAATTATTAAAAAAATTAATTAGGAGCAATCAATTGAAGGAGTAAGACAAAGAAAACAGACTAAAACAAGGTTATTGAGAAAACATTTTGTAATTCTAGTCTTAGTATCTATTCAAGTTTCTGTTAGTGACTGGGCATATAATTTTTGGCATCATTCCTATTTCTAAACTTAGTTTATTAAGCTGTAAAATCAAAAAATTGTATTAATTGGGCTCTCAACATCAATTTTAGTTCTATTAGAGATCCATCTGAATCCAATAGATTTAATCAAATAATTTATATCTCATAGGTGGAAGATGTTAGATGAGAAAAAAAGTTGAAATTTCTGGAAGATAATACTACCAGGAAGCTCAACAACTTATTTAGGAAGGTAGATCAGTCCATGGAGAGAGCACTGATCCTGAAGTCATACACATAGTAGCTGTGCGCCGCTGGACAGTTTATTAACCAATATGAGCTCTCTTTGCTTCAGTTTCCTTAATTATTTAATAAGGATAATAATACCATGTACCTTTCAAGGCTATTCTGAGGATCCAATGAGATAATAATTATAAAGTGCTTTGCACGGGGTTTAGGATATTTAAGACCTATGTAAATGTTCTTATTCTTGTTGTTATAAAATTTGAAAGCCAAATGTTTAAATTATCAATTCCAGTTTTATCATTTTCATTTTCACTGTATCATTTTTCAAAATTGATAATAGTACACCTACCAGAAATACCCTAAATATCAACTTTTCTGGCTTATACATGAGTATAGCAGAAAGGCAAATGTTTTCCCATGCCATATATCACTTACATTCCACTTTAGATGGGGTGACACTAATCTTTTCAATTTTACTGATTAGCAGAAAGGAATACCGCAACTTTATGTTTTAGTAATAACATTAATTTGGTTGCCTTGCAAAAGTTTAAAATTATACTTATTCTTTCTTCTACCACCTACTTCCAAAAATTTGGAAGTTGCTAGCATTAAATACACATTACCATTAGATTTGAATAAATGATGTAGGATCCTTAAACCATGAAACCCATTTTTCATGATTTTACTAAGACTCAGGGAAAGTATCTGATTGCCTTAACAGAAATGCAGAGTCATCAATTTCTTAAATCAGAATACAATTCCAACCCAGCTGACTGATGAAAATCTTACCTACATGACATTTTCTAAATGACCCTAACCTAGCTAATTTAGGTCATATGGTCTTCTAAACAGCTCAATGAAACTTTAAGAAATGAAAAATTCATGCCCTTTAATATTGGTTTGGGGACTTTGGGGAGAAAGCATATCGTGGAGCTTTGTTAAAGTAGAAGGCAATTTAATTAAGCATGTGGAGCCCTTATGTAATGTCCTCTAAGAAGAAAATGAAAACATTTTGTGGTTCCTTCCATTTAATGTATTCATTGGTTGTATGTGGTTTCCACTGGGGACTGAAAGGAAATAGTTTTAAAGAGGTCACTGGGATTAACAATTTTGAATCTGACTGAGCTATTCTGCATCTGAGGATTTTATATCAACTAGAATAGTTATAGCCTCACTAAAATCAAGAAATATAAATGGCTTTTTCTACAATTCATTTGAATTGCCCAAAGGAGAAACCTTGGCTAAATGTTGTTGACTGATATTTCTATTTAAAGGCTGCACATATTATGTGCATGCATGCACACGTATATGTCCACACACCCACACACACTACTAGTGTCTAGGCTGTCCAAAGATAAACTGGCATAGCACACAGACATAATAAACATCAATTTGAGAATGATAATAACTCAGCATAGACTTATGAGTGCAGAACCATTTTTGTAATCAGGAAGAATTAGACGGTTTAGTCTAGCCTCTCCAGTACACAGGTTGTGTGATCCTGAGAATTTATTGAAATTTCAGTGTCCCAGACAACTTTCAAGATTGTAATTGCAGATCAGATTCTTACTGCACTGGTAGAGGAAATTTGCTCAATGGATACCATTATTATAAATTCATTTTTCATTGTCTCTGTCTTTCTTCTCTCTGTGTTTCCCTTTTTCTTTTTGACTCTATGGAATATTATAAAACAGTTTAAATGAACTTTAAAGCAACATAGAAATGCTTATTATTATTCCTCTTTTCTTTGACCCTGTGCCTCTATATCTCTCTGGCTTTCTATCTGCTTGCCTATCTGTTGCTAACTAGAACTGCGATTCTTCAGTTGTAGAAAGCTTCTGAAAAGGAAATTCCTCTCTGAATGCAGAGAAGCACGGTGCCTGTAATTTATAGTCTTAAAGAGTTGCTGGGGACATTTAGAGGTTGACATTTGTCTTGGGTTACATAGCGTGTTTTAGAGACTTGAATCCATGTTTGAAACATTTGTGGAAAGCTCTGTTTTTGGCTATTTCTTTTCATCTCTATTTTTCTTCTTCCATCTCTCTGTGCATATACATGCATAAACATAGGTATGTATATGTATGTTAACATATATGCAATGCACACACATATGTGTAGACACAAATATGTATTTATATATACATAGATACAGTGCACTTGTGTTTATACATACATGTATACATGTAACACAGTTGTGTGCACACATGCATGTGTATGTGTGTACATACATGTTTATATTTAATTATGATTTCATAATACCTTTGTTAGCATATACACATTAATTAGGACATCTAACTGAATAAAATCTCATGACATCAAACTAATATTAAGTGGTTAGGTGCTGTTTGTTCATAAAAGAATAATTAAAACTATACAATATAGACTGGAAACCACAATGGTATATAAACATTTTTCTCAATTTATTTGGACTTTGATTGGATATTAAAAAGTATTTATTTTGTAAAAGACATGTGTTTATGTCTGTCTCTCTGTGTGTATTTTTACTTCTGCCTGAAGATGCTTGCTTCATATATGGCAGATCACATTGTAATGTTTTGGTATTTGACACTCCTCACATTAGGGCATGGAAGCACATGACTTAAGGTCATAAGAAGAGTTATAAGGTACTGTGATAGTTTTACATGAAAAGAAACTCATGACCAGATTGGCCACTCGTTAACTGCCTCTGTCTGATCTGTAATCAAGCAGGAAAATTGAGAAACAACAACTCCATGGTTCATCAACAATTCTAATTAATTTGAAGAGTTTGGCATACCTCTAGAATCAATGGGACACCTCTCCTTGGCAACACTTTCATTTATGTATCCAAATATCAAAAGTGACAGCTGATGCCATCAATATTTCTGTTTATATTGTTTATAACATTAGCATAATTAGCAGCGGCATTTATAATAAATAGGCCCAACATCAAATGGTGACATTTATGTCATTAAACATCAATTAGAGCATAATGTAACACTAGGCAAAACATGAAGAACTGCATATATAAGGAAGCTGTAAAGTCAGACGGAACTGTTGGCTTTCATTCTGCTAGTCCTTGTGACTCATATATAATACAAGAGAGGGACACAGAGACAAAGGCACTGCAGCTTGTTACATGTTGGAGTAGCCTGGGTACATTGATGGGAAGGCTCTGAATCGTAATTAGAAGGGAAAGTCATTCTGAGTCCTGTGTAATTTTACTGGGGAACCCCAACAACAAGGCTGGCCTAACCCATAAGCAAAATGAAGTACTAGAAAGTGAATATGATTCAGATTCAGAAGAAGGATTCAGATCTTAGTACCTCAGCTTCCTACCTGTGTGACTATGTGCAAGTGACTTCAACTCCAGTTACCTTCATATGGAAAATAGGCCATGGACTAGAAATTATCTAAGGTAATGCTTACTTCCGGCCCTAAATTTAGGCTAAGATTTAACAGATATCAGAAAGGTGAATCTGACTCCTAATCCCTTTTCCTTACCTCAAGCCCACACAATTCACAACTCTCCAAGCTATGACACATGAACTTCCATCATTAGGAACTTATTATTCCAGGTTAAGCTTTCTTTTTGCAGGAATCCTCATTGAAAATGCTAGTTCTCCTGGGTGAAGACTGTGGGGTCACTTATTAATGTGAGTTAATCATATTTCTTTTCTCCCTTATAGGAAGGCCCTATGAGTGATCCAAAGCTAGGTTGGTAGCACTGAAAACAGCTATTGAAGTATTGTACAAATTTTCATATCAAATCCATAAATCTAAGTGACATATTAGGTGTAGTTATATAGATATCCTCTTCCACTTCAAACTGTTAAATTTCCTCACTGAAGACTAATTCAAATTCTTAATTTCTAAAGGCTAAGAGCTTCCTCAGTGTGAGAAAGCAAAGTCAGAACTTGACTAACAGAAGTTTGTGCAATAAAATTAAAGAAGAAAAAATGTGAGTGATATAATTCAGCATCCTTCTGTGATTATAACAGTTATTTTTATATTTTTTAATGTTTGAAAAGCCTTTTTCAAACATGTTTTTTAAGCTCATACTAGACCTATGAATAAAAACTTTTATTAAGTTATTACAATATTATAAGCATTACTAGGGATAAAAAGAAGTAAAGCAAGGACAATCCCTATCATTAAAGAATTTATTTACATTTTAGAGGGAGTAAACACATATAACTTAACACATATAATATAACTAACATATTGTAAGTACATATGAGTTGAGGTGGTGAAAAAAGGAGAGATTGGATATCTACTAGGAATGGAATGTCAGACTATAGGGATGGGATCAGACAAAATAATGAAAATGGATATGATGTCCTTAAATTGGAATGTTATAAGTTCAAGGTCTCATCTTAGCCCTTCAGCTTCACATAGCAGAACATGAAAGAAAAAAAAAAAAAACTTCTTCAGACCCACAAGGAACTGGGTCAATACAACTCACTTTGTAATTCTTGGACTCCAAGTTCCCAACACTACGTGAAGGCTAAAGAACATCCTTTTCCTCACTGATCTGAAAAAAAAAAAAAATAAAAAATCTTTTTTTTTTTTTTTTTTTTTCTTTTTTCTCCCCTGGACTTGGTGGTTCCCTCATATACTTTTTTTTTTCTTTTTATTTATCATTGTTTAAATACACAGTTTGGGAAAGAAAGCTCAGAACAAATGAGAAAAACTATGGGAATTTAAAAAAAAAAAAAGAAAAAATGAACATAGCATGTGTGGACTTGCTTTCAATCTAGATAGTTCTTTTTCTGGACACAGATGGCATTTTCTTTCCAAAATCTGTTGGGATTGCTGTGGATCACTGAACCACTGAAAAGAACCAAGTCTTTCTTAGCTGATTATTACACATCATTACTGTCACTGTGTACAAGGAATTCTTGGTCTTCCTTGTTTTGCTCAGTATCAGTTCATGTAAATCATTCCAAGATGAATTTATGACATATTATATTCTAGTTATCCCAGCAATTTTTGTGAAATAGCAAATGCTTATCCCAGAAACTGGCGTTTGGGGGGTTATTATATACCACGTTACTATAGATCTTGATTATTTTATCATGTGCATCTAATCTATTCTAATGATACAACATTTTATTTTTTAGCCAGTCCCAAATAATTTTCATGACTACTGCTTTATAATATAGTTTTAAGCCTGGTACTGCTAGGCCACCATCCTTTGTATTTTTTTTTCATTGATTCCTTTGATGTTCTTGATATTTTGTTCTTCCAGATGAATTTTGTTATTTTTTCTAGCTCTATAAAATAATTTTTTCAATTTGATTGCTATGTCACTGAATAAGTAGACCAATATAGGCAGAATTGTCATTCTTATATTAGTGTGGCTTACCCATGAGCAATTGAAATTTTTGCAGTGGTTTAGATATAACTTTGTGTGAAAAATGTTTTGTAATGTTGTTCATATACTTTCTGGGTATCTCTTAGTGGATAGGCACCCAAATATTTCATTGTGTCTACAGTTATTTTACATGGGTATTCTTTTTGCATCTCTTGCTGCTAGGTTTTGTTAGGAATATATAGAAATGCTGATGAGTGATATAAGTTTATTTTATATCCTAAAATTTTGCAAAAATTGTTAATTGTTTTGAGTAAGCTTTTGAATGATTTTCTAGCATTCTCTATAATCATATCATCTGCAAAGAATGATAGTTTAAACTACTGATTGACTGTTAATTCCTTCAATTTCTTTAATTTAATTTAAATCACAGAAATTCATCATACACCTACATCTGACACCCCATACCAAAATAACATCAAAATGGGTACATTTGGGGGGCATAAAAAGTGATACCATAAACAAATTAGGAGAGCAAGGAATAATCTATCTAATAGATCTTTGGAGATGGGAGGAATTTGTGACCAAGAAAGACTAGAGAATATTATGAAAGGAAAATGGACAGCTTTAATTTCATTAAACTAAAAAGGTCATGCACAAACAAAACCAATAGAAATAAGATTAAAAGGACAGTACAAAGCTGGGAAAAAATCTTTACAACTTCTGTTTCTGATAAAAGTCTCATGTCTAAAATATATAAAGAGCTGTGTCAAATTTATAAGTCATTCCCCAATTTTTAAATAGTCAAAGGATATGAACAGACAATTTTCAGGTTATATAATTAAAGCCAATTATAGTCATATGTAAAAATGCACTCAATCACTATTGATTAGGGAAAAGCAAATTGAAACAACTCTGAGATACGACCTCACATCTCTCAGACTGGCTAAGGTGTCAGGAAAAAATAATGATAAATATTGAAGGGGATGTGGGAAAACTGGGATACTAATGTATTGTTGGTGGAGTTGTGAACTGCTCCAACCATTCTGGCTAGAAATCTGGAACTATGCTTAAAGTGCTATAAAACCATGCATACCCTTTGACTCAACAGTGCCACTACTGCATCTATATCCCAATGAAATTATAAAGAAGGGAAAAGGACCCATATGTGCAGGAATATTTGTATTAGCTTTTTTGTGGTACTAAAGAATTGGAAAATGAGTATTCAGCCATCAATTGGGGAATGGCTGAACAAGTTGTCGTACATGAAGATAATGGGATATTTTTGTTCTATAAAAATGATAAACAAGCTGATTTTAGAAAGGCCTGGAAAGATTTACATGAAATGATGCTGAGAGAAACAAGCAGAATCAGGAATACATTGTACACAATAACAGCAAGAATATGCTATGATCAAAGATTTGGTTCTTCTTAGTGATTGTGATCCAAAACAATTCCAATAGACTTTGGACAGAAAATGCCATTTGTATCCAGAAAAAAAAAAAAAAAAACCTATAGAGACTGAATGTAAATCAGCAGATGCTATGTTCACTTCTTTTTTTTTTTTTTTTTCCCTCTCCCATGTTTTTCCCTTTTTTTTTTTTTTTGATTTTTCTCTCCCAACATGATACATAAAGCAATGTGTATCCAATATATATATATATATATATATATATAGAGAAACAGGATTATTTAAGTAATTTATTTTCTCTTCTGTTAATCTGGGCAATTTATATTTTTAAAATATTCATCCATTTTGGCTAGGTTCTCAGATTTGTTGTCCTACAATTGGGTAAAATAGTGCCTAATTTTTGCTTTAATTTCTTTTTCATTGGTGCTAAGTTCACCTTTTTTTGATTTTTGAGGCTGGCAAATATTTTCTTTCTTTTTTCTAATCAAATTAAACAAAGATCTATTTTGTTGTTCTTTTTTTCAAAAAAGGCAAGTCTTAATTTTACTAAATAGTTCAATGTTTTCTTAGTTTCAATTTTATTAACCTCTCCTTTGAATTTCAGAGTTTCTAAGTAAGTTGGTATTTAAAAAGGGGGTTTTAATTTGTTCTTTTCCTGACTTTTTTAGTTGCATGTCTTTTCATATCTCTTCTTTCTTTGTTTCATTCATGTATCTATTTAGAGTCATATAATTTCCCCTAAGAACTGCTTTGGCTGCATCCCATAGGTTTTGGTATGTTATCTCATTATTGTCCTTTTTTCGGTAAAAATATGTATCATTTTTGTGATTTGTTGTCTGACCCACTCATTCTATAGAATTACATTATTTAATTTCCAATTGGTTTTTAGGCTACTTTACCAAGCCCTTTATTGAATATATATTTTTAATGCCCTGTGGGCTGAAAAGGAAGCATTTATGATTTCTGTCTTTCTGAAATTTTTGTGTCCTAATACATGTACTGCTGACATAAAGGGGTAGTCCTTTCTGTCTTTATTCAGTTTTCTCCTGAGATCTATCATATCTATGTTTTCTAGGATTCTATTGACCTCCCTAATCTCTTTCTTTTTTATTTTGTGGTTAGCTTTGTCTGATTCTGAGAAGAAAAGGTTGAGGTCCCCACTAATAAAGTTTTTCTATAAGTCAAATTGACTTAACATCTTCTCTAGGAATTTGGCTGCTCTACTATTTGGTGCATATACATTTAGTATCCACACTACTTCATTGTTTACAGTACGTTTTATCAATGTTTTCTTTCCTTGCTTATATCTTTTATTGATTAGATCTATTTTTACTTTTGCCTTATCTGATTTCAGAATGGCTACCCCTGCTTTTTTATTTCAGTGAAGCAAATAAATTCTGCTTCAGCTTTTTACCTTAAATCTGTATGTGTCTCTGTGACAAATGTGTTCCTTGTAGAAATCATATTGTAGGATTCTGTTTTTTAATCCACTTTGTTATTCACTTCCATTTTATAAGAGAGTTGATCACATTCACAGCTATAATTACCAGCTCTGTATTTCCCTCCATCCTGCTTTTTCGCATGTATCTACTTTTGTTCTCTATTTCCACACTGTCATTTCTTAGGAATATTTGGTTCTTTAACTCAGCTCATCCACTACATACCCTATCTTCTATCACCCCTTCCTCATCTCTTACTTTTTTCTCCTAATATTTCTAATCTCCCTTCTATCCATTCCCTCCTTCTTCTTTCCCTTTCTCTTTCTTGTTCTTTATAATATTAAATAAAATTCTATACCAAACTGAATGATCAAGTTATTCCTTCTTTGAGTCCAAACTGATGTGATGAAGTTTCAGACAATGCTTTTCTCCTTCCTTTCTTTCCCCCAATTGTAATAGTATTTTGTGCTCATTTATTTGAATCTTAGTTACATATTAGCTGTGATTAGGACCCTGTAACTGATTTTCCTAGACATCTGAGCTGGGCTGTACACCTTTTTTACCCCAGTGAGAGTGACTTTTCTTGAGCTTTTTCCATGTGCTTTTGAAAGGAAACTGGGAGACTGCAAGCAGCTTCCTGGTTTCACTCCACGAATGTGGCTCCATCCCTTTCTCGTACTTATTTTTCTACTTATTTGTTTTTCATATTTCAATGTTTCTCTTGGTTTCTGAGTAGTGCTGGACAGGGCATTGTACTTGGGATCAGAAAGTTAATGGGTTGTTGAGTGAAACTTCACTCAAAGTAGGGCATAGCCTACTGAGTATTAGATATATTCCAATCATGAACAATGATGGAGATGATTTGTTTATGGCCTATAGTTTGAAAACAGATTGGAAGAAAGAGTGTGAAAAGGAGAAGAAAAGGCTGAAGGGATGTCAAGGGAGTTTTCAGAACTGTGGAAGATATGATTAAGAAATAAAGAGAAACATGGTTATGCTTTTCTGAAATAATGTTCTGGGAAAGACAGTCTTCTATGTGTTTGGCATTGGGGAGGGTCAGGGTGGAATTTTCTTCCACTTGCCAAGGCAGTTGCTGAGATTGTAGAGAAGTTAGCTATCTGAAGAGTTACTATCATCTCCATTTTACAGATGAGTAAAATGAGGCTTAGAAAAACCCTATGCCTTGTCCATTGTTACATATTCCAGTGAAAGCTTTGAACCTCAGAAGATTCTTTAATTCCAACTAAAAACTAGGAGAGGTCAATTAATCCAATAAAGCCAGGAGCTATGGAACAGGACTTAGCAGCTTATCACTCAGTCTTACTCTATTTCAACCAATCCTCTTTTGGGTTCCTTCCCAAAGTCCTGACTCAAATCCTAAGCTCTGCTTAAGTATATGAAAGAATAATGCCATTACAATGTGTATCTAAAGCTAGGTTTGATGTTTGTAGTCTTGACTAGAAAAGGCATTTCAAAAATATGATATTTACATTTCAAATCAACCTCTTTTATCCTCCTACTTGCTTTAGGATATTATAATTCAATGAAATAGTTCTTGAGTGTTGATTCTGAAATGTGGGAGCCCCAAATTCTCAGATAATTCTCACAACTTAGAAACATATAAATGAATCTGGTCCTAGTCAGAAATAAAAGCACAGAATCTCTGAAAGCTGCCCACCTGTAAAAAAAAGATGTGGATTAGGTTTAGAATGAATTGATGAATATAACAAAAGAAAGCATCAATTCTCTTAGCAGAAGACAAATTGTATTTTCTTACCAAGATTTTGCATGAGTAGAGACATTTCTCTTTTCAGAGGTACAATGTTCTTATTGTTATTTTGTTTAGGACAGGATTTTGATTTAAATCAAATCAAATCTGGATTTATATTCACTAACAGAAATACTAGTGCCCAATACTCTTAGCATTTTAAAAAGATTATCAATAAATTAATATATTTTCTCATTTTCTTTGTTTTTAAATATATGTAGTGACAATTCCCAGTTCCATATAAACTTTTCCTTAAAGAGCTAGGACCCCCTGCTTCTACCTTTGAAATTTAGGAGAAAAAGAGCTTCCCAGACATAGAGCATTCCAGCTGCCAATTCCCATAGAAATGATAATTTCAAGCTGCATATATTAGGAAAGTTTCACAAATAGTTTAAAATTATATCTCTTGTCATCAGATTAGCTTAAAATGTGCAGGGCTTGTAATGCTGGAGAAACTGAGGCAAGATAGAGATTAGAGAGTTTTAATATTTTATTTGGGTTTCTGAGAGAGAGAAATTGTGTGAGACCAAAGGATCCATCTTGGTCCCAGGGTTGATATCGTAAAGCATTTAGCATCAGCCTTGAATGTGAGATTCTAATGAATTATATATGACTCCAGAGATCAGGGTAGACAAAGGCAAGGGGTGGAGTCCAAACACTGGTGAGTGCAGGAATTTCCAGAAATGGACCATCAATCCAGTTCTGACAGGGTTGGTGGTGAGGACCATAAATTCTGATAAACTGGGAGTGAAGGGGGTCAGCTAGAGACAGAAAATATGGAACTTAGAGATATGCAAGTCTCAATAAATTATCTACCTATGAAATGCGAATGGTCAGGGCTCCCAGCCCTGTATTATCTCATTCCTAATAGTCAGGAAGGGGGATTGTAACCAGGGGGATTAAGGCAGAACAATTCAAGGAACTGAGGCAGAACATTTTAGGGAAACCAAGGCAGGAAAATTTAGGGAAACTGAGTCAGAATAATAAAAGGGAACTGTGGTACAACAAGGTAAAATATCCTAAAACTCTTAGTTTGCTCGCTGCTTTTAGACCAGCCAAAGACACCTAAAGAATTTGATTTTATGCAAGCAGAGTTTGGTCAGTTTCCCCAGGCAGAAATCTGAGCTTTCAGAGTTACTTAAATAATAATTAAATAATTGAACAGAACATAGAAGAAGCATGCAGTGGCTTGTGTTCTAGTTGGAACAAAAGAGTAGCATTCTAGCTACTCCTAAACCCCATTAACAGATTGCAAAAGGCTTGATTGCCTTCCTAATGCACTTTGGTCAATATTTTTCCATTTTTTTCTAAAATAAAAAAAAATCATACTTAATCTCCTTTTTGCTCTGTTTCTCTTTCACCTTACAGAATCTGATGAGACTCAACACTTAATTTACAAGTCAAAAACTGTACTTTTCTGACTTCTTTCAATCAGCATTACTTATAAAAGAAAAGCAGCTTTTTTGATGTTAATATATCTTTTTAAAAAAATTATTAGAATCCCAAAATGATTGCATTGCAAATGATACCCAGACCCTGACCAAAGTATTTTACAAGACAAAAGAACTTATTTTGTACAGAATTATAAATTTGTCTTCTTTTAGCTCATTGATGTTCAGGCTCCAGGTTTCAAAAGGTTTTTTGTTTAACATCCGTAGGTTTTGTTCTATGGTGGAAGCTTATGCATTGTTGATGGTAACATGGAACTTTCCTGAAAGTATCAATTACATTGTCACTAGCCTGTTGTTCAAGTCATTTGGGAGGCAAAAAAAAAACATTTAATTAGATTAGATTTGATTATAAAACTTTTGTCAGATTCTCTGTGTTCATCACATCAACTACTCCAGAAAAAAAAAAAAATCCCAACCCCCTCCAAAAACAAACAAAATAATCCACAAAACTATGTATTCAGCTCCAATTTCAATAATTGGGGCTTCATTTGCCATCCTTGTTTCTTTCATGGCTACTCTTTTGATACAAAACAATATCTGCTGATTTCTCTCACAAGAACTTTCTTTCAAGCCTACTGGATTTCATACCATCCCAGTTTGTCTGTACCCGCTGCTTTGACATTTGCCCATTGCCACAAGACTTAAAGAGTTAGGCAAAAATGGTAAAATATTTGATGTTGTCTTTTTACTCATGGGCATATTGAATTTAAATGAGGCAGAGTTGCACAAAGTCATCTTCCTCACTTATTTGTCCAGTTATCAAAGTTTAGTGGTAAAGGAAAGTCAAGGTGACGGGCAATGGCTGAGGATACAGTAGCTTCCTCAATGTTGAACCTAGACCTTAATATTGCATACCACCTGCTTCTTCCACTTTTATAGCTCATTATAACAAAATTGTTCATATTTTCCTGTTCCTCTAGGGGAACCTTCACATACTTAGGTAGAAACACCCCTATTTCACTCATTGTTCCAAGTTCCATATTTATCCTTAAACTAGTTTAATCTGCCTGCCAAAATGATTTATTAGGGTGGCCCCTCTACATGCTCAGCCTCTTGGAGCCACAGATAAAAGACAACAAAGGTGGAAAACAGCCCCAAAAAAGGGATTTAAAAACTCTGCCACCAGAGGTACTAGTCAGACTAAAGTAAATCATGATGGAGAATAAGATTATGGGAAGCAGTAGTCAGAAGCAAAATAGACATTTGAAGAGAGACTGGATTAAAAAAAAAAAAACTGTTAGAGTCACAGGTGATAATGAAGATAAGGTGAAATACTCCTTTGGGAAAATGCATATAGTCTTTTATAAGATAAAAGAAATCTGGATCAATTTATTGTTGCCAATAAGTAAGCCACCCAAAGGTGTTTTATTAATACAACCCCATAGTTCTTTTTCTTTGTTCTGAAAAGATGTTTTCCCCCAAATCACCATCATAGTCATATTCATTCTTTTCACCCATAGTAGAATCTGAAGCACTAAACATAATGACTCTGGGTAAGTAACTTCTTTGTCTGCCTTTCGGTTTCCTCATTTGTAAAATAAGGGAGTATAGACAAACTTCTAAGAACTTTTCTTGTTCTAAGTAAATGATCTGATTTAGTATCTAACTGATTTTGGTTCAGTCTTTTACTTAATCTGGGCTTCAGATTTCTCATTTGAAACATTAGTTTTGGATTCTATAGCCCTTTACAGTTTTAATTTTATGAAAATTCCTGTGTTGTCCCTCTCTCTCGCCTTTATTTCCTTCCTTTTTTCTGTTTTGTTTGTTTGCTTCTTTAATGCCTTTCTTCTTTACTTCTTTCAAAAAGAGCAGGAATATATTATAGTCTAAAATGTACTGTACCCAAAGTGGTAATACTTGGGTTCTAATCATTAATCTGATTCTCAGCAATAATCTATATGGAATCTCATATAATTTCTTCCAGCTTTAACATTATATATCATACATTTCCAGCTCTGTGTCACAAATTGACTACTAGTTTTGTTTTTTTTTTCTTCCTGACTATGATATAATACCATGTTGTATTTTTTTTCTTTTGCTTTGGCAGTAAGGGAACCTAGGAAAAAAAGTTGATCCCAGGCACAAGAGACAAATATTTGAGCTACATAGAAGTGAAATATAAAAATAAATATCCTGTGTGTTGGTGAGTGCTCTGGAACTTGATCCCTCCTGGTAAATATTAGAAAAAGCAAGCAGCTTTGAAAAAAATTAGGCATTGAGAAATTGAGAAATCACTTCTGTGGCATAAAGTAACCCAATAAAATTATCTACAAAGGGCTTTTCAATTTTGATTAGATTGTAGATGGTGAGCAGTTTGTTGAGTTTTTGTAAAAATAGCAATTGATTTCCCCTCCAACCAAGCAATCTAATCTATGGTACAAGTAGCAAAGCCAGTTATGTGAGAGCAGACTTCCCAGCAGGATCAGAGAACTAGCATTAATGCACCAGCCTCAGGTATCTTAGACTGATCATTTGACAAAGACAATTTTAATTAGTGAGAATAAAGGCTATCTACCTTTAAAAAATAAAGAAAAAAGGATCTTAGGATCTGGAAACTTCAAGAGCACAATTTTAGATGATTACAATATATTAACTAATTTATCACATTTGTATAACAAAGCAGTTTCTCCTTGACAAACCTGTGAAATATTTTAAACTATTTTTAAGACATATGTGTGTGTGTGTGTATGTGTGTGTGTATAACTAAGATGTTACACATATGTTCACATGAGTTTCTCCAGGTGTAGTTTGCATGGAGTCAAGAATAGATTGTCTGAAATAGCATCTGTTCTGCTCTTTTTGCTACTTTGACAAATTTGAACTAGAAATATATCGATTTGTTTCTTTAAATATTACTAGTCTGAGGCAATGGATTGAATTCTTAGGTTCAAGTTAGTTTCTTGTTTGCTATTCCTTAAAGGGAAAGTGGTATACCAAACTTTTAACTGAAGACATTTCCTTTCCTACTAAAGATAAGCAAATGAAAAATCATCACGAAGAGTGCATAAAAAATAAGTTCATTCATCGAAATACATAGTAAACAAAAATCAGAAAAATTACACATATTAGACTATACAATATAATACAAAGAAAAAGATCGACTGGGAGCAACATATCTCAGTTTGCTAAGCAATCCTCTAGATTTCTCTGTCTTCCTAGTATTTTCCTTTTTCTAGGGATCTGTCCATAAGGAAAGATTGGAATCATGTCTATCTCCTCTAAGAGGTGGAAACAAGAAGACATTTTCTTCTCCCAAGCTTTTTTTTTTTTTTTTAACTCCATCCCCATCCTTTACCTTCAGCATACAATAAATATTCTCTCTGCCAATGAAGAAAATATTTTTCAAATGTACTAATTGATGCAAAGTTCATGAAGTGGATTCCCTCCTGAAAATTTCATAACAGGTTAGTATTAGCATTATGACTATCCCTGACTCCAAATTCAGGGATACTTCTATTCTGCTTAGGATTTAGGGCTAGAAGTGACCTCAGATATTATCTAAAACTATCATTTCATTATGCAGATGACCAAATTAATGCCAGAAAGAGGAAAATAATTGCTCTGGGTGCACACCTGAACTTTATCTGAAATCTTGTGATTCTGAATTCACCTAGTCTTAATGAGGGTTTAGGGTGTGTGGAGAACAGCTTTGAATTAGGAAATCGTCCTTCACATATATATATCTCCCTTTTCCTTTCATACATGTAATTTCAGAAAAACTATAAATATGTGACTGATAAATTTTACCTAATGACATTGAATTATGTTTGTTTTGTTTTTCTGGAAATCCCAAGTCTCTGATAATAATGCACTTGTTTCAACCAATATAGAACATTAAAATAAAAAATATAATTAAGTGAGTAACCAACAGAATGCTTGTAGACTACTTTAAAATACTTTATTAAATACTCAGGGATAATGTGAGTCCCAGAAAATGAAATCTTGACACTTGGGGGCAAAATGTGTGTGTGTGTGTATTCTACATGGCTTAAATGTCAAAGTTTTATTTAAGGAAATTTTATTAAGTAAAATTTTAAGAATAGAAAAATAATCATGAGGGAACTAATAAGAAATGTCAGGTGGGCAATGAACTGGATAAGGAATTGACAATATATCTATTTGACTTTTGACAAGTCATTAATTTCTCTGTACTTCACCTTGATCATCTCCAATTTTAGTGGTTGATCTAGATGAGCATCACAGTTACTTTAAACACCAAGATTTTGAAATTATAAGTACTAGCTCCAATTTGTCATTTGCAGACCATTGAATTCTGGTTCTGCCCTATTTACAATCATAAGATCTTAAAAGATAGAAAAGGGCTCCAGTGGTCACTTAATCAAACTTAAGTATGAATCATGAATCCTTCTATAAACATTCCTGTATTCAAGCATCACTTTAAGAACTCAAGTAATGTGGAAAACTACTTTTTGTATTATTTAATTATTTTAATGTTTTTCTTTCTACTGAACTAATATGTTATCTTCTGCAACTTTTACTCTGTCTCATAACTCTTCAAAAATCAAGTAGAAAAAGATATATTCCTTTATTCACAAGATAAAGCTCTAAATATTTGAATGTTGTTGTCAACATTCCTTTGTTATCAAGTTTCCCCAAATCTGGAGTAGATTTATTCAGGCAATTAAGGAAGTCTTGAAAGTAGTAGTACTCTTGAAGAGTAGTCTTGAAATTAAGAAGAACTAGATTAAAATTTTACTTCTGATGTTTACAAGTTGTACAGTCATTGGCAAGTCCCTATACCTTTATGTAGTATAGAATTATCTTATTTGTAAAAGGAGGGTAATAATGCCTGTGCTATCTACCTAAAAGGTGATTGTGAAATTCAAAAGTGATCTTTTTTAGAATAACATATTTTTCCAAACTTTAAAAATTCACATCTCGATTATATATAAAACATAGATCCATAAATAGATACATAGATAGGAAGCAATATGCTGGTAAACATTTGGCAACTTGCTCAACAACAACAAAAAAAAATATGTGTGATTACTCTTTTTTTTTTTTTTTTTTTAATGAAGCAATTGGTGTTATGTGACTTGTCCAAGTTCATACAGCTAGGAAATGTGAAGTGTCGGAGATCAGGTTTCAACTCCAGTCCTCCTGACTTCCCAGCTAATGCTCTATCCACTGTGCCACTTAGCTGCCCCATGTGACAAAATTTTAAAAATTAATCTACATTATTAACATTTCCACCATTACTTCTTTCAATCTAAACAATTGACCAGTCAATAAATCAAACAATGTCTCATAGCATTCACTTATTTCTGAAGTATAACTACTCACACTGTTAAAAAAAAAAAAAATAACAATCACATCTCCAATGTAGGCATAAACCAGCCCCAGCACATTACTGCTTGTAACAATTATGTTTTGTCGATGAAAATACATTCTTGAATTGACTTTGTCTATCTTTCTGCCAGGAGATGGACAACAACGTTCATCATAGTTCTTTTGGAATTGTCACTGATAGTTGTATCGATTAGCATTCTTATAGCTTTCAAAGTTAGTTGCTTTTAACAGTGTTTTTGAGTTATTCTCTTGGTTTTCTTCAGCTGCTAATTTTCTAAAGGATAGAAGTCTAGACTTGGAGTTAAGAAAATCTAGATGCAAATATATTCTCTGAGATTTACTATTTGGCTATGTAATTTACTGAAAATGTCTGAGGCCCACTTTCTTCATGAAACTTGGGGATAATAATAGCACCTATGTTGTGCTAACCAAAAGATATCATGGATATAAATTTCATATCCCTTAAAAGGGCTATTTAAATGTGAGTTATTATTCATCTGATGTAGTTTTGAATCCTTTCTCTATCTTATGATTAACACTATTCCTAAAAAGTTTTAGCTCTCCGGCCTGTCAAACAATTTTCAAAAATGTGATACCCAAAATTGAACATAACTCTTTAAGTACGGGCTAATCAAGTTTAGAGTGACTATAAGCTTCTTTTGGAATGATTATAATTATCAACAACAGTAACTAATAATAGCTAGAATTTACATGTATTTTTATTTTACTTTATGGTTTTCAAAGAACTTCACATAGCTCATGTTTGAGGGTAATTTTGAGCTCAGGTTTCCTGGATCTAGACCCAATACACTGTGCCAACCTTCTTTCTTGGCACATAAGACAATTTGTTCCCATTGAATTTGTAGCTCATTAAAACTCCTTTTTCATATATACTCATAATATTCTAAGAATTGATTTATTTTAATCCAAATTCAGGTCTTTACATTTATCTATTTCCAATTCCATTTTGCCAGATTTTGCTCCTTGTTTAAAAAACCAAATTCACTATGAATTCACATCTTTTCATTCCATATACTAGTTACCCATTCCTACATTTTGTCCCCTGAAAAAAATTCATAAATATATTTTTTCTTGACTTCAGTCAAATTAATGATTAAAAAGTTGACTAGAACATGAACAAGTACACTTTTCTGGAACACTACAGTAGAGAGACCAAATGTCAAATGGATCTCAATCCATTTGACATGAGTTCTTGAATTCTCTTTGTTTAACAATCTCCAAATTCACTTAACTGCATTACCATCAAGCCCACTTCTTTTTCCTTCCTTTGTAAGGTTCATATCTTCTACAAATTTAAGTATTTTGTCTACAGCATTATGCTAGCCAACTCCCTTATATAGTACTCCTGAAAAAATAATGAAACGAAACTAGTATGACATGATTTGTTTTTTAATTAACATATGCTCACTCAGAGGGATCAAAGTTTTCTTTTTGAATGTTCACAAACCTTTTTTTTTTTTTTTTTTTTTGACAAAATAGAATTTTGACAGAAAATAACATGGAGTTTTGTGACTGGATGGGTAGTTTTAAGTCGCTACCTTTGCCCTTTATGTAAAAATCAGCTCATCTCTAGTCTTTTAGCCATTCAACTGCTGGCCACAGTTTCTCAGATCACTGATAGCAATTCAGTAATTATATCTTGAAGTTCTTTCAACACCATGGATGAAGCATGTTTGAGTCAGATGACTTACACATATTGAGGGCATCTAAGAGTTCTTTGACTATGTTCTTATTTATCTGAAGTTCCAAGTCTCTTGACAGCAGTTTTTTCTGATACTGATTCTTTATTCATTGTGAATGTATAACTTGTTATCCCCTCATTATATTGTTAAGGAGAAGAAGGAGAGACAGAGAGAGAGAGAGAGAGAGAGAGAGAGAGAGAGAGAGAGAGAGAGAGAGAGAGAAAGAGAGAGAGAGAGAGAGAGAGAGAGAGATTTATGAAGAAATTCTGGCTACCTAATTTCTACTTCCCCTTTCTACTGGCAAAGGGTGATGAATGGGAGAGATCAAAATTGGAAATATTTGTCTTTGAAAAAATTGAGAGGAGAAGCAATAACTTACTTTGAACATGAGTCTTGTGATATTTGCTATGAATTTATTTCTTTCATGTTGCTTTTTTCCTGTTTAAAAATTTCTTATTTAATCTTTAGTTTTTATATCACCTGTATTTCTGAATCTAAGCCTCTCTTTTACATTATTAAAAAATAAAGAAGTGAGAAACAATTCAGTAAAATGAACCATTTCACCAACCAAGTTTAACATTATTTGTTCTCACTTTTTTTAAAAATTAAAGCTTTTATTTTCAAAACAAATACATAGATAATTGTCAATATTCACCCCTGCAAAACCCCGTATTCCAAATTTCCTCTCCCTCTCTTTTCCCCACACCCTCTTCTGGACAGGAACTAATCCAATATATGTTAAATGAGCAATTCTTCTATAAATATTTCAGCAATTATCATGTTGCACAAGAAAAATCAGATCAAAAAAGAAATAAATTGGAAAAAAAAACCAAAATGAAAGTAAATAACAATAAAAAGAGTGAAAATACTATGTTGTGATCCATACTCAGTTCCCACAGTCGTCTCTCTTCATCACTGATGACCTGAATTTGGATGAAAATAAATCAATTCTTAGAAAATTATGAATATATATGAAAAAGAAGTTTTAATGAGCTACAAATTCAAAGGGAACAAATTGTCTTATGTGCCAGGAAAGATGACTCTCTTCGTCACTGATCATTGCAACAGGCTTGAATCATCTCATTATTAAAAAGCCACATTCCTCAGAATTTATCATCATATAATCTTCTTGTTGTCATATACAATGTTCTCTTATGTCTACTCACTTTTCTTAGCATCAGTTCATTTAAGTCTCTTCAGGTTTCTCTGAAATCATTGTGCTGATTGTTTCTTATAGAAAAATTATATTCTATGACATTCACATATCGTAACTTATTCAATCATTCTCCAAATGACAAACATCCATTCAATTTCCAGTTCCTTGCCACTACAAAAAAGGTTGCCACAAACATTTTTGCACATGTGAGCCCCTTTCCCTCCTTTATGATCTCTTTGGGTTATAGGCCCATTAAAGATACTGCTGGGACAAAGGATCAGCACATTTTGATATGTCTTTTGGCATAGTTCCAAACTGCTCTATACAAGGGTTGAATCAGTTCACAATACCTCCAACAATGTATTAGAGTACCAATTTTCCCATCCCTTCCAATATTCGTCATTATATTTTCACCCCTCATTTCATTTTTGTCATCTTAGCCAATCTGAGAGGTGTGTAGTGGTATCACACAGTGGTCTAAATTTGCATTTCTCAAATCAATAGTGATTTAGAGTACCTTTTCATATGACAATACATGGGTTTTAATTTCTTCATTTGAAAAATTTCTATTTATTAATCTTAGAATGGCATGAATTCTTTTAAATTTGAATCAATTGTCTATACATTTTAGAAATGGGGCCTTTATTAGAATTCTAGTATGTAAAACTTTTTTTTTTCCAATTTTATTGCTTCCTTTCTAATCTTGTCTGCATTGTTTTGTTTGTACAAAAACTTTTTGACCTAATACAATCAAAATTATCCATTTTGCATTCCCTAATGTCCTCTAGTTCTTCATTGGTCACAAAGTCCTTCCTTCACAGATGTAAGAAGGAGACTACCTTTTGTTCTTCTAATTTGCTTATAACATCATTCTTTTATGTTTAAATCATGAGCCCAGTTGAATCTCATCTTGGTATAGGGTGTTAGATATGAGTCAATGCCTAGTTTCTGCCATACTAATTTCTAATTTTCCCAGAAGTTTTTGTCAAATAGTGCGTTCTTATCACAGAAGTGGGGTCTTTGGATTTGTCAAACTAGATTACTATAGCCATTGACTATTGTGTCTTGTGAACTTATCTATTCCATTGATTAACTATTCTGTTTCTTAGACAATACCAAATAATTTTGATGATTACTGCTGTAATAACATAGTTTTAGGTTTGGTACATCTAGGCCACCTTAATTTGCAGTTTTCATTAATTCCCTTGAAATTCTTGACATTTTATTCTTTCAGATGAACTTTGCTATTGTTTTTTCTTGATCTGTAAAATAGTTTCTTGGGAGTTAGATTAGTATGTCACTGAATAACTAGATTAATTTAGGTAGTATTGTCTTTTTATTAAATTATCTTGGCCTACCCATGAGCACTTGATATTTTTCCAATTGATTAAATCTGACTTTATTTCTGAGGAAAGTGTTTTGTAACTGTGTTCATATAATTCCTGACTTTGCCTTGGCAAGTAGAGTCCCAAATACTTTACCTTATCTACAGTTATTTTAAATGTAATTTCTCTTTGTATTTCTTGCGGCTGAACTGTGTTGGCAATATATTAAAATGGTGATGATTTATGTGGATTTATTCTTTTATTTGAAACATTACTAAAGATGTGAATTGTTTTCGGTAGTTTTTAGTTGATTCTCTAGGATTCTCTAAGTATATTATCATATCATCTGCAAAGATGGATAATTTGATTGCCTCATTACCTACTCTAATACTTTTAATTATTTTTTCTTCTCTTATAGCTAAAGCTAACATTTCGAATAAATATTGAATAATAATGCTGATAATTACAAAGTTGCTTCACCCTTGATTTTATTGGGAATGATTCTAGTTTTTTCCATTACATGCTACTGATAATTGTGAGGAAAACTACATTTATTACTGTACTTACAAGTTTGTTTGTTTGTTTTAAATATGAATGGGTCTTGGCTTTTTGTTAAATGCTTTTTCTGCATCTATTGAGATAATCATATCATTTTTGTTAGTTTGGTTATTGATATAGTAAATTATGCTAATGGTTTTCCTAATAGTTTCTTTTTTTGTTAATTCAATAGTTTTTTTTTTTTATTCCCCTTTTATTTTCAGAATTTCACATTTGGTATTTAATTACTGTTTTTAATGTATTCTTTTTCTAGCTTTTTTAGTTGTATCCCCAATTCATTGATCTTCTCTTTCTCTATTTTATGCAAGTAAGCTTATAGAGATATAAAACTTCCCCTAAGAGCTACTTTGGATGCATTTCATAAATTTTGGTATGGTTGTCTCATTATTGCCATTCTCTTGTATGATATTATAAATTGTGTCTATGATTTGTTGTTTCATGCGCTTATTCTTTAGCATGAAATTATTTAGTTTCTAATTAATTTTAGGTCTCTTTTCCCCTGGTACTTTATTCCATGTAATTTTTGTTGCATCATAGTCTGAAAAAGATGCATTTACTATGTCTGCCTTTTAGCATTTAATTTTAAGTTTATGCCCTAATAAATGGTCAGTTTTTGTGTAGTTCCATGTATCTCCAAGAAAAAAAAAAAGTATATTCCTTTCTGTCTCCATTCAACATTCTCCAAAGGTCTTTCATACCTACCTTTTCTAAAATTTGATTTATTTCCTTAACTTTCTTATTTATTTCATGGTTCAATTTATCTAGTTCTGAGACAGCAAGGCTGAGATTCCCCTATTAGTATAGTTTTGCTCTGTAATTCTTATTACAGTTCTCTTAACTTCTCCAGGAATTTGGATGCTATACCACTTGGTGGTGGTGGTGGGGTGTGTGTGTGTGTGTGTGTGTGTGTGTGTGTGTATTTAATATTGATATTACTTCACTATCTATGGTACCCTTTATCAAGATGAAATTTCTTTTCTTATTGCCATCCTTTTTTTTTTCTTTCAGCTGAAACATAATAGATTATGCTTCAGCTTTTACCTTTACTCTGTATGTGTCCCTCTGCTTTAAATTTGTTTCTTGTAAGCAATGTATTGTAGGATAGTGCCTTTTAATCTAGTCTGCTTCTGTTTTATGGAAAAGTTAATCTCATTCACATTCACAATTAACATTCACAGTTACAATTATTAACTCTATTTCCTGCCATCTTATTTTTACCCAAATTTTATTTTTCTCTTTTCTTTCTCCCTTTCCCTCCCCAGTATTTTGCTTCTGATCACCACCTCCCTCAAATAGCCCTCCGCTTTTATAGCTCCTCCCCCTTTCTTATAACTCTCCATTTCTTTTTCTGTTTTTTTTTCCATTAGCATCCCTCTTTCTTTTCCTCTTCCCCCTCCTACTTCCCTATAGGGTGAAATAAATTTCTCTGTGAAGCTAACTATATCTGATATTCTTTGAGGCAAATCTAATGAGAGTAAGATTCATACAAGGCTCATATCTCTGCCTTCTTGCCCTCAATTGTAATAGAGTTTTTTTGCCTCTTCATGAGGTGTAATTTATCCCATTTTACCTCCATTTCCTCTTCTTTCAGAGTACAATATCCTTTCCATCACTAATTTCCTTTTTATACCATCACAATAAAAGCAAATTATATGCCTGCACCATCGAAGTATATCACTACCAGTTATACAGTTCTCAAGAGTTAAACATAACATCTCCGATATGATATGTTAAGCATTTTATTTATAAGCATTTTAACTTTAAAAAAATTATTTTTTTTCCTTTCCTTTTTATCTTTTAATGCTTCTCTTGAATTTTGTATTTGAAGATCAAATTTTCTGTTTAGTCCTAAATGAAATTTACCAATTTCATTGAATGTCCATCTTTTTCACTGAAAGATAATGATTAATTTTTCTGGATAGTTGATTCCTGTCTGTAATCCAAGTTTCTTTGTGTTTTGGAATATTAGATCCTAGGCTGTTTGATCCTTTAAAGTGAAAGCAGTTAGGTCCTGTGAAATACTGATTGTGGCTCCTTGATATTTCAATTGTTTCTTTCTGGCTGCTTGGAATATATTCTCCTTGATTTAATAATTCTGAAATTTAGCTACAATATTCCTTGGAATTTTCATTTTAGAGTCTCTTTCAGAAAGTGATTGGTGAATTCTTTCATTGGCTATTTTACCCTCTGGTTATAGAATACTAGGACAGTTTTCCTTGCTATTTCCTGAAAGATGATGTCTAGACTTTTTTTTTCTTTTTTCTTTTTTCATAATTATAACTTTTTATTGATAGAACCCATGCCTGGGTAATTTTTTACAACATTATCCCTTGCACTCACTTCTGTTCTGACTTTTCCCCTCCCTCTTTCCACCCCCTCCCCCAGATGGCAAGCAGTCCTATACATGTTAAATATGTCATAGTATATCCTAGATACAATATATGTCTGCAGAACCAAACAGTTCTCTTGTTGCACAGGAAGAATTGGATTCAGAAGGTAAAAATAACCTGGGAAGAAAAACAAAAAGGCGAACAGTTTACATTCATTTTCCAGTGTTCTTTCTTTGGGTGTAGGTGCTTCTGTCCATCATTGATCAATTGAAACTGAGTTAGATCTCTTTGTCGAAGAAATCAACTTCCATCAGAATACATCCTCATACAGTATTGTTGTCGAAGTATATAATGATCTCCTGGTTCTGCTCATTTCACTTAGTATCAGTTCATGTAAGTCTCTCCAAGCATCTCTGTATTCATCCTGCTGCTCATTTCTTACAAAACAATAATTTCCATAACATTCATATACCACAATTTATCCAACCATTCTTCAATTGATGGGCATCCATTCATTTTCCAGTTTCTAGCCACTGCAAACAGGGTTGCCACAAACATTTTGGCACATACAGGTCCCTTGCCCTTCTTTAGTATCTCTTTGGGGTATAAGCCCAGTAGTAGCACTGGTGGATCAAAGGGTATGCACAGTTTGATAACTTTTTGAGCATAGTTCCAAATTGCTCTCCAGAATGGCTGGATGTCTTCACAATTCCACCAAAGTGTATTAGTGTCCCTGTTTTCCCACATCCCCTCCAAAATTCTGCATTATCTTTCCTAGGCTCCTTTTTTCATCATGTTTTTCAGACATGCTTTTTTGATTGATTCTTGATGTCTCATTGAGTCATTCCCTTCCATTTGTTCAATTCTCATTTTTAGCGAATTATTTTCTTTAGTTAGCTTTTTATCTTCTTTTGCAGTTGGTCAAATGAACTTTCAAATGAGGTTTTTTTGGTTTGTTTTTTTATTGGATTTTTTTTTCCATTTCACAAATTCTGATTTTCAATAAATTGGTTTCTTTTTCAAATATATTTTGTTATGAGTTTTATGATTTTTTTCCCATTTCACTAAATCTATTTTCAAAGGAGCTTTCTTCAGTTATTTTCTATATTTTCTTTTCCAACCTCTTCTGCCACATTCTCATTTCCTTTCCCCACTTTTCTTCTAACTCTCTTTTAAGATTCTTTTTGAATTCTTCCAATAGTGCCTTGTGAGATGGGGACCAACTCATATCACACTTTGGAGCTTCTTCTGGAGATGATTTTCCTTTAATATCCTCCGAGTTTGAGGTCTGTTGTTCTCTGTCTCCATAAAAGCTGTCTGTGGTCAGAATTCTTTTTGCTTTTTTGCTCATTTTTAAAATACTGACATCTGCTCTTAGACCAAAAGGGAGATTGTCCCAAGTTTCCTCTAACCAATAGCTTTTTGCTGCTCTGGGCTGGTGCTGCTGACTTCCTTCCTTTGCTGGTTGGGTGTGGTCAAGTCCTGCATTCTGAGGTTCAGAGGCTCACCATTTGCCTTTTGTGTTTGCTTGGAATGTCTCACACTAATCTGCTGATTCACTGACTTTTGAACCAAGACAGTGTAGCCAATGTTTCTATATTTTGGCTAAGTGTCTTTTGGTAAATCCTCCAAAGCATGGACATTATACTGCCCTGGGTCTTTGTACTGCATCTGCACACAGCTGCCTTCCTCCTCTCCTCTCTATTTCCCTCTCCCTCCCACTTCAATTGAAACAGACCTTTTCTAAAGTTGTTCAAAGATATCTTCTCTGGAAAATTATTACACTACACATATTTGTGAGTTCTATCAGTCCAAAACCAGTTCACAGGCTTGATCTGGTGTTGATCAGAGCAATACTAGGAAGAGCTCATATAAAGTCCTGTCTACTCTCTGCCATCTTGTCTCCACACCCGTGTTTTCATTTCTTTGTAGCCAATCTTAGGTATGTAATTTCACAGCACTAGGTTTCCAGTTGTAGTACTTGTATATGTCATTTTCCTGGTTCCACTTATTTTACTTTGACTCATTTAATACAGATTTTCATATGCATTATTTTATTCATCATATTCATCACTATTTTTTTACACCTTAATAATATCCCATTGCTTTCATGCATTCTATATTTTTGGGATATATAGGTAGCTAGCTAGTGAAGTAAAAAGAGTGACTTCCCTCAAAATCAAGAGGATAAAGTTCAAATCTAATCTGAAACACTTACCCAATATATGATCCTGGAAAAATAATTTGCTTTTCTTGCTTTATTGGTCACATTTAAATATCTAACACATGCAGTAATCTTAAAGATAAATTGAGATAGTATTTTTATAGAACTTTAACCCATTGATTGAAGCATAGTAGACTCATAACAAATATTTATCCTCTGTCATCCCTTCTTATATACCATGCAAGTATTAATCATGAGTATGAACTTTGTTTCTAGTTCCTTGCTGTCACAAATAATGTTGCTATAAATATTTCAGAAATTAGCGATGGAACCATTATTTTTATCTTTTATCTTTTTAATATCTATATCTTTAGCAGAAAGATTAAAGGGTTAAAGGGTAGGGGACCTTTGTTTACTTTTTTTTTTTTTAGTAAAATACTCATTTTTTTCCTACAAAGTTGGCAGTTTCATAACATTGTCATCACTTTATTAGTGCATCTCATATAAAAAATCCTATATTAGAAATACCTAACTTTTTATGGTCTTATAGTTTTCTTGAGATGTTTTTTTATGATTTGTTTTGAGAGGAAACCAAGCAACTTTTAAATTATTATTTTGGAACAGTCTTTTATATATTTGTTAATAATTCAAATTATTTTGAGAAATTCTTGCTCATATTCCTTGATCACTTACTCTTTAGAGAATGGCTTTTGTTTTTACTTACATTTGCTAGTTTCCTATACAAATGTGAGTGCAGATTAGACACATTTTTGAAGCTAGTACTCATTGAGTATTTTTCCCCCATCTCAATTACTTTGCTTTCACTTATAAAACAAAACAAAACAAAAACAAATGAAAAACAATAGTGAATGGGAAGTAGCTTAATATGGAAAGATTTTTAAGTATGGACTGGAATCATAAAAATTAAATTCTACTCATTGGTCTTCTAAATATTATCCTGCCCTGCATAGTTTCAACAAGATAACACTCTCAAAATAAGGCTATCACTTCTCAACTCATCACTATGAGACTAAGTTAAGCCATGATTGACATCAGTTCCTTAAATCTCTTCTCCTTTATATTTGTAGAACTAAAGGATAAAGTACTACACTCTCCCCTATGCTTCTCTTTGGAGATGTTTTAGGGAGAGCTTGGGTGAGTCCCTTTCTTTTTTCTACCATCTTTGCTCTATCTCCTCAATACCTTTCTTTATAGAAGGTAGAAATTAGACCTTCAGTTTCTTATTCCATTTCACATCTCTTGTCCTATCTGGTTTCAACTCCAGGGAAAAAGTGGCACTGAATATCACTTTGTGTGTGTGTGTATTATCTCACCCTGTATGTTGCAATCTCCTTCAAAGAGTGTCTTTTTATTACTTGCATGCCCAGCATTTAGCAGAGAGTCTAGCATATAGGAGGCAATTAATGAATATTTACTTGATTGGATTAATCAATTTTACCTTTCTGAGCCTCATTTTCTTCATGTGAGAAGTAGGGATAATATTTAAGCTATCTACCCTCTAGAATAATTATGAACATCAAAGTATGCATTATATATAAAATGCTATGTATACCCCCCAAAATAAAAAAGTGAGCTATTACTTTTATATAAAGTAATAAAAATGAAATAAAAAATGAATAATAAAGAATTTTTCTTCTTTCATGTAGGAGTCCTAGAAATATATGCAATATTACCTATACTCTAAGGTTCCAAAGCTTCTCTTATTTAAATATTTCAAGAAACATTATTTATCCCATCATCTGGTAGATTGGTTGTATTAAGCCTAAAATATCATATATTTATTGCTATTGCTAGATATTAATTATTTATGAAAATATATCATATGAATCTTGAATGATATCATCAATTATGTATCAACAGTATTAACCACAGATGAATGACCAAAGGTAATTTTTAAAATGATGTTTATTAATATACTCTGAAATAAGTCACTTGGGAGCTTTCTTTTTGCATTTTTAAAAATATTTCTACATCTGCTCTTTAGTTAACCCCACAATGCCTAAAGCTTGAGGAAGAATCAAAAACACCCTCTTTTACTATCCTATCTACAATCTTTTTTAATTTCCTTGTGTGGAGACCTCAATACTTCTTTTAATTATACCTTAAATTATCACTTGACAAATACTTGTGTCAAGAGCTTTTTCTTTGATGCTGATTGGTGCGAAATATGGAATTTACAAGCCATTAAGAAGCCATTCTGTGGCATGCCCTGCAATTAATTAGAAGCCAAGTAATAAAAAAATGCAATTAACTCAATGTCTACATGTAAAAAAAATGCATCTTGTGAAAAGAGAAAAGGAACATAAAGTGAAATAGAAGAACTAGTTCCATTCCAGAATAGAATGCAGAAAAGCAATCCTTGACCTCTCTCAGTACATCAATTCTTATCTTCTTTAACCATTTTAATTAACATGTTAATAAATTTCCTGATAGATTTGATAGCAAATGGCAGTCAAAAGGTTCAGGCAGAAATAAAATCTAATGCAGCAATTTTGCAACTTGTAAAAAAAAATTTATTGCCAATTCAACCATAGTACAACTCCCCCCCATACCTCACCTACCACTGTATTTAAGAGGAGATTGCTATTTAGAAGATTTAAACTTTAGCCCCTCACATATTAAATAAAATTAATGATCTATTTGCTTGGATCTCATATATTACCTCTAGTTTATCCATCCACTGGGTAAACGGTAGACATTACTTGGTCACTATGATAGATTTGAATGCGGGCAGTAACATCAATCAGTGTCTTCACCTGATTAGTTGTTTGTGTCTTTGACAGGCTCTTCCATCTCACTGAATGAAAGCTTGCTGATTGCTCACACTTCCCTCTATATCCATTGCCCTCCATAACTACTATATTATATGGCTAATGCTGATGGTAGAAAGTTTTTTTCCTGACAGCTAAGAGTAAATGATTCTCATATCTTTATCATTACATACATTCTAGCTGTACATTGAATTCGAGTATGGTCAACAATAAGAAGAAATGCTAAGAAATGAGAAATAATAGACAGCTTCAGCTCATGGCACTCATGTTCACAAATAATCTCAGGGCTCCATAGGAAAGAAAGTGGCATAAATATTCTTTCTTGGATGGGGCAAGGATCAGGTATGTCAAGAATAAACAATTAATAGAGAAAAAGAAAAGAAGGACATGGGATGTGATTGCATTGTATTTATTTCAAGGCAGAATACAACAAACAGTAATGTTAACATTAAAAAATATATTATCCAATAAGCTTGGGATAAAAATGTCATCTACATCTAGAAAGAGAACTATAGAGACTGAGTTCAGATCAAAGCACATTATTTTCACCTTTGTATGTGTATTTGTGTGTGTGTGTGTGTGTGCTTGTTTTTCTTTTCTCATAGCTTTTTCCTCTTTGTTCTGATGGTTCTTCACTAATATAGAAATGTGCTTAAAATGCTTGGATGTGTATAACTTATATCAGATAGTCTGCTGTCTTGTTGAGGGGAAAGGTAAGAAAGCAAGAGAGAAAAAAATGCAACTCAAAATCTTGCAATAATGAATGTTGAAAACTATCTTTACATCTAATTGGGAAAATAAAATACAATTGAAATAAAAAAAGGAAAAAAAAAGACATCTTTTTTTCTCTCTAGATTTTGCATAACCTAGTTATGTGATCCCTTGGTCCTGCTCATTTCACTCAGCATCAGTTCATGTAAGTCTCTCCAGGTCTTTCTGCCAAATCTTGTTGTTTTTATCAGTCCTCATTCTTATTGACTTCTTTGCAACTTTTGATATATAGAATACATGACTTTTATCTTTCATGGTCCTCTTTATATATTTCTGACTGTTTTGCCCAATTTTCTAAATAGTCATTCAAGTCACATGACCAAAATAAGTATGGAACACCTGTTTGAATGCTCTTATCTTTATACTCATTTACTTGGTGGCATTATTGATAAACACTCTTTTTATGATCATTTTTATACAATCTAATCCTAGACATATATATCTAATCCAAGTTATTTTCCTGAGTTCTTGTCTCTCATCTCAAATTGACTATTGGAAATTTCAAACATGATATGCTATAGACATCTTAAATTTAACAAGACCAAAGCAGAACTCATTATGTAACATTCTTAACATCCTCTTCATTCAAAGACTCCACCATCCTTTCAATCTCTCATTCATAACCTTGGCATTGTACTCTATTCTTTATTTGCACCCTACATAATAAATTGGTAATTTTTGCTATTATGAGGACATACCTAAATCAGGTAAATCTAATGATTCAGAATAATTATAGAATTTTTATGCATCAAGCATTAGAAAAGCCAACTAACAATAATTCCAATGTCAGGCACAATGCCATCCGAAAAGGAAAATTGTCCTGCTTATATAAAACAGTTCTAAATATTTTGCCCTTTGATGACAATATTCCTTTTTTTCCCTAGAGTAACTTATACTACTAAAATAATTTTAACATAAAGCACACTAGAGGAACTTAAACCAAATAATAAATATATAGCCTCCAACACAGTCTTTAAACAGGAAAAATTCATGAGGTAGACATAATATTAAGGTAGCTTGAGTAATTCTCCTTATGTAAAAAAACAAAGCAACACCCCCACCCCTTCCACAATATAACTATGAAGGCCAGGAACAACATCAGGAAAAGGTCAACAGCACAGACAATACTTCCAGTGCCAAAGTCTAGGTCAAAAGTCTAGGACTTCTCCATCAAGGGTATCCTGCTAACTTAATTTATACTGAGACTCAGTCCATACTGCACCTATTCTTTGTTCTAAGCTCATAAGCCAAATTGCCTTATACCTTTGGGAGTTACTCAGATTGATGAGAGTAATTTTGTTCTCTTCTAAAAACTTTTATTGAATGTCTAATTCCTTTTTGGTAGAGATTGGATGAAAAATTCTTTCCCTTTTTATTTGGATTAAGGGCACCATGGTATAATGGAAATAACTCTAAAATCATAATAAGAAATACCCGGCTTCAAATCTTGCTTCAGACACTTAATAGATATGTAAGTTGCTGAACTTTTCCTTTCTGTATCTCAGTTACAAAGTCATTATTTTTTTTTCCAATTCTAAGTGTGAAACTGTCTGATTCAAGGACTCAAAACTACCATCCAGTAAGCTAAAATATGCTCTTTATTCCAAGCTAGTTATTATTCATCATGATTATAAAAAGATAATCTCATTTCCCCATATCATTAGCTGCAAGCACCTTCAAACTCTATATAGGAAGCTGTCTGAACTAATTTGGACACAGAAAGATTGAACAAATAACTCTTCCAAAAGCTTTCTTTAAAGAGAGACCAGAAGATTAGACACTTCTCCCATACTCACCCATGATATGTTCATCATCATGGAAACTTACCATTACAGAAATTGCTTCAACTTTGGTATTCAAACTTATTAGTTTTTTTTTTTTTTTTTAGTTCCTGTTGTCCCTCTAATTTGAGAATGGAGAAAAAAATGTTAACAAGAAAACAACTTCCCAGATCTCCTTTTAAAAGGGGTTCAGACGTTCATCCACCTCTTCATTTTTCATCAGCTTCAGTGCTTGCTTTTGACTCCATACCGTCCACCTTTATTCTCCCCTAACCTGATTTCTATTTGCTTTTGTGTAATCAATTGCATTGTGAGATCATAGAAGATCAAGAGTATTTGTTTCACCCTTATTTGTATTTTTAGCTGTCAGTATAGTGTCTTGCACATAATAGATGCTTTATAAATGTCTAATATAATGTACTGTGTTGCAGTGCATTGCACTGTATGGTATTCTTTCATGTGATATTATATCACATTATATTTTATTGATAACCAGGATAAACTGGAACTGTTTATTTGAGTTGAATAAGATTTTTTGATTGAACAGAAACAGGTTCTGTACTTCTTTTCTCAAATGATGGAATAAGGATGGGCTGAAGTGAATCAACTAGCTTCCTGTCCCAAAGTGGTCTACATATATTAACCTGTCTCCCTGAAGGCAGTGTACAGGAAACCACTAGACAAGAAAGCCTTCCCGCTTCTTTGTTTAGTGTTAATTTCTGAAAGACATAGCCAGTGGGTAGTGGAATACCTAAATCAATAATCAGCAATGTGATGACAAAGATGTTATCATATTACTATAGAGCACTCTCTAAGAATCATCTAAAGCAGTGGTTCTTAAAGTAAAATCCAGAGATTCTCTGGTGGTCTCTGAAACCCTTTCAGAAGGTCTGCAAATTCAAATTAATTTTTTTCTAATATGGTAAATATCTATCAATATAACCCACATAAACAAAAATTCTTCAGACAGATCCTCAATAGTTTTTTAAATAGTATAAAGATAGTGAAAACAAAGTTTGAGAACCATTGATCTAAAGGATGGGAAACTATGTAAATATAATGGCAACAAGCTCAAGAACCTTCTTTATGGGGCAATGGGCAGCTTTATTAGAAACAATTATATTTTGGAGCCATAAGAAAGAAGAATATGATCAGAAGGAATTTGTAAAGTAAATGACTATAAAATTCCTCCACTGGCTTTGGCTCCAAAATTAAGAGTTTTTGATTGTCCAGTTTTATTTACTTTAGCCTCCAGAACAATCAACCAGATCACTAGCCACTAGTCATTTATGAGTATAAATTTTAAAAAAAATTCTTTCCAATTCTTAAAGCTTTTTCACATGCCATCCATGCAGTTGTAGTTTGGTTCACTGGGAGAAATTGCCAAAATTTCTAATCCTATAAGTCTGTTTTGTCAATAGTGGCTGGTGACCATTGCATAAATTTCTTTCATGATAGGTAGAAACATCAATTCTAAGGGAAAACAGCATTTCCTCAAGGTAAAATTCCCACAGATACTATCCAGTTGAGCTCATGGAGGACTTATAATATAATATAGTATTGAAATTAAAAGCAGATCTTTCAGATTCTGACAAAATTACAAGTTGTTCATGAAAAAACACCTTGTCTAGGAAATCAGGGGCATATAATCTTGCACATACCATTTCCGTTTAAAAATAGGAAACCTTTATACTCTAACCACCTTGTTAGTCAGAATAGCTCACTATTATTCAGTTGTATCAGTCATGCAGGACTCTTCATGACTCCCTTTGGGCTTCTCTTGGCAAAGCTACTGTAGTTATTTGTCATTTCTTTCTTTAGCTCATTTTACAAATGAGGAAACTAGGTAAAGATGGTTTAGTAGTTTTCAAGGGCACCCAACTATTAAGTGTCTGAGGGCAGACCTGAACTCAGGAAGATGAATGCAGACCCTTCCCTCTATCCACTATGCTATCTAGCTACCCAGAGTGATAAGCTTGCATTACTCAGTTTTATAATGAACAATTTTAGATTCAGAATAATGCTATGTTCGTATACCATCTATTCAGCACCATTTCAAGCCTTAATTTTTCAAAAGTGATAGAGTGAGTAGATATTCCTATGAGATAATAATGCTATAAACCTATTTTCTTGTTTTTCTTGCTGCCCTTCAGTTCCTGTGGAAGTGTGATCTGCTCAATATGGAAAGAGACTTCCAAAAAGTTTATAGGATGATATGGATATAGGGTAATGGGGGAAAGATTGTTGGATAAACATACTTTGAATGTTTTCAATACATACTTTATTGTTGTTATCTGTCCTTTGTTTCAAAATAAACTAGCAACATCACATAGTGATGTCTTGATTATCATATGAATTATATTTAAGTGAAGTATTATTGCACAAAGTCATCAGTTTTACTTTTTCTTTCAGAGTCATCAAAATCCAGTGGCAAGAAAAAATTCAAAACACCTAGAAAAGACCCAGTGTGCTATATTTGACTGGCAACTTTGATATCTGATCATATTGTAAGCACTACACAGCATCTTCAAGGCCATGGAACTATTGGGTCTCATCTGCCCTTTCCAACAGGGGAAGTCTTTATATGCTTGGAGCAGACATCCCTTAAAGCTCATAAATGGTCTGTTGGTTGCCCTCCACCTGTCTTGTTATAAAATCCACCAAAATTGCATATTTTTAGGTGATTTGGTAAACGGGAATCATCAAAGTCTCAATATGGAGGATAGAATAAGGGGTTTTTGGATATCAAAGAGTCCAATAAACTTATGAACTTTTCTTTTTAACCTAGGGGAGTATCAGTATCTTGTTGGCCATATGCAGAAGTATGAGTCTCTCTCTCTCATCCCAACTCCATTCAATTTATTACTCAAATTTTAATTGAGCAGGTTGAACTCTAAATTATCTTAGGGTGATTTTTTTGCTCTTTCTCTCTCCTTGGAACTACCCAGTGTGTATAGGGCTTCTGCTAATATCTAGCCTAGGGCTAATTTATCTGGCCAAGTCAAGATTAACTTATAATCATAATATCAATCATCACCAAACTTAGGAAATGGAGCCTATTTCCTGGTTCTGTCAAACTGTAAAGATTTGAAGGAGAATTCAAATAACCCAGAGGAAGAATACATTTCTTATATAAAATAAATTTCCCCTGACTAGTCTGATTTCTGAAGAGAATAATATACTAGTGAAATCAACAACTCTGTGCAAATTACTAAAGAACAAATGCTATCTGCTCCAATATACTGACACATTCAGAAATGGCCAGAGTGATAACGAAATAACTTTATTTGACTCCAAATATGTTTTAAATCATTAATTACCATCCTCCTTCTTCACTCACCACAAAAAACTTCCAACAATGGGATTTTGAAGCAAAATAATCTGAACTCTGGTGAAGTGAATACAACATTAAATTTGGAATCAGGAAAACCTGAGTTCAATTACTGTCTCATACTCTTATTAGTTGTATGACCCTTGGCAAGTGATTTAACCTCACTTAATCTCAGTTTCTTCATATGTAAAACTGGAAAAATGTCCTTATCTCAGATTTTTTTTTTTTTGTGAGGAGCAAATGAGAAAAATACATATAAAGTGTTTTACAAACCTTAAAAGTATTATATAAAATGTTAGTTCTATTGTTACTATTGTTTTATCTCCTGAAGAAATTCCACAGTTTTCTTTTTACCCCCTAGCCACAAAAGACAATATACAAACTACTGTAAATGCAGATACAGGTATTGACTGAAAGAACTCATAAAATCATTTCCCTTGCTATAATTCTCTTGATCAGTCAATGTGATTTAAATCTAAACAGACACTCACTATCACCTCAGCAAGGATTTTTTTTTTTTCTTCAGTGGTTTTATTCTCCTGGGAAACTAGAATATCATAATGGACTAATTTAGTATCCCTCATAAAGCAGTAATCCGGCTTCTGATACTGAAGAGTCCATGCAAGCCTCAGAGGAACTTTGATCCTTTCCCCAGGGTGACTTGTCCTAATGCGTACAGAAATCTGAATATATCTTCTCTAACAAGCTCATTAAGCATCTATTGATCTAGCCCCATAGAGAAATAAAAGGCGATCCATTTCAGACAATTGAGATGACTTACAATATACAACACCATCCAAAAATTTCAAATAGGAATTTCCAAATTCTAGGGTCCTATATATATATATTGAGTCACCTAAGTTTGTCTTTCTTCTGTGATAACCTTATCTCATTTCAACAATGAATTCTAGCCATGATTTCACTACAAACCACCCAGTCACAAAATAATTTGACCCAGGCCTAAATTAGAACATTCAAGTAATTCAGGCTCAAGGTTAGCATACAATGAGATATGTATAGGTCATAAAATGAAATAAATGATTTTATCTATAATAAATTGATACATGTTAAAAGTTAGTTTTAAGAAAATAGTAATTCTATAGAAATGATTATTCCATTCCACCTACTTCTGCATTCACTAAGGCAACTGATCATATTATGTGAGTAGCAGAATGCCTGGCACATAATAGTTAATCAATGTTTGTTGATGGATTGATATAATTTGGAACAAAGTTGGAGCAAATTAGTTAAATTGATAGAAATTAACAATACATCCTCCTCCATTCTGAAGTATCAAAGTTGTTTATGTACATACTCTGATAGACTTTATGTTAGAGACATAACAATTCAGAAAAAAAGTTTAAAGAGCTGTTTTATTCAAATCTGATCTGATGACTCAAAGTATTCAAGTTTTTAACCTGGTTAATCATATCTGTGTAAAGGTTTGTTTTTTTTTTTTTTTAAACCATGAAGCTATAACCAAGTCATTGCTGCCTACCTGGAAACAGTGTTTCTGAAGCACACACAAAGCATTCAAATATAACTAAATAACTCTTGGACTCCCATCCTTGTAAACCAAAATATTTCTAATACGAAGGTAATGTTTCAATATGTTATCAGAAATGCTGCTTTAATATAAATCAGAGTTTTCTTAAATTAAGGTAACTTTAAGATAATTCTAGACAACATAAAGTATAAAACAAAAGGTTCTACATATCAATGATAAGCAATACTAAAGAATCTCTTCACTTAATATGACGACTGTGCTAGCACTCAGGACACCCCAGAATCAGCCAGAGTCAGGATAAGCAAAAGTCCTTCATCTTTATTCTCAGTCTTTAGATGCAGGATCGAACAGGACGGAAGCAGAATCTCCTTGACCGCCTTCTCCCTCGTCTACTGCCAAAATGTGACTCTGGCTAGTCTTACTCCACCCCCTAGTCCATCCTGCAATCCTCTGTATACACCAATTATCGAGCCAGCACAGGATAGCGGAAAGGACCATTTTCCAAGCATATGCCCATAGAGTATTGTCCAATAGATAATTAACCTTAAGTGCTTGGCAGTCCTGACCTCAGTGCATCGACTCAAGAGTTTCAGCCCTCTACAACTTAAGGCACTTATTATATATAAATTAGCATACTTATTGAAAATGTTTCATTATGCACATAAGTTCACCTCACAAATATTTTATTTATGGTGAGATGACATAAACACTAACAGTTTATTTGACCATTTGCACTATAATTACATTGAACTTTTTGTTGAATAAAAGCAAAATAAGTTTTTTAAAAGACTTTGTTGAATAAATATGAAAACAAATTGTATTTCACCAATCAATATAGGTAACATGGAAGTTTTAAAAATTCCTTAAAGATTGAAATTTCCTTTTCCCCAACCACTCCCATCCTAAATAAGCAAAAAACACAAGTCAATTGACAAGTTTTATTTGGTCAGCATATCAGAGGTAGGGAGTAATGCATTTTTACATTATGTTTATTGAAACATAGTATTGGACATAAATGGAATTTAAAACAAATTCATGTAGATTTCATTAATGAGACTTAATGGCATAAGTACAGATGATTGAAGTTGAGATTAAAAATCTTCAAATAAAAGTTCTTAATATATTTCTCATAAAGTCAAATTGTATTGTCAAATTTGAGTCCTAGTTGGGACATTGCTTAACCATTTGATCCTAGACACCTAATTTAGTCAGTTGGTTAACATTTATTACTTATTGAGCTTCAGGTACTATGTTAAATGCTGGGAGTACAAACAAGAGTAAAATGACAGTCCCTGTTCCCAAGGATTTTGCATTCTAATCTGAAAAGAGAGACAAAAAGAAACAGAGAGAAAGAAAAGAAGAAAAAGAAAAAGAGGATGAAGAAGAAGAAAGGGAAGGAGACTGAAAGATTGAGATTAAAGAGATAGGCACAGACAGAGAAATATGTACAAAAACAGAGACAAAGAATTGAATGGCAGTGCGCTGGGGAAAGAAAGCTATTCTAGGGCATGAGAGAGAAATTATTTTGGAGATGTTAGCAGTTCAGGCTGGAGAGAGATGAAGAATCAGTCAAATATGAGGTGAGTTCTTAAGATAAGTACATACTTCAAGTGTAAAAATTCTGAGATGGGGGTGAACGTCCAGATGGAAGAGATTTTTGTATCATTGTAGAATAAATACTGTGGAGATGAGTAATCAACACATTTAATTTTACATAAAATTTAGTGATCTATAATCTGAACCTGAAGGCCCTTTTTGGTCTAGTCAATGTGCTAGAATACTCACTATTTTGAATACACTTGTAATATATATAAACTTTAGAAATATTTATTCTAATTTTTATGCTCACTGATGCATCAAATCTCCAAATAGAGGCAAGTTATATTTCCTTAATTTCCTAGAATATTGCTGGGGAGTAATATAGTTTTCTTTAATGCTTTGAATTTAGTCCTGCAATATGCCATATTCCTTATATCATTAATTAGCAGTTATTTCATTTTTTCCCATTTATTTATTTTTATTATAGCTTTTTATTTACAAGATATATGCATGGGTAATTTTCCCACATTGACCCTTGCTAAACCTTCTGTTCCAACTTTTTCCCTCCTTCTCCCCACACTTCCCCCATATGGCAGGTAGACCAATACATGTTAAATATGTTAAATATACAATATATGTATACATATCCATACAGTTATTTTATTACACAAAAAGAATCAGACTTTGAAATAATGTAAAATTAACCTGAGAAGGAAATAAAAATGCAAGTGGACAAAAACAGAGGAATTGGAAATGTTATGTAGTGGTTCACACTCATTTCCCAGAGTTCTTTCATTGGATGTAGCTGGTTCTATTCATTATTGAACAAATGGAACTAATTTGGTTCATCTCATTGTTGAAGAGAGCCACATCCATCAGAATTGATCATCATATAGTATTGTTGTTGAAGTATATAATGATCTCCTGGTCCTGCTCATTTCACTCAGCATCAGTTTATGTAAATCTCTGCAGGCCTTTCTAAAATCGTCCTGCTGGTTATTTCTTACAGAACCATAATATTCCATAACAATTATACACCACAATTTGTTCAGCCATTCTCCAGTTGATGGGCATTAATTCAATTTCCAGTTTCTAGACACTATGAAGATGGCTGCCACAAACATTTTTGCACATACAGGTCCCTTTCCCTTCTTTAAGATCTCTTTGAGATATAAGCCTAGTAGCAACACTGCAGGATCAAAGGGTATGCACAGTTTGGTAACTATTTGAGATTAGTTCCAAATTGCTCTCCAGAATGGTTGGTGTATTCACAATTCTACCACCAATGTATCAGTGTCCCAGTTTTCCCACATCCCTTCCAAAATTCCCTTCCCCTTTCTTGCACCCTTCCCTTATTACTCTTTTTCTTTCCTCTTTTCTTCTCCCACTTTTTAATGAGGTGAGGAAACCTCATTTGTAATTTGTAAACCAAATATGTCAATTATTTTCTCTTTGAGCCAAATCTGATGAGAGTAAGATTCACACAATGTTCCTTCCCCTCCCTAAATTCCTTCAGATATGATAGGTTTCCTTCACCTCTCCATGAGATGTAATTTCCCTTCTTTTATCTCCCCTTTTCCCTCAATTCTGATACTATCCCCTTTCCACTTCTACTTCTCTTTTTTGTATCAGTAAAATCAAATTATACATGCACTCTTTATGTATGTCCATAACAGAAATACAGTACTCAAGGGTTCTTTTTATGTTTTTCTGCTTCTGTTGAGTCTTATAGTTGGAGGTCAATTTTTTTGTTTAGTTCTGTTTTTTCATTAGAAACAAATGGAATTCACCAGTTACATTAAATGTCCATCTTCTTCCCTGGAAGAAAATGCTCACCTTAGATGCGTAGTTTATTCTTGGCTGCATTCCTAGTTCTTTTGCTTTTCGGAATATCAGATTCCAGGCCTCCTTTAATATGGAAGCAACTAGATCCTGAGCGATCCTGATTGTGGTTCCTTGCTATTTTTTTTTTCCTGGCTGCTTCTAATATTTTTTCCTTAGTCTGATAGTTCTGAAATTTAGGCACAATATTTCTTGGAGTTTTTATTTTAGGGTCTCTTTCAGAAGGTGTTTGATGAATTCTTTCAATGCCTATTTTACCTTCTGCTACTATTACATCTGTGCAGTTCTCTTTCATGATTTCCTGTAAAATAGTGTCTAAGCTTTTTTTTTCATCATAATTTTCAGGAAGTACAATAATACTCAGATTATGTCTCCCAGATCTATTTTCCAGGTCTGTTGTTTTTCCAAGTAGATATTTAACATTTTTTTCTATTTTTTCATTTCTGGGGGATAGCTTGACCAGGGCCCCGTCCTGCTATGTGCCCAGGATGCAGAAGCTGTTTCAGAGCCACAGCAAGACACACAAGTTCCTGGCACACAGTGCCAAGGTGCACTCGGTATTCTGGAGCTGTGAAAGTGCTAATTGGCCTTCAACTAGCCTGTGTCTTCTCTCTTGAGAAGGACTGCCTGATGCCCTTGGCCTGGGGGGGAGGCTAGCATTCAGGAATTCGGGGATACAGGAATTCTTGGCCTGGGGTGGCAGAAGCAGAAGAGAGTACACCTCCTGGAAGGCCCAATTGGTCTGCTTGATTTTTCCTGTACACTATTTTACTTTACTGATTCTTGATATCTCAATGAATTCATTCATTTCTATTTGTTCAGTTCTGATTTTTAATGGGTTATTTTCTTCATTAGCTTTTTTACTTCTTTTTATATATGTCCAATTGAGTTTTTTAATGAGTTGTTTTGCTCTATAGAATTTTTGTCCATTTCACTATTTTTTTTTTTTTTTCAATCCACAAATCCTACTTTCCTGGGAGTTCTTTATCTTTCCCAATCTACAAATTCTGTTTCCTTGGGAGTTCTTTACCTTTTCCAATTCACATTTCAGGAAGTTGTTTTATTTTTCCACTTTATCAAATTTTTCTTTTAATGAATTATATATGCCTTTTCCATACTCTATTGCAGAGCTTCTCTTTTCTTTTCCTATTTTTCTTCTAGCTCTCTTTTAAGATCTTTTATCATTTCTTCTAAGAGATGTGATGGGGGGAGATTACATCCCCTTTTAAGGTTTTGTTTTAGTTAAGTGATATAGTTGGAAATCAGATAGGAATGGGTTTAGAAATGAATGAGGGGGAGAAACTTTGGAGACATAGGATTAAAAGCTTGATGAAATTGTTGGACCAACTCACTATTGTACCCCAGCATAGTAGAGTTTTATCTGTCAATTATAGGTGTCACAGAAGGAGATAATAGTTAGGAGAGGTTCAAAGTTTCAGAAAAATTAAGTCTGAACGATTTACTATATAACATGGCAGCAGATAGGATCAAAGTATATATAGAGTTATTGGTCTTAACTGAGAAAAGGGTGAGCTTTTCTATAGAGACTAAAGTAAAGAAAATTTTTAAAAAAGGCTATGTCAAGTCATAAATGAATTAAGAAAGAACAACAATAACAACAGTGGGGCAAGATGGTTTATAAATAAATTCTATCAAATACTTAGAGAGCATTTAATAACTATGACATAAGATTATTTTCAAAAATCAAGAAAGAAACCACCTTGCCAGATGCTTTTAATGTGGCAAATATGTATTTCATATCCAAACAGGAAAAACATAGTTGAAATCTGAGCAATCAAATAAAGAAGATTCTGGAGATGACATCATGAAACATAGTGTCTTCTTCATTGCAAAGATATGGGAGAAAATACTAGAATGGAAAGCTATATATTGTCAGACAAGTTTCTCTAACAGTGATTGTTTTTCATGCATCACATGAGATGGTTAAAACTGAAGTTCCTTTTATGGGAAAGAAGTTAATATAATATCTTTCTACTTCACAGTACAGAGGAAAGGTTTATCAATATATTGTACTTTTTGGTGTTCAAGAGTCTGGATTGTTCTGCTCTTAGCTATTTTGAAAGCAATCAAGAGTCAGAAAAGACAGCAATGTTAGGGAGATACACAAGGAAAGAGAGTCCCCAGTAAAGAAATCTTTATTTGGATTCATTGGCCAATTAGTTTGTCCACTTTCACCTGGGATATTTTCTTTTAATGGCATTGATGCACCTTTCTGAAAGTAGCCCATTAGGCTTGTCTCATTCCAGATAGAGTAGACAAACTTATTAAGGCCCAAATCCTACTAAACTCTCAGATGGGTGTAGTACCAGAGAGACGGAACAAGCTCTTTCTCATCAGGACCTTAAAAGTCTTCTAAGATTCTTGTACAAAATGTTCATACCATTAAATATGAAATTTCCTCCAGGACTAAAAAAATTAAAGGTCATTTTATCCAGCCTCTTATTATTAACAATTAATATTAATGCTACACATTAAAATTGGTAAAGTGTTTTACATATATTATCTCACTTGAGCCTTATAAAAACTTTGTGAACTAAGTAATGCAGTTTTGGCTATTTCTGTTTTTGTGGATGAGGAAATGAAGACTAAGTCAATATAAGTATCTACTACCTGTGATCAGACAAATGGTCCATGATAAAGGCGGGGTTGGAAAGCAAGTTCCAACTTGAAGCTGATACCTTTATCCTCTATGTTCTGCTACTCTATAAGAATTCTACAGGACTTTTTTTTTTCTAACTGGGAGCACAATTTGATCATGAAACCCACTATTGGCATTTTCCTTTTCACTCATATAATTAACTACTTGACATTCTAGTATGTCCTAAACATAAGCCATAATCATTCAAAAGATTTTGAGTTACTTACACCAAATAAAAGACAAGTAACAATAACAAGAAGAAGCACAAGCCAGCAAACAACAGACAGTGACCGATTTATGTAATAGTTGGACTTTAAAATTTACTTGAAATCATTTTTCAGGATTTTGATTTCATTTCCCATGGAAAAAACATGTGACATGGTAGGCCAGGGAATAACTGGGGTCTTTTCAAACTGTGGAATTCTATGAGTCCTAAACCATTACATTCCTAAGTTTATAAAATTATATTTGACACATAACCTAGCTCAAATAGTATGAATAATGGGCCTGAGTCCTTGTAAATTGAGCAGATTTGGATTTCATGTATCTTTAAGGCCTAGATCTTGACTGTTTCTCCACCCCGATGCTTGAGACATTTTGACCTTAGTAAAGTAACATGGTAGAATTTAGAAAAGGCTTCAGTGTTAGGAAGATTTGAAAAACAGAGGCATCTGATTCTAGAAGAAAAATTGAAAGATTTGCATTCCAGTGATGGGATTGGGAATACAGAGAAACTGAGGACAGTGAATAGTCTTATAAGTGGGCTATGTTTTTCAGTTGTTTATCAGTAGTGTCTGACTCTTCATGATGCTATTTGGAGATTTCTTGGCAAAAGTACTGAAATAATTTGCCAGTTTCTTCCCTTAATCATTTTACAGATAAGGAAATTGAGGCAAACAAAATTAAATGACTGTCCTAGGGTCACATAGCTATGAAATATTTGAGATTAGATTTGAATGCCGCAATATTTTTCTTTCTTTCTTTCTTTTTTCTTTCTTTCTTTCTTTCTTTCTGAGGCTAGATTTGAACTCAGGTCCTCCTGATTTCATGGCTGGTGCTCTATCTACCTCACCACTTAGCTGCCCCAATATTATTAAGGTTTTTTATTTTAATTCTAAGTCAGTACTTTATCTAATATGCCATGTACCTGTTAGTTTGGATAGCCATATGTCAACGTCTATAAAATAATTGTTTCCTGTATTATTAGATGCAAGGTGATATTGCTATTTTACCTTCAACCAAAGTCTTGAACATGCTTTCTTGAAAGTGAAAAGGCAGAAATAGGTTGTAAGTGAAGTTATTAATACTTATGGTTGACTTTCTCAAGAACAGCTGAACACATGTTTAATAGGTATAATTCTACACTGAAGCAAGTATCCCCAAGGACTGTCACAATATAATTTGACTGTTCTTTACTCATTTAAACCAGATTAAAAAGGTCAAGGATCTAATTAGGAAGTGTTGGATAAAACATCTCCCCAAATCTTCAATACTTCAGTGACAAGAATGAATACTGTCAGGTTTGCAGAGGTGAGTCTCAACTGCTATAGTTAATTGGTATCACCAGGGCCATAGCTATACAAAACAAATGAAGTGTTTTTTGGTGCAAAGAATTTTTTTTCACTCATGGTCTCCAGAACTCTATGACTGTTGTTTCAAGTACAGGTTTTTTTCAGTGACTTATTTTGGCTTTGAGAAAAGGTGTATTCTATTTCATAAAGAAAAGGGCTCAATTCCAGAGTGATCTGAGTTTGGGTTCTACCTCTAACACATAGTGACTTTGCAAGTTATTTGATTTTCTATACTCTCAGCTGATTTTCTAAGGAGAGTTGTTAATATCCATTGCTGAAGAGAATCAATAAATAATCATTTATTAAGCACTTACGTGTCAAGCATGGAGTACTAGGTAGGGAACCTCCAGTCAGGGGTTCCCTAGAACAATGAAGTCACTGTTCTATATCTGAGGGAGAAATGATAAAAGAAGATAAAATTATTGGCCTCAAAAACACATCCAAATGTTACTCTTTTAAAGCTGACCAATAAAATAATAAATATATCTTAGAATTTAATGTTTTTCCATTTATGTCTCCATATTTCTAGGCATATATCTGCAGTCTGTATGTGGAGATGAGAAAAATTAGGCATGCTTCAGAATGGTAGTTTCAAATCTTTGCAAGAATTTGAGCAGAAAACTATACTATGGAGAACATCATGAAGACCTCAAAAAAAAAAAAAAAAGAGGAAAAGGACTTCTAGAATCTGTGTTATTCTTTTCTCTCCTTTTGTCACGTGTCCTAACACTAATTTCACTTTTCCCTAGACTTTATGTGAATGGAGGAGAGTACATCACCAGTTTGGTGGATGAAATGTTTTGAACCAATTCTTCTTACTCTAACATTTTAGTAAATATTAATTCCTGAAAGCACTTTAAGCATGGCTAGAGAATGGATAGTAATTGATAATCAAAGGCAAAAGGAGGAATACACAGGAAGAAGTACCAAAACCTTAATATTAGAAAGCAACACTCTAAATTATCAGTATCTTTTAGAATTTTGAATGGAGAAATATCATCTGCCTTCTGGGGACTTGACTTCTCAGTGTGAATAAGATTTGAGAGTATAAGGCCCATGTGTGGTGTCTTATATTCTTCCCAAGTTGATTATATCATTTTTCTTTGTTTCTTTGTTCAGATGTCATTTTGCTACTCCTTCCTACAACCAAAATGGTGAATATATGAATTAAAGTATCAATTTTTTGAAATATTTTGAAAATTTTCTCATATCATTCCTTAAGTCAAATTCTACTAATTGATTTCTTCCTTAAGTTTGTTTATCTGGAAGTACTTCTTAGATTCTTTGGCTTTCACATAATTTGGAAATATTCTGATTTAATACAAGATTTGTTAGTCAAATGTCTTTGCAATAATAAACAAAAAAAAAAAACCCAAACACAACTTTAATGTCTAAAACACTTTAAAGTATGCACAACATAGCTTACAATAATCCTGGAAGAATAATTCTTTCAAGTCTTTTTATTATCATTTTGTAGAAAAAGAAACTGAAACTTAGAGAGGATAGAGTATTTGTCTATAGCCATATCAATAATCAGTTTAGGAGATGAAAGTTAAGACTAGATATGTTGACTCCAAATTCCTCTTTTTTTCATTTTCAACTAGTATTTAACTTTATGATATAAAAATTAGACAAAATAATTGTTTTCTTTAGTTTGGGGTTATTAATTTATACTTTGATAATTATTAAAATATGATTTTGTTTCTGTGGTGTTCCTTTTATAGATGCTAATTTCAATGCTTTTCTCAACATAGTTCATAACCTTTGAGAGTTATTATACTTGAAAACAATCCTTAGTGAAATTCAACATAATAATAAGAATCTATAAACTTTGATAGATTGGATCTCATGTATAATTTCACTCTCTCTTATTGAATCTTGTTCTCAAAGACTTCCCACATAGGAAGATTTCCAGAGATTATGCTTTGCTGGCAAATTTTTTAGGATCTCAGCTTGTAAGTTCTTTGAATTATTTTTCTTCCTAGGCTCTGTCTTCATCTGATGAAATGATGGGAAAGGAGCTATGAGGAAAATATTGAATTAGTGAAATACAGTAAGATCAATAATATTTTGAGTCAATAAATGCATGCTGATTAATGATTTTAATATTTCATTTCCTGTTGATATCCTATATTAAAATATCCTAAATAAGAACTTTAAAAAAATTATCAGGATACAAGGATATGCAAATGAAAAGTTCAATTTGATTAAAATAAAAATATTTTTCATTATCATTTAGGGACATTAATTATACTTTAAATGAAAGACCTTTATATGAAAAACAATAAATGATAAAATTTAACAGATTAAGATTACCTACTGTTTATAATTGGAATCATACAAATTTTGAGGATAAATATCTTTATCAGGTTGCTAGTAGAGTAATTAATAGAAGGAATGTTAAGGATTGGATAGCAAATTCCAAGCCTGGCTTTTTTGTTTTTTTTTCTTTAACTAAGGCAATTGGGGTTAAGTGACTTGCCTAGGGTCACACAGGTAGGAAGTAATAAATGTCTAAGGTCAGATTTGAACTCAGGTCCTCTTGACTTCAGGGCTGGTGCGCTATCCACTGTGCCACCTAGCTGCTCCATGATTTTTCTTATATAAGAAAGATTCTAATAAATATATTGAATATCCAAAATATTCAAGTATACCATTTCACTTTTAACATAAGTATAAGAATAACGAATAATAATAGTATCAATAATAAAATCTATAATTTGTGTGCTGTATACTGTAAGTGCATTGTAAATGTTATCTCATATGATCCCAGTAACAGCCTTGGTATTATTAAGATTTGGTATTTATAGTCCTTGGTTAAGATTTCTATAGGCCACTGAAGAAACTAGGCAAACAGAGCTAGGTGAATTATTCAAAATCATAAAGTTAGTAAAATACATAAGAAGATTTAAACTCAATTCTTCTTGACTCCAAGTCCAGAAATCTATCTTTTATTCTATATAGATGCTTACACAGAAGGGACATATTTTTGAATGGTGCAAATTGTATCACATCTATTCCTATCCATTCTATGTTACTCTTTTCCTTATCTTCCTAAAGAGTATAGTCAATTAGCAACATTTTTCATTTTCTCTGTATATTTTAAAAATACCAGTGGAGACACAAAAGCTAACTGTCTATAGGTTTTTTTCTTAATATACTTAATCAGGTCATTATTTTGTCTGTGATGATTTCCTCTTTGCCTTTCTTTTTAATTTTTAGTTTTTTAAAATTTGTGCTGTGGTCTACTAGCTTCCATTATGTATGTTTTCATGCCCCTCTTAATTATAATTATTTTTAACTTTTAAGAGGTATTAATATTTCATGATATATTGATATTTAAAAAGTAAATGTCCATTTCAGAGCTATTTTGATAAATAAAAGAACTTTGCAATCTGTCTAGGTTTCTATTAATTTCTTGTCCCAATCCATCCTGAGGCATATAATTTCATTTTTTACAAATCTTGTCATTAGTCATTAATGGTTTCTACTTTCTCTCTTCCCTCTTAAATAGATCCTAAATCTGCTTTAATCTAATTTCTGCTTACCATACCTACTTATACTCGAGTAGATTAATTTCAAACTTGTTGAATGTGTCTTAATAGCACAAATCTAGGAATACTTAAAGACAGTTATCATGCTTACTCTAAGTCATTCTTTTTCCAGACTAGATCTCATCCAGTTATGTCAAGCAATCTTCATATTCAATCTGCTATGTATTAAGTGCTTGACATACAAAAAGAGAATCCATGATTTTTAGTCACTTCATCAGACTGATCACTGTAGCATTTTCCAACTTAATTATCTTTTTTATATTGTCTTTTTTTTATACTCCTCCAGACATAAACCAAAATGATTTAGCCAAATATATTAAGATCATGTAACAGTATAGTGTGACTATTACTTCCTTTGTTTTGAATACTTTGCCTTTCATTAGATAGTCTGAATCTTGAACAGTTTTTTTGGGCTGTTGTAGTTAATATATTTTCTCTTAGCTTTATATCATCTGTAGACTTGATAGATATACAATCTTATTTCATTACTCTTCCTCTTAAAAAAAAAAACTTTTAGGCCTTCCCACTATTAAAAAAGTAATGTTATTTATTAAATTTTCTAACATTTGATCAACACTATTTGACTCAACTTATTTATGTACTACTTCCTCTCTGAATTTCCTTTCAGGGATTCTACATTCAAATTTAATTGGACTGTTTTCTAGCTTCTCATTCTCACCTTTGTACTCTTGTCTTAATGTCATTGCCTACACTCTCCTTCATGCTTGAATTAATAGAATGCCATCCTGCATCCAATCTATATTCATTGAAGTCTCTCTGTTATTTCAAAGACTAATCTAATTACTATCTCTTTCACAATAGCTTTCTTGGCATTTCAATCACTCAATAAATTATTTCTCCCTCCTCAAATTTCCTGTAACACTTAGTCTCATTTTCTCTTGCTCCATCAATTTCTAACATAATAATTTCATTCATTTATTCATACACACAACTATGTGTGTATGTATATGTGTATGTATGATCTATTACTACTTTCCACTTATAAAAAGGCTGTTAACTGTTTAAAAAGTATTATAATATTTTTATTTATGTATCACTAAACACAAACAGATTGACTAATAACTCCAATATAAATTATAAATTCTGATAGATTTAGAGACCAAGCGGGAAATGGGATACATTCATAAACTACATCCTACATGGAATTTTAGCATATTGAGTTCCATTTATTCTAGAAAATATTATTTGGTTGGTCATTAAAACTAAGTACATTTTAATTTCATTTTATATTTCATTCTCCTATCCTGGAAAACATTCTGAAAGAAATTTGAAAAAAAAGTAGAAATAAGGAATCAAATTATTCCTTGAATAGTAATCCCTTATTCAAAAATAATATGTACACTCCTTAATTATCTATATTCACAAAATTAAATATAGCAGAGTTTATAAAAAGTCATAAATAAATCCTAAGAAATTTATATTTAATTATGTAGTACAGTATTTGATTACCAGGAGTATGTGTCTAATTTTTTCTGGGAATTAATAACACCCTAAAAATAATAAAGTCATATATGTTTTAAGATCTAAATAATATATCTATGGAAAACTGTCATCTATACATAATTTCTCCATTTTAAAAGTTTTTCTGCTCCTTTTGTTTTCTCCTTTTGGATGCATGATCCTATTTTGACTCTATTTTTAAGACTGATGCAAAGTAAAAGTAAAATATTAGAAAAATGAAGTATTTTGATCTTAAAATATTTTACATCTACACAAAACTCTGTTATTATAGGAAGAGAAAATAATTTATCTAATAGTTCATGCACATTCTCCCTGATCTCTGAGGATCTGGTATAAGCATTAATTATACAAATATAGCACAGACACAGTATTCACTTTTAGTTATGAATTGACATTGTAATCTTGCCCAATAAATCTATAAAGTAAAAAATATGTAATAAATTAAAACATAGGAAAGAAAAAAGGATCAAATATAAATATCACTATATATACACACATACACATATATATACTTATATATAATGAAATGAAAATAATGAAAAACTGTTGGTGGTTTCAAGTAAAGATGGGATTTGTTATTTGGGATATATTCATAGAAAATTTAGATAGGGATAATGCATAATGACATATACAGAGAAATTTATTTGAAATCCAGAGAAGGGAGAGTGGAATACAGGAAGCCAAGAAAAAGATTTTTCATAATTCAAGAGAAGAGGAAAAACATTTCTTTCCTCCTAACCCACTGTTTTGGTGGTAGAAAAGTTGGGTTAGAACATTGTGGAGAATTATTTATAGGTAGAGAAGTGGTAGTTAGATGTGAAGTTGATTTTTTCTCCACCCCCCACTCCAAATAGGCAGGAGAGTCAAAGGAAATAGGTCTTTCTGACTTGTTCAAGAGTACTACTTATACAAGTGGTAAGTATCTGAAGCAGGATATGAGCACAGAATATCCATAAAAAATACATTTCAAAAAAGAGAAAGGCAAAAGAAATGGGAAGTTAGAATTTCAGAAATAAAAATATATTTACCACATATATTTAATGGGCAAAGTTATTCAAAGTAAGTGAGCTAATGATGCTTTACAGAAGTCTGTTTTATAATGGGCTAGCTACATTATATGATTTTTTTGCTTAATGACTGAGAGACCCTGGCCAAAATTGCTGGGAAATTCATCATAACAACATTGTTGAGCAGGTTTTTGAGAAACAAACTATATCCTCCTAAGTGTATCTTTGTGGTTTAAATAGTGTAAATCAAGCCAGTGAAAGAGCAACTATTTATACTCTTGGCTTAACTTTCCCATTCAGAAACAAGTCACATGGACAACCACTTCCCCATTGTGTTGCACCTAAAGGCATTTAACACCATTTCCAGCTTGTAGTGTGATTACCTAATGTGTTAGAAATGATTCTGATGTTATTAGGCTCATAAAATTAGCTTTTTCCCAGTCTGAAAGATGAATAACCTCAGCCACCTGAATTTTATTTAGTTACTACAGCCATAATGTATATTGTTTTAGGGCAGTGAGTTATCTCTTTGGGGAAGTAATTTACAAATTTAGCTCAGAAAGATTTTTTTCAGCCAAACATCTACTGACTGAAGATCCTGAAGAAAAATAAAATAAAATGAAAAAAGAAACATGAAACTCAGTTTTTTTTCAAATCAAGTAAAATTACTCAAGTTCTATAGTGTGAAATACATTTTTTTGTTTGCTTTTTGTTTTTTTACAAGATAAAAATAAAAATATTGCTTATCTTTTGCATCATACTAAAATAAAAGAAAAACAAGTTCTTTCCCTACTCCTTCCCTTCCTTTTTCCCTTCTTCCTTTCATGCCTCTCTTCTTTCCTTCCTTCTTACCTTCCTTTTTTTTTTCTTCCTTTTTTTCCTTTCTGCCTTCCTTTCTTTCCTCCCTCCTTCTTTTATAGGAAGTGAAGTTTTAAAGGAATTTTCAGAAATGAAAGTTAGTCCTTATCCTAAAAAGGACTAATTAAATTAAATAACTATATTTACTAGGTCTTAAGGATAATAGAAAGTATACTGACTTTGGAGTTAGCAATAATTATTTTAAAATTACAACTTTATCAATAGCTATCTAAATCTAATTAAATCTCAACTTCTATTAATACATTTTTTCTAATCTAGTTCCCAGCACCCCAACAACACACCCTCTCAGTCAGCAGCAGGCACTAACATCCAGTGAGGCTCAAAGCAACATCTAAGCACAGAAATTACCAGGTCCTGCAGCCACCGGCACAAGAAGACTGAGACAGTACTCTACCCACCCTGGAAACATAGCTCAAATTTAAGAGAAACGAAAAAGGCCAAAATATTATGGGATATAAGCAAAATACAACAAAAAAGAATCTATCCATAGAAAATTATTATGTTGACAGTGAAAATAAAAAAAAAAACTCAGAAGAAAAGAAAAATGTCAACACACCTACGGGAAAAGAATAAAGATAAATAAGAAGGGTCTGAAGGCAAAAAAGAACTGATAGGAGACCTCAAAAAGGAACCTAAAATTATATGAGAGTAAGAAGAATGTTTGGGAAAAGAAATGATAGTGATGGAAGAAGTTATGAAAAAAGGAATCTAGAACTTAGAAAACTATTTATAATGTAGAATTGGTCAAGTGCAAAAAGAGATCCAAAAGTCCACTGAGGAAATCAACTCTTTAAAGTTTACAATGAGTCAAATTGCTAATTGAGGAAAACAATACCTTAAATGTTAGAACATTTACAAGAGGAAGATAATGACTCTATGAGACATTGAGACTCAATCAAACCACTTCAAAGGAAAAAAAAAATAGAAGAAAATATAAAATACCCCGAGAAAAATAATTTACCTGACAAATTAGACCCAGGAGAGAAAATAATTCATTACCTGAAAGCCATAATCAAAAGGAGGATTTGAACGGGATCTTTCAAGAAATCATCAAGAAAAGATGTCCTTGAGGCAGAGGGCAAAATAGGCATTGGGAGACTACATGATCACCTCAGGAAAGGTTCCAAAATAAAAACTTTAAGAAACATTATATACAAATTTCAGAACTATCAGATCAAGGAAAAAAAAAATACTACAAGTGTCCAGAAAGAAACAATTCAAATATCTAGGAGCCAAAGTCAGAATTACACAGAACTTGGCAGCTTCAACATTAAAGTACTGGAGGTCTTGGAATGTTGTATTCCAAAAGGAAAAGGAGCTAGGAATACAAGCAAATATCACCCACTCAGTGAAATTAAGTATAATGCTTCAAGTTCAAAAATGATCATTCAAGAAAATAGAAGGATTTTAAGCTTTTCTAAGGAGAAGAACTTAGCAAAAAAACTGATCTCCAATATTATATTCAAGAGAAGTATAAGCAGGTAAAAAGAAAAAGTAAAATATAAGTGATTCAGCAGAGCTAAACTGTTTACATCTCTACACTGGAAAAATGATACTCATAAAACTTAATAATTGTATCACTAATAGTACAGCTCGAAGGAATAAACATGGATAGAGGAAAAGAGTGTAAGATGAATTTGAAAGTTTAAAATAAAAATTAAGTGACAAGAAATAGAAATATATGGTACATAAAGAAGTAAAATGGTAAAAATGATTTCACATGAAAAAGCCTGAAAAACCTGTTAGATAAATTATCTAATTGTCACTCATCGTATAATCTTCTTGTTGTCATGTACAATGATCACCTGGTTCTGCTCATTTCACTTAGCCTCAGTTCATGTAAATTTCCCCAGGCCTCTCTGACATCATCCTGCTGATCATTTCTTATAAAATAATATTCCATAACATTCATATACTATTAATTATTCAGCCATTCTCTAACAGATGAGCATCTACTCAGTTCCCAGTTTCTTGACACTATAAAAAGGGCTGCCACAAACATTTTTGCACATGTGGGTCCCTTTCCCTCCTTTAAGATCTCTTTGGGATATAAGCTCAGTAGACATACTGCTGGATCAAAGGGTATACACAGTTCAAATAAATAGTAAATATCCATATTAGTTAGCTGATTTCAACTTTGTTAAGGTCGCATATACCAAATAGGCCCAACAATACTTTCTGGATGGTAATATCAAGTTAGAATTGTTTATTGTCTTTCTTCATTGGCAACTGACATATTCTGTCAATTTCTCATGTACAATGTCAATTATCAAGTAGTTAAGCATAAATCATATATTTGGTGCTTATTGTATGCCAGATGTTGTGTGGCATTCTGAGGCTAACAAGATAAAATTTTCCCGACCATTAAGGAACTTACCCTAATTAAAGTCAGAAGAAACATGTGTACACATGCTTAAATACACAATATAAACACAGTGACAAAAAAGTGAAAATTAAAGAGAATAAGTATTGCTTTGGCATTTATTATGTGCCAGATACTGTTACTTGTGTTAAGGGCCTCCCTACCTCCAACATATTATGTAATTTTTGTGATGGGTTATAATTAGATGAATTGTTCTGGATTATGAATCTCACAACATTCCTGCTTTTTTGTTGTTATTAGTTATTATTATGTTCATTTTAAAACTGAAGAAACTGAGGCAAATAAATGTTAAGTGACTTGTCCAGAGTCACAGAGATTGTAAATGTCTGAAGATAAATTGGACTAAAATATTCATAATTCTAGGCCCAGTGCTGTATCTACTGTACTACTAGTTCCCATTAGGTGAGAAATTATCAGGAAAAGCCTCAGAGAGGTAGAGATAAAGAAGAAATGGCTTGCAGGGATTCAAGTTCTATAGGGGGTCAGTCATTATAAAGCAACTAAGGCAGAAGATAGAATGCTATATACTGGTATTACAAATCTGGTCAATTTGCCTGTAAAATATAATTAATTAATCAAAGTAATAAGTAATGTAATAAACTTGAAAGGTAAGCTGGAACCAAATTCTGAAGGGCTTTGAATGTTACGGGAGCAAGGAGTTTGCATTTTATGTTTTTATGTCACAGGACAAAGAAAATTGCTAGGAATAATATGGAATCATTGGAACTTTTTAAGCAAGAGATTTGCACAGTGAGATCAGAGCTTTAGGAATATTAATTTGGTGACTTGCAGATGAATCTGAGAGGAGAGATACTAGAAGAAAGGAAACAAAGTAGGCTATTGCAAAAATATATGTGAGACATGGTGAGGGGGCCTTCCAGGGTGAAGTCAATATGGTAGAGTAATGCCAGGAGGCTGCTCCAACTCTCCCAGTGTTCTTCAAAAACTACCCAATCTCTGAACAAAATTTGATGGAATGAAATCACTCTCCAGCTCAAGATAGACTAGACAATCTTCAAGAAAGGTCACTGAGTAGAGATGCAGAGCCAAGATGGCAGAGAACAGACATGACTTTCTGTGACCTCCTTTTACCTACTCTCAAACCAACAGCAGATTAAGTCTCAGAACTGATTTTGGAGTGACAGAACCCACAAATATTTGGAGTATAACACATTTCCAGTAGAAGTTCCTCAGAAGAACTTCAGAACAGTTCTGTTTCAAATAGGCAGGGGGACAGTCTGTTGAGCCCTGCAGCCCCAGAGCACACACCTGGGAATCTTCTGTGAACCTCTTCGACTCTGTCCTGATTGCAAGCAGATGATTGGGCAGATTTGCTACAAAAGGCAAATTGTAAACCACTGAGCCCAGGAAAAATAAAGAACCTAGCCATGATTACCTAGCAACAGAAGTCAATCAACATAACTTCTCCAGGGCAAACTAAAGCAGCTGTCACTCCTTTTCATTAAGAGCAGACCAAAAGCCTTTAAAAATGAGCAAAAAAATCAAAAAGAACTATTACCATAGACAGCTTTTATGGAGAAAGAGAATAACAAACCTCAAATTCTGATGTTCCTAAAGGAAAATTAACTCCAGAAGAAGCCCCAAAAGGAGATATGAGCTGGTTCATTTCACAAGGCTTTCTTGGAAGACTGCATAAAGGATCTTAAAAGAGAGAAGAAAAATGGGGAAACGAAACGAGATCATTGCAAGAAGGAATGGGAAAAGCATATAATGCCATAGAAAAGAGATATGAAAAAGATTCCAAATCACTGAAAAACAAAATTTGTGAAATGGGAAAAAAAATGCAATGAACAAAACAATTCAATTGGCCAAATACAAAAGTAGCTAAAAAAGATAACTGAAGAAAATAATACATTAAAAATTAGAACTAAACAAATGGAAATGTATGACAAAACTTCAAGAATCAGTCAAACAAAATTTTTAAAAAATGAAAAAATAGAAGTAAATATGAAATACCTCCTAGGGAAAAAAAAATTGACCTTGAAAATAAATCTAGAAGAGATAATCTAAGGATTACTGGACTTCTAGAAATAAATAAGAAAGAAGTTAAGGAGGTAAACAAAATGTAAGAAAAGTTAGGTAGGATAGATCTTTGGAGAAAATTGAATGTGGTTCATGTAACCTACACAAAAATTGTCCATGTATTAAGGCATAAAAACCTCAAAATCAAATGTAGAAAGGGAGAAATAGGAAATTCATTTTTTCAGATTATGATGCAATAAAAATCATATGAAGTATAAAGCCAGGAGAAAATAGGCCAAAAGTTAATTAGAAATTAAATAATCTAATTCTGAATAATTAATGAGTAAAACAACAATAGACAGAATCAACAACTTCATCCAAGAAAATGACAATGATGAGACAACATACCAAAATTTGTGGGATGCAGCCAAAGCAGTTACAAGGGGAAATTTTATATCTTTTGATGCTTACTTGCATAAAATAGATAAATAGAAGATTTCTTATAGAAATAGAAGTCAAGAATTTGTATGTACCAAAGATCTTGGGGTAGCGCATGGTGGCCTGCTGGCTTTACCAGCCTTAAAGGAAAACTATTAGCATAATTGACTATATCAATAACCAAATTAACAAAAATTATATGATTATCACAATAGATACAGAAAAAGAATTTGATAAAATCCATCCCCCATTCCTATTAAAAACACTAGAAAGCATAGGAATAAATGAAGGTTCTCAAAATGATCAGTAGCATCTATTTAAAACCACCAGCAAGCATCATATGTAATGGGGACAAACTAGAACCATTCCCAATAAGATCAGGAATAAAACAAGATTGTCCACTCTCACCATTAGTATTCAAAATTATATTAGAAATATTAGCTTTGGCAATAAGAGAATAAAAAAGAGATTAAAAGAATTAGAGTAGGTAATGAGGAAAATTACTCTTTGCAGATGATATGATGGTATACTTAGAGAATCCTGGAGAATGAACTAAAAAACTACTAAAAATAATTCACAACTTTAGCAAAGTTGCAGGATACAAAATAAATCCACCAAAATCATCAACATTTTTACATATTACCAATAAAGTTGCACCAGAAAGAGATAAAAGAAATTCCATTTAAAATAATTGTCGATAGTATAAAGTATTTGGAAATCTATCTGTCAAAGGAAAATCAGTAACTATATGAACACAACTACAAAACACTTTCCACACAAATAAAGTCAGATCTAATCAGTTGGAAAAAATATCAAGTGCTCATGGGTAGGCCAGAGTGAATACTGGCATTACTACTCAAATTAATCTACTTATTTAGTGCCAAAGCAATCAAACTCCCAAGAAATTATTTTATAGACCTTGAAAAATGATAAAAAAAGTTTATTTGTAAGAACAAAATGTTAAGTATTACAAGGGCACTGATGAAAAAATGCCAATGAAGGTGACCTACCTGTGTCAGATTGAAAACTATTTTGTAAAGTAAAAGTCATCAAAAACCATTTTGTACTAGATAAGAAATAGAGTAGGTAATTAGTGGAATTGGTTAGGGAACACACTACAACATAGTCAATAACTATAGCAATCTAGTGTTTGACAAGCTCAAAGATCTCAGGTTTTAGTATAAGAATTCACTATTTGACAAAAATTATTGGGAAAATTGGAAATTAGTATGGAAGAAACTAGGCATTGATCCACAACTAACATCACATACCAAGACAAGGTCAAAATGGGCTTATAATTTAGACATAAAGAGTGATATTTTAAGGAAATTAGAAGAACATAGCATAGTTTACCTCTTAGATATGGGAGAAGGAAGGAATTTGTGTCCAAAGAAAAACTGGAACTCATAATTGAACACCAAATAGATATTTTTTATTATATTAAGTCAAAAAGTTTTTACAAACAAAACTACTGTAGCCAAGATCAGAAGGGAAGCAATAAATTTGGAAAACATTTTTACATTTTATGGTTCTGATGTATCATTTCTGAAATATCTAGAAAACTGATTTAAATTTATAAAAACTCGGGTCAGCTAAATAGTACAGTGGATAGAGCACCAGCCTTGAAGTCAGGAGGACCTGAGTTCAAATCTAGTCTCAGACACTTAACACTTCCGAGCTGTGTGACCCTGGGCAGGTCTCTTAACCCCAATTGCCTCAGCAAATTAAAAAAAAATTATAAAAACTCAAGCCATTAACCAATTGATAAATGGTCAAAGGATACGAACAGACAATTTTCAGATGAAGAAATTAAAATCTTTTCTAGTCATATGAAAAAGTGCTCAAAATAATTATTGATCATAGAAATGCAAATTAATAGAACTCTGAGATACCAATACATATGTCTCAGATCAGCTAAGATGACAGGAAAAGATAAAAAAATTGGAGGGGATGTGGGAAAACGGGGACACTGATATATTGTTGGTGGAACTGTGAATGGTCCACTCATTCTGAAGAACAATTAGGAACTATGCTCAAAAAATTATCCAAATATGCATACCTTTTGATCCAGCAGTGTTTCTATTTGGTTTATATCCCAAAGAGATTTTAAAATAGGGAAAAGGAACCACTAGTGCAAAAATGTTTGTAGCAGCCCTTTCTGTAGTGGCAAGAAACTCGAACCTGAGTGGATTCCCATCAGTTGGAGAATGGCTGAATAAGTTAGGTATATGAATGTTATGGAATATTATTGTTCTATAAGAAATGTTCAGCAGGATGATTTCAGTGAGTCCTGGAGAGACTTACACAAACTGATGCTAAGTGAAGTGAGCAGAACCAAGTGATCATTGTACATGACACCAACAATATTATATAATGATCAAGTCTGATGGACATGGTTCTTTCCAACAATGAGATGATTCAGATCACTTCCAATGATCTTGTGATGAAGAGAGCCATCCACACTCAGAGAGAGGACTGTAAGAACTGAGTATGGACCATAGCATAGCATTTTCACTCTTTCTATTGTTGTTTGCTTGCATTTTGTTTTCTTTCTCAGTTTTTTTTTCCTTCTTGATCTGATTTTTTTTGTACAGCAAGATAACTGTATAAATATGTACACATATATTGGATTTAACATATATAACATATTAAATTGCTTGCCATCTAGGGTGGGGGTGAAGGGAAGCAGAGAAAAATCTGAGACAAAACTATGCAAGAGTCAATGTTGAAAAATTATCTGCTCATATGTTTTGCAAATAATAAAAAGGTTACAAAAGTTCACTGAGTGGAAAAGAGTGCTTAGATCAAATCAGGCAGAGTTTGGGAAACCCAATGAGAGGTTCCTAATCACAGCAAATCAGCAACTAAGACCCTCTGTTCTAGCTCAGTAGAGAAGCAGATTGGTGGGGCAGCTTCCAATCCCAGCTCAGAAGGCAAACTCTCAGAAACCATGCTGTTTCCTGAAAAGAATAGCAAAGCTTGCAAACACAAGGGGATGTGATCAAAGCTAAGCCTCAGAGTTGTATACCTCAGGAGCAGAGCTCAAGCATAATATTTAAAAACAACAACAACAGAAACATAGGAAATACTAAAAGAAAAGGGAAGAAAATGAGCAAGAAATAGAAAAGAATCTTAACCATAGAAAGATACTCAGGTGACAGGGAATACCAAATCATCAATGCAGATGAGGACAAAACGTCCATAGAGGAAATTTCAAAGTGTGTTATAAATTCTGTCAAGACCAAAAAGACTTCTTGAAAGTGATCATAAAAGAATTTAAAAGAAAATAAAAGGGATAGAAGAAAAAAATTGAGAAAAGAAATGAGAGCTATGTATGAGAGATCCAACAGCTTGGGAAAGGAAGGAAAAAAAAATGACTGAAGAAAATAACTCCTTAAAAATATAATTGACTAAATGCAAAAAACAAATCCACTGAAGAAAACAACTCTTTCAAAAGTAGAATTAACCAAATGGAACAAAAAAAACATAAAAAATTAACTAAAGAAAACCACATATTAAAAACTGGAATGGAACCAATGGAAGTTAATGATTCTATGAGAGAATAAGAGTCAATAAAACAAACTAAAAAAATGAAAAACAAGGAAGAAAATATGAAATACTTTTTTGGAAAAACAACCATCTTGAAAAATAGATCCAGAACACTGATGCATTGTTGGTGGAGTTGTGAATGAATGCAACCATTCTGGAGAGCAATCTGAAATTATGCCCAAAAAGTTATCAAACTATGCATACCCTTTTATCCAGCAGTACTACTACTGGGCTTATACCCCAAAGAGATACTAAAGAAGGTAAAGAGACCTGTTTGTGCCAAAATGTTTGTGGCAGCCCTGTTTGTAGTGGCTAGAAACTGGAAAATGAATGGATGCCCATCAATTGGAGAATGGTTGGGTAAATTGTGGTATATGAATGTTATGGAATATTATTGTTCTGTAAGAAATGACCAGCAGGATGAACACAGAGAAGCTTGGAGAGACTTACATGAACTGAAGCTAAGTGAAATGAACAGAACCAGGAGATCATTATATACTTCAACAACAGTACTGTATGATGGAAGTGGATTTCTTTGACAAAGAGAAGGTCTAACTCAGTTTCAATTGATCAAGGATGGGCAGAAGCATCTACACCCAAAGAAAGAACACTGGGAAATGAATGTAAACTGTTTGCATTTTGGTTTTTCTTCCCGGGTTATTTTTACCTTCTGAATCCAATTTTTCCTGTGCAACAAGAGAACTGTTTGGTTCTGCATATATATATATATGTATATATATGTGTGTATATATATATATACACACATATATATACATATATATATATATATATATATATATATATATATATATATATATATATATATATATAATCTAGAATATACTATGACACATTTAATATTTATAGGACTGCTTGCCATCTGGGGGAGAGGGGGGAGGGAGGGAGGGTAAAAGTCAGAACAGAAGTGAGTGCGAAGGATAATGTTATAAAAATTACTCAGGCATGGGCTCTGTCAATAAAAAGTTATAATTATTAAAAAAAAAAAGAAAAGAAAAATAGATCCAGAAGAGACAATTTAAAAATTATTGGCCTACCTGAAAGCCATGACCAAAATAAGTGCTGGATACATTCTCCAAGAGATTATTCAGGAAATCTGTCCCAATATTCTAGAAACAGACCAGGAAATACTCATTGAAAAAAATCAATCTATCACTTTTGGAAAGAGATCCCACAAGGAAAACCTCAGGGAACATTGTTGAAAGTCTCTTGAAATAATCTCAAGGAAAATTACTGCAGCTTACCAGACAAAAACAATTCAAATATCAAGGAGCAACAATCAGGATTATACAAGATCTGGCAGTTTCTACAATAAACCATTAGAAGGCCTGTAACACCATATTTTCTAAGGCTATTAACTATCCAGTGAGATACATTATCATCTTTCAGGGGAAGTAGTGGATCTTAAGTAAAAAAAATAAATCATTGCTTTATTATTATTATTATTATATTTTTTATTAACAGAACATATGTATAGGTAATTTTTTGCAAAATTGTTCCTTGGACTCACTTCTGTTCCAATTTTTCCCTTCCCTCCCTCCAACCCTCTCCTAGATGGCAGGGAGTCTTATACATGTTAAACATGTTAAAGTATATCTTAGATTAAAAAAAAAATATATGTGTGCAGATCCTTATAGTTCTCTTGTTGTACAAGAAAAATTGGATTCAGAAGGCAAAAATAACCTGGGAAATAAACAAAAATGCAAATAGTCCACATTCATTTCCCAGTGTTCCTTCTCTGGGTGTAGCTGATTCTGTACATCACTGATCAATTGAAACTGAATTGGATCTTCTCTTTGTGGAAAATATCCCTTTCCATCAGAATACATCCTCATATAGTATTGTTGTTGAAATGTATAATGATCTCCTGGTTCTGCTCATTTCACTTAGCATCAGTTCATGTAAGTCTCTCCAAGCCTCTTTGTATTCAGCCTGCTGGTCATTTCTTACAGAACAATAATATTCCGTAACATTCAAATACCACAATTTATTGATGGGCATTTACTCAGTTTCCAGTTTCTAGCCACTACAAAAAGGGCTGCCACAAACATTTTTGCACATACAAGTCCCTTTCATTTCTTTAAGATCTCTTTGGGATATAAGCCGAGTAGTAACACTGCTGGATCAGAGGGTATGCACAATTTGATAACTGTTTTGAGCATAATTCCAAATTGCTCTCAAGAATGGCTGGATCCATTCACAACTCCACCAACAATGCATCAGTGTTTCAGTTTTCATGTATCCCCACCAATATTCATCACTATCTTTTCCTGTCATCTTAGCCAATCTGACAGGTGTATAGTGGTATCTCAGAGATGTCTTAATTTGCATTTCTCTAATCAACAGTGATTTGGAACACCCTTTCATATGAGTAGAAATACTTTGGATTTCATGATCTGAAAATTATATGTTCATATGCTTTGACCATTTATCAATTGGAGAATGGCTTGATTTCTTATAAATTAGAGTCAATTCTCTACATATTTTAGAAATGAGGCCTTTATCATAACCTTTAACTGTAAAAATGTTTTCCCAGTTTATTGCTTCCCTTCTAATCTTGCTTGCATTAGTTTTGTTTGTTTTATGACAAAAGCCTTTTAATTTGATATCATCAAAAATTTCTATTTTGTGATAAATAATGATCTCTAGTTCTTCTTTAGTCATACATTCCTTCCTCCTCCACAAGTCTGAGAGGTAAACTATCCTATATTCCCATAATTTATTTATAATCTTGTTCTTTATGCCTAAATCATGAACCCATTTTGATTTTATCTTGGTGTACAGTGTGAAATATGGGTCCATGGATTCAGATTTCTAACATATTAATTTCCAGTTTTCCCAGCAATTTTTGTCAAATAGTAAAATCTTATCCTAAACACTAGACTGCTATAGTTATTGACTATTTTGTCCTATGAACCTAATCTATTACACTGATCAAATAGTCTATTTCTTAGCCAATACCAAATGGTTTTGGTGACTGCTACTTTATAATATCGTTTTAGATCAGGTACAGCCAGGCCACCTTCATTTGATTTTTTTTCCATTGCTTTCCTTGAAATTCTTGACCTTTTGTTCTTCCATATGAATTTTTGTTATTTTTTTCTAGGCCATTAAATCAGTTTCTTGGGATTTTGATTTGTATGGCACTAAATAACTAGATTAGTTTAGGTAGTATTGTCATCTTTATTATATTTGCTTGACCTATTGCAGAGCACATATTTTTCCAATTGATTAGGTCTGACTTAATTTGTGTGGAAAGTGTTTTCTAGTTTTGCTCATATAGTTCCTGACTTTCCCTTGGTGTTTCCCAATATTTTATACTATTGACAGTTAATTTGAATGAAATTTCTCTTTGCATTTCTTCCTGTTGGATTTTGTTGGTGATGTATAAAAATGCTGAGGATTTATGTGGATTTATTTTGTGTCCTGAAACTTTGCTAAAGCTGTGGATTATTTCTAATAGCTTTTTAGTAGAATCTCTGGGGTTCTCTAAGTACACCATCTTATCATCTGCAAAGAATGATAATTTGTTTTCTTCATTACCTACTCTAATTCCTTTAAGGTCTTTCTCAACTCTTATTGCTGAAGGTAGCATTTCTAATCCAATATTGAATAGTAATGGTGAAAGTGGGCAACCTTGTTTCATTCTTGATCTTATTGGAAATGGTTGCAGTTTGTCCCCATTGCATATGATGCTTACTGATCGTTTAAAATTGATGCGACTTATTATTTTAAGGAAAAGTCAATTTATTCCTATACTCTCAAATGTTTTTAATAAGAATGGAATGTTGGATTTTATCAAATGCTTTTTCTGCATCTATTCAGACAACCATATTTTTTATATTAAACTGGTTATTAATATGGCCAGTTATTCTGATAGTTTTCCTAATATCGAACCAGCCCTGCATTCCTGGTATAAAACCTACTTGATCATGGTATATTATCCTGGGGATGATTTTCTGTAGTCTTTTTGCTAATATCTTATTTAAGATTTTAGCATCAATATTCATTAGGGAGATTGGTCTATAATTTTCTTTCTCTGTTTTCAACCTACCCAGTTTAGGTATCAGTATCATGTCTATGTCCTAAATGTAATTTGGTAGGACTCCTTCATTCCTCATTTTTTTCGAATAGTTTCTATAACATTAGAATTAAATGTTACTCAACTATTTGTTAGAATTCAAATGTAAATCCATCTGGTCCTGGGGATTATTTCTTAGGGAGTTGATAACGGGTTGTATTTCTTTTTCTAAAATGGTACTGTTTAACCAATTTATTTCTTCCTCTGTTAATCTGGGCAGGCTATATTTTTGAAGGTATTCTTCCATTTCATTTAAGTTACTTAATTTATTGGCATAAAGTTGGGCAAAGCAACTCCCAATTATCACTCTAATTTCCTCTTCATTAGTTGAGAGTTCTCTCTATTCATTTTTAAGACTAAGAATTTGATTTTCCTCTTTCCTTTTTTAAATCACATTTACCAAGAGTTTATCAATTTTGTTGCTTTTTTTCATAAAACCAACTCAGTTTTATTTATTAATTCAATAGTTTTTTTTTTTTTACTTTCAATTTTATTACTCTCTTCCTTTATTTTTAGAATTTCAAATTTAGTTTTTGACTGGGTTTTTAAACATTTGTTCCTGTTCTAGCTTTTTTAGTTGCAGGTCCAATTCATTGAACTTCTCTTTCTCTATTTTATATAAGTAGGCCTCTAGAGATATAAAAATTTCCCCTTATTACCACTTTGGCTGCATCCCACACATTTTGGTATGACGTCTCATTATTGTAATTTTCTTGGGTGAAATTATTAATTATGTCTATGATTTGCTGTTTCACTCAAACATTTTTAGGATGAGATTATTTAGTTTCCAATTATTTTTTGGTTTATTTTCCCCTGGCTCTTTTTTATTATATTATAACTTTTTATTTATAAGATATATGCATGGGTATTTTTTCAGCATTGACAATTACAAAACCTTTTGTACCACCTTTTCCCCTCTTTCCTCCCTACCAGATGGCAGGTTGACCAATACATGTTAAATATGTTGAAGAGTAAGTTAAGTACAATATATGTATACATTTCCAAATTGTTATTTTTCTGTACAAAAAAGAATTGGATTTTGAAATAATGTGTAATTATCCTGTGAAGGAAATCAAAAATATAGGCGGACAAAAATAGAGGGAGTGGGAATTCTATGTAGTGGTTCACAGTCATTTCCCAGAATTCTTTTGCTGGGTATAGCTGATTCAGTTAATTACTGCTCTATTGGAACTGATTTGCTTCATCTCATTGTTGAAGAGGGCCACGTCCATCAGAATTGATCATCATATAGTATTGTTGTTGAAGTAATGATGTCCTGGTCCTGCTCATTTCACTCAGCATCAGTTCATGTAAGTCTCTCCTTACTGTTCTGAAATCACCCAGATGGTCATTTCTAACAGAACAATAATATTCCATAAAATTCATATACCACAATTTATTCCACCATTCTCCAATTGACGGGCATCCACTCAATTTCCACTACAAAGAAGGCTGCCACAAACATTTGTGCACATACACATCCCTTACCCTTCTTTAAGCTTTCTTTGGGATATAAGCCTAGTAAAAACACTGCTGGATCAAAGGGTAGGCAGAATTTGATAACTTTTTGAGCATAGTTCAAAATCGTTCTTCAGAATGGCTGGATGTGTTCACAGTTCCATCAACAATGTATCAGTGTCCCAGTTTTCCCACATCCCCTCCAACATTCTGAATTATCTTTCCCTGTCATTCTAGCCAATCTGACAGGTGTGTAGTAACAGGTATCTCAGAGTTGTCTTAATTTGCATTTCTCTGATTGATAATGACTTGGAGCATCTTTTCATGTGGCTAGAAATAGTTTCAATTTCTTCATCTGAGAATAATCTGTTCATATCCTTTGACCATTTATCAATTGGAGAATGGCATGGTTTCTTATAAATTAGAGTCAACTCTCTATATATTTTGGAAATGAGGTCTTTATCAGAATTTTTAACTGTAAAAATGTTTTCCCAGTTTGTTGTTTCTTTTCTTATCCTGTCTGTATTAGTTTTGTTTGTACAAAACCTTTGCAATTTGATATAATCAAAATTTTCTATTTTGTGATCAATAATGATCTCTAGTTCTTCTTTGATCATAAATTCCTTCCTCTTCCACAGATCTGAGAGATAAACTATCCTATGCTCTTCCAATTTATTTATAATCTTATTCTTTATCCCTAGGTCATGAACCCATTTTGCCCTTATCTTGGTGTACGGTGTTAAGTGTGGGTCAATGCCTAGTTTCTGTCTTACTAATTTCCAATTTTCCCAGAAATTTTTGTCAAACAGTGAGTTCTTATCCCAAAAGCTGGGGCTTTTGGGTTTGTCAAACACTAGATTATTAAAGTTATTGACTGTTTTGTCCTTTGAATCTAATCTATTCCACTGATCAACTAGTCTATTTCTTAGTCAACACCAAATAATATTGGTAACTGCTGCTTTATAATATAATTTTAGATCTGGTACAGCTAGGCTACCTTCGTTTGATTTTTTTTTTCATTAATTCCCTTGAAATTCTTGACCTTTTGTTTTTCCATATGAACTTGGCATTTATTTTTTCTAGTTCATTAAAATACTTTTTTGGGAATCTGATTGGTACTGTGCTAAATAAATAGATTAGGTAGTATTGTCATCTTTATTATATTTGCTCACCCTATCCAAGAACATTTAATATTTTTCCAATTTTTTAGATCTGACTTTATTTGTGTGGAAAGTGTTTTGTAGTTTTGCTCATATAGCTTCTGATTTTCCCTTGGCAGATTGATTCCTAAATATTTTATACTATCAGGAGTTACTTTAAATGGAATTTCTATTTGTAACTCTAACTGTTGGATTCTGTCAGTGATATATAAGAATGCTGATGATTTAGGGGGGTTTATTTTATATCCTGCGACTTTGCTAAAGGTGTGGATTATTTCTAATAGCTTTTTAATAGAATCTCTGGGGTTCTCTAAGTATACTATCATAACATCAGCAAAGAGTGATAATTTGGTTTCCTCATTACCTCTTCTATTTCCTTTAATTTCTTTTCCAACTCTTATTGCTGAAGCTAGCCTTCCTACTACAATATAAAATAGTAATGGTGAGTGTGGGCAACTTTGTTCCACTCCTGATCTTATGGTCTCACAAAACAAAAAAGAATATCAACGAATTGATAAAAAAGTGAATGAAGGCAGATTTACCATACATGATCACAGACTGTATGAAAAACTATTATTCATAAAAATAATCTAGTACAGCAGTCTAAGAAATAGAGATACGGTATATCAGTGGAATATATTAGGTATCCAATGCATAGTAGGCTTTGATTGTATCTAGTGTTTTTTGAATCCAAATACCCTAGTTTCTAAGATAAAAATTCGCCATTTGACCAAAAATAATAACTTCAGGGAAAGCTAAAAAGTAGTTTGCATAAACTATGTATAGACCAACAAACTCACCCATATTCTGAGATAAGGCCAAGATGTGTATATGACTGGACAAAAGATTGAAAGCATTAGCAAATTAAAATAGCAGAGAACACTTTACCTGTCAAATCATTTATGGATGAATGGAAGAATTTTTGCCTAAACCAGAAAGAGAGATTTAAGGAAGTTAAATTAAAAATTTTGATCATATTAAATTTAAAAAAAAAGATTTACATGAACAAATACAGTAAAGATAAGATTAGAAGGAAAGTAGAAAACTAGAGGGAAAAATTAGAGTAAATTTTTCTGATAAAGTTCTCACTTATGAAACATAGATGGTTTGACAATCTGAAAAGGCAGTTTTCCTTTATTATATTATATATTATCTTATAATTATAACATATGTTATATAATATATATGTATATATATGTATATAAGCTTCATATAGTCATTTTTAAAAATGCTGTATATTGTTACTGATTGGAGAATCACAAAGTAAAACAAAGGTCACTTTTATTTTGTTACTAGCAAAGGCTTATTATTATTATTATTATTATTTTTGGATTGGGGTTTAATGTGGAATTGCTATGGGATAATAAAAGGTATAAAAATATAGGAAGTATGGTAATGATAAACATAAAAGAAAAATAAATATGAGGGGAAAAGTAAGTGGGAAATAACAATGACATAGTTTAGACAGAAAGTCATGATGGCCTAAACCAAAGTTGCGGCAATGTGAATGGAGAGAATGAATAGGTTTTTTTTTTTTTTTTAATTTTTATTTAATAATTACTTTATATTGACAGAATCCATGCCAGGGTAATTTTTTTTTTTTTTACAACATTATCCTTTGCACTCGTTTCTGTTCCAATTTTTTTCCCCTCCCTCCCTCCACCCCTTCCCCTAGATGGCAAGCAGTCCTTTATATGTTGGATATGTTGCAGTATATCCTAGATACAATATATGTTTGCAGAACCGAACAGTTCTCTTGTTGCATAGGGAGAATTGGATTCAGAAGGTATAAATAACCCGGGAAGAAAAACAAAAATGCAGATAGTTCACATTCGTTTCCCAGTGTTCTTTCTTTGGTTGTAGCTGCTTTTGTCCGTCATTTATCAATTGAAACTCAGTTAGGTCTCTTTGTCAAAGAAATCCACTTCCATCAAAATATGTCCTCATACAATATTGTTGTCGAAGTGTATAAGGATCTCCTGGTTCTGCTCATTTCACTTAGCATCAGTTCATGTAAGTCTCGCCAGTCCTCTCTGTATTCATCCTGCTGGTCATTTCTTACAGAACAATAATATTCCATAACATTCATATACCACAATTTACCCAGCCATTCTCCAATTGATGGGCATCCATTCAGAGAATGAATAGGTTTAAAAGATGTTAGAGATGTTAAAAAAAGAGAGAGAGACAAGATTTAGTGTTGGAGTTCAAATGTGGGGTTCTTGTTCTTCTATAAAATATTATAAAAGTTCTCTCTGGGTGCCTTCCCTGGAATCAGGATTTTGTTTGTCCCTGTTCGGGCGCCAAAATGTGGTGAGCTTTTTCTTCTCAAAACGCAGCCAGGTGATAAAAGTTCAGATCTTTTATTATCTCCAATATAGCCCGGTTAACTTAGAGGCCTATCTCTCTGCTTGGTTCCAAGAGCTCTCTCCGAATGTCTTTAAATCCAAAGGTCTGGTCCTTCAGCCTCTGCTTCTGCTTTCTTCAGCCTCCAGCCAGCTCTACTCTTCATGTCATTCCGGTGAAATCTCGACTTGTAGCTTCTTCACTCTGAGGAACCTCTTTGACTGGCCCATTGAAGCTCTATTTATGCTCCTTCAAGAGAGGGATTGTGGGTTTTCTCCCATAGTGCTCTCTGGCCCAAAGAGCTTCAAGGGAGGTGTAGACTCCCTTGAAGTTAGAAAGTGTACTTTGTGAAGCTAGCATACTTGTGGACTCCAATGAGTAAAGGTGTGAACACAAGCCTTGTATTGATTAGTTCTACTTAGTACCTTGTTTCAGGTTCTGGCCAAAACATCTTCTTGTAAGAAAAGATCAACTCTAATTAGTTAGCAGTTAGTAAGGATTCCATACCTCCAAACATTTTGAACACTTTTGTGCACAGTATAAGATTTTACACACTACTGGCATACCCTTCAATCCTCAAGGTCAAGCAATAGTAGAAAGAAGAAACAGAGACATTAAGACACTCCTCCAAAAACAAAAGAAAGGGGGAGCCACGGGTAACCCTAGAGAACTTCTAAATTTAGTTCTCTATACCATTAATTTTTTAATCTTTGATAAAGATGCACTGGCTCCAGCAGACAGGTTTTATAACCCACCAGAAGAGCAGTGTCCAGTGCGAGCAGCTCCACTATCTTTAGATAATCGCCAGGTGATGTGGAGAGACCCAGAAAGTGGTGAATGGAAGGGACCAGATAGGCTAAGTGCTTGGGAGAGAGGATTTGCTTGCATCTCTACAGGTGGAGAAGGAATCAGATGGGTGCCTACGAGCCTCATTCGCCTTGTCCATCGCAGAAAGATGGAGCAGACCCTTGAAACAAAGGAGAAGACCCAAGAAATATCGGGTGGTTCTGTTGCTGATTGTGCTCACAAGAATTATTAGATTCCTGGCACATGAACTAATGGACAATGGAATCCTATTGGACTGTTTCTAGGACTTATGGACATGTGTAAATTTTCAGATTGATTCTTGTTATTTGTTACATTACTACTAGCCTGTGTTATATTGCTATGTGCTCATGTAAATTATGTATAATACCTCCCATATTGATGGATTTATGTATACCATGTATATCTGTTACAAAGGTCTGGCCCATATTGATGGATTTATGTGTACCCCCTCAGAAACCCCCTATGTTTTAAAACAAAAGAAAGTGGGAGATGTTGGAATCCTTACTAACTGCTAACTAATTAGAGTTGATCTAATCTTATAAGAAGATGTTTTGGCCAGCACCTGAAACAAGGTACTAAGTAGAACTAATTAATACAAGGCTTGTGTTCACACCTTTACTCATTGGAGTTCAATGAGTTCACACCTCCCATAGTGCTCTCTGGCCCAATGAGCTTTAAGGGAGGTGTGGACTCCCTTGAAGTTAAAAAATGTACTTTGTGAAGCTAGCATACTTGTGGATTCTAATGAGTAAAGGTGTGAACACAAGCCTTGTATTGATTAGTTCTACTTAGTACCTTGTTTCAGGTGCTGGCCAAAACATCTTCTTATAAGATTAGATCAACTCTAATTAGTTAGCAGTTAGTAAGGATTCCAACAATTTAGCAATTTAACTAGATATTGAGTATGAGGCAGGGAGAAATTTAATGTATAAGTCTAAATTATGAATTTGGGTGATGAGAAGAAACACTGTATCTTCCAAAGGAAAAAGGAGTTTTAGAGAAGTGGTATTTTTTTTGGGGGGGTGATAAATTATGTTTTAAATATACTCAGTTTGAAGTGTAACTTCACAATAGTGAATAGTAGGGTTGAAGACTCAGTTCTGAAATTGAGTGGCTATGTGACCTCGGAATTTATTTAACTACTTCGTGTTCTAAGCAGTTCTTTCAGGTTATAATTTGCAGAGAAGATGACTTGAATTAGAAGAGGAAGTTTCATTCCCAGAGGGTTTGTTATACCAGAAAAACCATAGATCCAGTCCCTATCCCACTTTGAGATAAATGTAAATATTTAAGTTGAAATAATCAACAGGCTTTTGGTGACAGAGGGATTCAGAAAACAATTTAAGGTTGGATATAAATATTTAAGAATAATTACTTTAGAAATGATAATTGATCCCATGGAAACTAACTTCAAATCATTAATAAATTATCTTTTCCAACTATCACGTAATATAAAATATGCTAAAATATGCTAAATACAAATGTACTAAAATGTCATCAATAATATTTATGATTAATATATTCATATATATTTACTGTATATATACATATATTTGTAACTTAATTATATATGCTATATAATTCAAGTAAGTTGCTTAGCTTGCATATAAGTAAAATAACACCTATCAAAGAACCTCATATACTTTAGAAAAATCAACGTAATATATTCTAGCTATGGGATAATACTTGAAAGTCTCTAACCTGGGAAACTGTAGCTCTTGCTGTTTGTAGGGGATTCAAAAAGATGTCAGTATGCCAACTGGGAACTATGTTTTTTTTTTTGGTTTTTTTGGCACCTATTTGCTCGTCATCATTCAAGCCACATTCTGGGGCTTTATCTTTTTAAACAAACATGATCATCTTTCCAGCTTTGACCATTAGAGTATAGCTACAGAGGAAACTATATAGGAAGCAGATAGATTTAGTTGCTAATGTACTGAATGTGACTGGTGGTCGAGGATAGCCTGATATTTTTTTAAAAATAGGTCTATTTCTTTTCTTTTCCTATTGATTTATTACTATTCTCATACAATCTGGCTTGAGCTCCTGCTAATAATGAAAGGCCCTTGGAAACATAATTTACAATAGGAGTATTTACATTTCCAGACAGTGAGGCCTTAAGAGCATTTAGATGAAATTAATTTCCATTGATGTTCATGCTAGAGCATTTATCCTCAATAAATGAAAGTGGAAATGTTGTCAGGGGCTTTGGAAAATTCACCCATCAGGGTTAGAAAAACGAAAGTAGATGAAGTAATGATTACATTAGAAATGAAAAGAAGATAAAAAGGGATTTGGTAAACCTAGAAAAGGGGAAAGGGACACAATACTGAGGCTTAGCTAGAGAAGTTACTGTATTTATTTGTGGCTTTCTTATTTCTTTTTTTTTTTTTTTTCACTTTAACCCTAGAAAATAATGAGGTAGGTATAATGTTACATATTTTGTGGTTCTTGGCTTAGACTTAAAGTTATTAGCTTATTCTTTTAAAAATTCCTTTAAATATTTGTCTCTTGAGAATGAGTCTCCCTGTCTTTTCTAGACTGAAAGTACAGTGATTAGTGATGTAATGAACAGCAATCTTGATAAGTATGTGAATTTTGACCTCTGTTTGTTCAACCTGGGTCAGTTCACCTTTCCTTTGTAAGTATGATGGGACCCTGTTCTGGAGAACTCACATATTGATGTCAGAATTAATGTAGGCACCAAATAAGTTTTATTCCTACTCTATCTCAGAACTTCTGACTTTAAGAGTGAAATAACCCATCACTTTTAGTCTCACTCAGGATCATGGATTATAGATATTATATGAGGCCTTTGACGCTTTTTTAAAGGAAAGTTTCCAATTCTAATCTGATTTTTCTCTTAGGAAACTATTGGAGAACATAATCATTTATGACTGTTTTAGTTTTGTCTTTTTTTTTCTAGAAAAATTGTTACCTTGTACATATTAAGAATCAGATGAAATCTTATTGAATAACATGCCTTTGCAGATAAGTTCCAGGGCATTGATTGAAGTACACAGAAATAAAGTGATTTGCCAGGATTATAACTAGGAAATATCAGAATAAGGATTTAAACGAAAATCTTCCCAGCTGTCAGTCCATCACATTGCTCAATATGCATGTTCTCTCTTTGTAAACTGCTATTCACTTTAAAAGGTAATATATAAGAAGCAAGCAACCAAATACTGCTAATGTGCCAAGTGCTGTGCTGAGTGCTGAGAATATAAAGAAAGGGAAAAAAAAGTGTTCCTATAATCAAGAAGCTAACAGTTTACTCTGGAAGAGAACATGCAAATAGCTGTGTAAAAAAAGAAGACATAAAATAAATTGAAGATAAATTCAGAAAGACCATGAAAGTAAGGGGGATCATGAAAGAATTCTTGTCTATTTTAAACCTATTTCTTTCCTTTTAAAGTATTAATATGAATCATCTTACTTTGACTCCTGTCTAATCTTAGAAAGCAATTTCTTCTTTCTAAAATGACAACTCCTTCTTGGGAGCATAAAGTAATGTAGTGGCATTTTTTACTTCTCTGCATCTCATGATTTTCAGCATGAACAGTAGTTATGATCCTTTCCTCTTACTTCTAGCCAGTATTTAACTAGAATAAAATAATTGTTCTTCTTGGCTTCACATTCAGTTTTTCTGAATTTATATTTCAAGTCCATATATTTCACAGCATAGCAGAGGTTGTAGCACATTGAAACTGTGTATTTCCAGTTGACATCTAATATGAGAAATAAGCAAAAATAACTCTGTAAAAAATTAACAGAAACATGACATCAAACATAGGTGCAATATGAAATTTCATTTCTTATCTTCTAGAATATAAGTACTAATTCTCAAACAGGATGCCAAGATTTTCTAATTTCGGTGTTTGTCCACTGATGAAGACAAGGGTACTCTGAAGCTGGAGCAGCACTGTCATAGGATTAGTAAAATAAAATCTTAGTATCATGGAATTTTAGAATTGAAAAGCACCTGACTTTAATAGTGATAGGGTGTAGAGGAAAGATTGCTGAACCCAGAGTCATAAGATCAAAATTGAAAATTATATTAAGGGTCACCTAGTCAGATCCTCTCATTTTGTAGTAGTGAATGGTGAAGTTTATAAAAATGAAGCATTTTGTATAATGTTTAGGAATAAGAAGGAGAGCCTAGGTTCAAAATATTGTCTCAGTATTCTTAATTCATTATTCATTTTCTATTTTTACCATGCTTGCTCCTTCATTTAACTTCTCTGGGATTCTGTTTCTTTATCTGTAAAGTAAAGATAACCATTCCATTATTACATTCAGAGGTGCTTTGTAAATCTTAGAATGCTATGTTTATTTAACACAATATTGTTTTTTATTGAAGACACTGAGAAGAAAGTAATTTGCCTAACATTTTATAGGTAACAAAAAGAAGAACCAGAATGTGAAGGATTACAATGCTTCAAAAGATTATAGTATCACAGATTTACAGTTGGAAAGACTTTATTGTAGAGAACATGTAGTCCAATCCCTTCATTTTTCATAGAAGAAAAGAAACACCCAGAGAGGAAATGTGAATTGTCCAAGACCACAAAGATGAATTGCTGTCCCATGCCTCCTTCAAATTTGTTTAATGTCCAATATAATATGGATTTAAGACAATACATATTTTAGAAATAAGTGCATTTATACATTACTGCTGATAAATTCAGTAAGAAGATTTAATTATTTTTATACTTTCAAATGAGATAATCAATTTGTGAACAATAATTTATTCAATACAAAACTGTATGCTTCATCAAGCAATCAATAAAGATGTATTAAATGCATAGTTTATGAGGAACTATTAATCACCATACAAAACAGGTAAAAGACAATCTCTGCCCCTAAAAATGTGAAAAATCTAATGGAGGAGGCAACATGCAAACATACACAAACATATATTTGTGTTTGTATGTACACACACATATATATTCATACATACAAAGCAAGGAATATATAAAATAAATAGGAAGCAATTTACAAAGTGAATACACTAAATTTAAGAAAGATTAAAGAAAATGTCCTGTAAAAGATGAGATTGTATAATTAACATAGTTGTTAATGAGGAGATTTTTAAAAAATCAAGTATTTGCTTTAATTTTTCAAGGTGATTTTATTTTATCTATGCATGTGCTAACTCTAAATAAGTAGATCATCACCCCGTCATATTTACACAATAGTTTCAAAAATTGCTATATTGAAAGTCAGACTCATTGAGTAGGAATCCAATAATGAACCTTTTTGAACTTAGCTATGTGGGTTTTTCACATTGTAGAGACAGAGTCCATTTTAGTGTTCCTGATAAAGCCTTTGAAAATAGAGCTTCTCAGAATATGAACTATTCTGCTACAACTTGGGAGAAGCTTTGGTGACATCAATACCATGGTCAAATTTCTAAAATTGAAAAAAAATTATTTCCATTCTTATCCATCTCCTCCACAATCACAAAATTGATTTTTAGAAAGCACCTGTACAAATCTATAACTCTTTTGATAAAAAAAAAAAAATAGAGTGAGATGTTTCTCATTAACTTGAGGATAAAATCCACTTCTCTTGGTTTGGCATTTAAAGCTTTTCAAACTTTGATTCCAGTCTACCTTTCTAAGCTTACTAAACATCATTCTTTGTAAACATTAAATTCAATTATTTATCCAAATAAGCCTCTTTAGTTGTTTAATGTATGACATTCCATTATGAGTCTTCATACTTGGTATGTACCCCTTTCTTATTTCTATTAATTATTTTTTTTAATATTTTGCTTCTCCTTAATCTCTATTATTTATAGGAGACCTTTTCTGGTGCTTCAGATTTCTAATGCTCATTGCCAACAAATTCTTTTATTGTTGTATTATAAAATGCATCAAAGACATGGATTTTTATTTAAATTATATTTGAAATATAAGCCAATAGAATATCACATATGCATATTCATATCCATATATGTACATATTTGTGAACTCCAATAGATTAAAAGCTCTTTAACAACAAAAATTGTTTCATTAACATCACATAATAGTTCATGGCACAGTATAAATACTTTATAAAAATTATTGAATGAATATTTTGAAATCAAGTTTAAAAACATACCTTACACTTCATGATTTTTATAATATTGTTAATAATATTTATAATATTATTTTTGTGAGCATGAAAAACAGTATTCTTTGATCCACACATTCATTTCTGAGTCATATGAAACAATAATAACAATAACAAATTGATGTCAATTTGATATCAATATTGATGTATTCAAAATATATTCTGATTTTCATCCCATCTATTATGTAGTGATTTAATGATATAATTCAGTACTTCTAATCCAAAAAATGAGTAGTATTCGATTTTCATCTCATTTCCTTTCAGCTGGGAAAACTCAAGGTTTTTAAACACTTTAATCAAGGAAAGAAATAGATAAAGGAATCTTATGGGGGTAATATGACAAAATGAATAGTATTCTTGGCTTATAGCCAGTAAGAACTTATTACTAGTATTTGAGATAAGATTTGAAGTATGATTCTGGGAATAGATGACCTCTAAATTTCAGTTTCATCATCTCAAAAATATAGAAATTAATACCATCCAGTTCACAGGGTTTTGTAAAGAATGAGATAATACTTAAAATACTCTGCAGAATTTGAAATGCCATGTTTATGTATGTAAAAGTGAAGATGCATGAAATGGATCAAAACATAATTCACTCAAAGGATCCTGTCATTTTCTATGCAGAAAGTAACATCAAAAAATTACACCCATTTTCACTGAGTAAAAGTTATTTTTAGGATTTTTCCAAATCTTTTTATAAGAAGAAAATGGTGATGCTCTGTTTCTTCCAGGCATAACCACCTCTTCATGACTCCATTTGGGGTTTTCTTTGGCAAAGACACTGAGGTAATTTTCCATTTCCTCTTCCAGATTATTTTACACAAGAGTAATTAAGGTAGAGCTAAGTGGCTTTCTTAGGGTATCACAGATTCGTAAGTGTCTGAAGACAGTCTTCCTGACTACAGTTCAGGCACTGTATCCACTGCTCCATCTAATTGCCCAAGAAGAAAATACTCATGCATAAGGAAAATTACAATACATCCCTTTATTTATAGCTATCTATATCATACATATACATATACATATATATATAAAAACATACATATATAATTTTCACATATATGTATATAAATATGCATGTTTATATACACATATATCTATAAATATCTATCTATATAAAATCATATATGTATAGTGGATGTCATATATCTTTAAGAATTCAATAATTAATAAGAATTTCCACTAAAGAAGATGGGCAACTTAGCTATTACTATTAATATTCAATAGTTACTTGAATCATTGAAAGGTTAAGGGCCTTAAATCTTGTGACATAATTAGTTTGTATCAGAGACACTAATTGGAACTAGCTATTCTCACTCAAAATTAGCCCTATATTTACTGTGCCGTGCAACTTCCAAGCACTTTAGTGTATAAGAGAAATTTATGAATCTCAGTTCCCTCATTGGGTAACTGGGTACCATTATAGACAGTTCACTGGATGTGGAATCAAGAAAACTTTAAATCTGGGCTCAGACATTTACTGATTGTGTGATCTTGGGCAAGGTGTTTATTCATTTTCTCTTTTAGTTTTCTCACCTATATAGTGGGAATCGGATTGAAATGATAAAATAAGATATTTGTAAAGGGCTTTACAAGCTTTAATACAATATAAAGCTAGATTTTTAATGAACATTTGATGATTCATTTAGTTCCACCTCAAACTGTCAGACTCAGTCTCTAATAATGAACATTTTGTTCCCAAATTAATTAAAATTCTCCTGACATCTGATTTTATTTGAGGTGGAAGGGAAAGCACATAAAAAGAAGTTTTTTTTTATATAATTATGCTAATTTCTATTAAATAAAAATTTAAAGATAGGTTATTAAAGAATATCCACATATACATATAGAGAGAGAATTTTAAGAGACTATAATTAAGAGTTTCTTTTAATATATTGCCAAATTTGAAATGAGATACATAACTTCTTTCAAATAATTTAGTATTTCTGTAACTCACTGTTGCCACAGGAAAATTGAAAAATGGTCATTCAATAAAAATATAAGGTATTGAAGAAAGTCCACAGATGATTAACTAAAATCATCAGAGTATATAGGATTTGACTGATAATGGGAAACAGATTGGTAATCACACTTTAATAATTATAATGTGTGTGAGAGCAAACAACACACGAAATGTAGAGACAAATAATGGAAGTGGGAAGTGGAAGACACAGAGGTCAACAGTAAGGGAACAGGAGATGGAATTTTGAAAGGAGGTAGGTTATGTGGAGAAGAGCATGAGGGGAGAGAGAGAGAGAAAGAGAAAGAGAGAGAGAGAGATGGGCAGAGAGGGAGAGAAAGAGACTATCACTCACAAAACCATAGATTAGGGAGCACAAAACAGCATGGACCTCAAGGATACGGAAGAGTGATTAAGGCCAGAAGTTTAACCTCTCACATTTACATTATTTTTGTTAATTTGTTTACAAATTACCAAATTCACAAAAAAGGGTAACAAACTAACCCTTATCTGTTTCACCTTTGAGTTGGTCCATTAATATTTAAAATAATTTCAAAGTTAACAGCATCTTTTGATTTTCTTCTGCTCTTGAACTATTTTCCCTATTGGGTAGATCTGCTTTTATTTGCCTGAGTGTTTTGTGATTATATGCATATAGTTCCTAAATTTGTCTTTCTGGGAAGACCCCCAAGTATTTCATATCATTTACATTTATTTTAAATGGAATTTATTTTTCTCTCTCTTATATCTGGGCTTTGTTGATCATATAAAGAAATGTTTGTGATTTATGAGGGTTGATACTCTAGTGTTCTTTTTTATTAAAGATTTTTATTTTTCAAAATAGTGGACAATTGTTCAACGTTAGCCCTTGCTAAACCCTGTGTTCCAATTTCTTGCCCTTTCTCCCATGTCCTCCTCTAGATGGCAAGGTATTCAGTATATGTTAAACATGGTAGAAATATATGATAAATCCAATATATTGAATTCAATGTATTGGATCCAATATAAATCCAATAAATATATACATATTTATATAGTTATCATTCCATATTAAAAAAATAGAAACAAAATAAAATGGAAGCAAACAAGAAAAAGAGTGAAAATGTTATACTGTGAATCACACGTAATTCCCTCAGTCCTCTCTCTAGGTGTAGATATTTTCTTCATCACTGAACAATTGGAACTGGTTTGAATCATCTCATTGTTGAAGAGAATTGTGTCCATCAGACTTGATCATTGTACAATCTTGTTGTTGCTGTGTATAATGATCTACTGTTTCTGCTTATTTCACTTAGATACTCTAGTGCTCTGTAAGTATACCATCAAATCATTTGCAAAAAGTGATAGCTTTGTTTTTTTATTGCCCATTCTAATTCTGTAACTTATCCATCAAGGTGCTTTCCCCAAAAAATTAGCTCCTAGGTTTATTTATTTGTTAGCTCAGTAGTTTGTTTTGTTTTGCAATTCTTGCTTTGCTTTGTTTTGTTTTACTTGCAATCCTTTGGATTTCAGGCTTCCTAATATTGTGCCCAAATGAAATTTTCAATTTGTTCTTTTTCAAGTTTTTTTTTTATTATTATTATTACATGTTCAATTCATTGATCTGTTTTGTTTTTTTTAACTTTTGTTGATGACAAAAGCTAAAGAAATACTAAAATACTAAAGTACTGCTTTGGATGCATCCCATAAATTTTGCTACAATGTCTCATTTTTGTCATTTTCTTTAATAAAATTGTTTCTATGATTTGTTCTTTGATGCACTCATCTTTAGAATTAGCTTGTTTAGTTTTAAATTTACTTTTAATATATCTTTCAACTGTGTTTTCTCAAATGGAATTTTTACATTTACATTTATATTACATTTCATATTTTATATTACATTTCATATTATATTACATTTCATATTTCTGCCTTTTTACATTTGATTTTTAAGATTTTATGCCCCATTACATGGTCTATTTTTTTATAGGTGGCATGTGCTGCTATTCCCATTCAGTTTTCTCAAAAAGTTGTTTCTATTTAAAATTTCTTATATTCTATTTATATCCTTAATTTCTTTCTTGCTTAATTATGAGGTAGATTTATCAAGTATTGAAAAGGACAGTTTATATCCCCTACAAACATAATTTTGCTGTCTATTTCTTTCTGTAACTGGTTCAACTTTTCTTCTAAATATTTAGGTGCTGGGAGCCAAGATAGAAAAGAGAAGCCAGGACATTTTCTGAGCTCTCTTCAGTTTTCCTCAGAATCAACACTAGATGAAGCCTCTGAATGGATTGTGGAGTGACAGAACCTATACATATTCAGAGTGAAACAATTTTCCAGCTTAAGATATCTTGGAAGGACTTCAGGGAAGATTTGTTTCCACTGGGCTTGGGGTATCATGACCCATCAAAAGTACAGTAGGAGGAGTCTAGCAGAAGGCTCTTAGTCACAGTACAGATGAGCAGGTTTGGTCCCACTGTCCTGGTTCAGAAGACCAGCAGTGAGACCCCCATTAAAAGCAGAGAAGGAAAATTATAAGTCCCCAAACCCTGGCATAATATCCAGGCAAACCCAGTTTTGTGGGAAAACCTGCAGCACCAGTGGATTCAATGCAGAAAGTCAATAAAAGATCACTGTTACCCTGCAAAATAAGGTTGGGGTGATCTCCTCTGTGATCTAGGAACATAATTTATTTTTTAATAGTCAAAAAAAAGCACAAAAGACCTACTACAGCAAAGGGAAAGGAGGAGAAGGATGAACATTTTTTATATCTTAGTCTCATCAGATCTTAATCAAAGAGGCAATAAGATATATACTTAGTTTGATATAGAAATTTGTCTTGCTTATATGGAAGTAGGAGTGGAAAGTGGACAAAAAGCAAAAGGTTGATAGAAGGAAGCCAAAAATAGAAGGAGAAAGGAGTAAAAATGAAAGGGAGAAATAAAAGCATGGACAGATTGAAGGAGGTAGGGATCAGAAACAAACCATTGGTAAGGAGGGGAGGACTGAAAGGAGAGAGAAAATATAAATAGGAGGAAATAAGATGGAGAGAAATACAGAGTTAACATCACAACTGTAAATGTAAATGGGATAAACTCTACCAGAGAAAGGAAGAACATAGCTGAATGGATTAAAACCAGAATCCTCCAATATCTTCTTTAGAAGAAGCCCATTTGAAACAGAGAGATATTCATGATAATGAATTAATATCAATAGTAAACATATATGCACTAAGTGATAGTGCGTCCTTCATAGGGAAGAATTAAGTGAATTGCAGGAAGAAATAATAAAATTATACTATCGTGACATCTCAATCATTCTTCTCTCCCAGAATTACATAACTCTAACCCATAAAATAAACAAGAAAAGTGTTAAAGAGATGATTAGGATTTTAGAAAAGTAACTAGAATTCAGAAAAGATAGATCTCCAAATGGGGCTAAAAAGGAATATAGCTTTTTCTCAGTTACATTTATTACCTACACATAAAGTGACCATAAATTAGATCATAAAAAGTGGACAATCAAATGCAGAAAAGCCAAAATTTTAAATGTATTCTTTCAGATCATGAAGGAATAAAAACATGCATGGTAGAAGACCTTGTAAAAATAGAACACAATTAATTGGATACAAAATAATAAGATACTAAAGAATGTATCTTTTCAAAAATTCATCATACAATTCATAATTCCATCCAAGATAATGATAATGAGACAACATATCACAATTATGGGATTCAGGCAAAACAGTTTTTAGGAAAAAATGTTATTTTCTAAATGTTTATATGAAAACAATAAAGAGGAAGTCAATAAATTTAGTAATGAATTTTAAAAAGTTAGAAAAAGGACAAATTAAAAATAATTAAATACCAAATTAAAAATTCTGAAAATCAAAAGCATGACTAATAAAATTGAAAGAAAACTCCTATGAACTAATAAATAAAATTAAGGTTTGGTTTAATAAAGACAGCAATAACAATAAAATAGATAAATCTTTGATTACCTTGATTAGAAAAAAAGGAACGAAAACCACATTATTATATAAAAAACAAAAAGGCATCTCTTATCACCAATGAGGTAAAAATTAAAGCAATAATTAGGAGCTATTTTGCCCTATTACATTATTTTTTTTTCTTTAAAGCTTTTTGTTTTCAAAATTATGCATAATTTTCAACACTCAGTCTTGTAAAACCTTGCATTCCAATTTGTTTTTCTCCCTCCCTTAACCCCAACCCTCCACTGGATGATAAGTAATTCCATGTATGTTAAACATATACAATTCTTTTCTCTATATTTTCACAATTATCATTTGGAACAAGAAAAATAAGATCAAAAAGGGAAAAATTAGAAAGAAAACAAAATGAAATCAAACAAAAACAACAAAAATGTAAAAATGCTATACTGTGATCCACACTCAGTCATCATAGTCCTCTCTTGGTGTGCAGAGGGCTCATTCCCTCACAAAACCATTGGAACTGGCCTGAATCACCTCACTGTTGAAAAGAGCCACATCTATCATAATTGACCATTGTATAATCTTCCTGTTGTTGTGTAGAATGTTCTCTTGCTTCTACACACTTCACTTAGTACCAATTAATGTAAGTCTCCCTAGGCCTTTCTGAAACCATCATGATGACAGTTTTTTTTTTTTTTTTCCCTAATAGAATAAAAAAAATATTCCATAATTTGCATGTACCACAACTTATTCAGCCATTCTCTAATTAATGAGCATCCACTCAGTTTCTAGTTCCTTATCATTGCAAAAAGGGGTGCTACATTTTTGCACTGTGTCATTTTCCCGTTATGATCATCGTTATGTTAAGGATACAGGTCCAGTAGAAACACTGCTGGATCAAAGGGTATTTATAGTTTGATAGCCCTTTTGTCATACTTCTATATTGCTTTTCAGAATAGTTGGATCAGCTAACAACTCCACTAATAATCCATTAATCCCAATTTTTTCACATTATGGGTAATATAAATAAGTTAGAAGCATTTTCAATAAGATCAGGGCTGAAACAAGAATGTATATTAGCACTACTATTATTCAATATCGTACTGGAAATGTTGCCTTAACAAATAAAATAAAAATGCATTGAAGAATTAGAATAGGTAACGAGGAAACAAATTTATCACTATTTAGATATCATTTGATAGCATGTTTTGAGAATCCTAGAGAATGAAATAAAATGATTAGAAACAATTTACAACTTAGACAAAGTTGCAGGATATAAAATAAACACATAAATCACTAGCATTTCTCTATGTTACTTACAATGTATGCAGTAAGAGATAGAGGGAAAATTTCATTTAAAGTAACTATAGATTGCATAAAATATTTGGAAGTCTAATAGTTAAGACAAATCCATGAACTATGTAACCATATTTATTATGTAAACTATATAAACATAATTACAAAATTCTTTTTACAATACTTAATTTAGATCTAAACAAATGGAAAATTAACAATTACATATGGATAGCCTATTCTAACACAATCAAAATCACAATTCTGCCTTTGTTAGGCTACTTATTCAGTGCCATACTGATTAAACTGACAAAAATCACTTTATAGAGCTAGAAAAAATTATAAAATTCATCTGGAAGAAGAAAAGTTCAAGAATATCAAAGGAATAAATGAAATAAATGTAAAAGTAGATGGCATAGCCTTACCAGACCCAGAATTATATTATGAAAAATAATAATCAAAACCCTTTGGTACTGACTAAAAATTAGAATATTAGATCAGTGGAATAGGTAAGGTATACAAGACACAATAATCAATGACTCTAGTAATTTACTGTTTGGTAAATGGTTCAGTTTCTGCAATAAGAACTCAATATTTGACAAAAATTTCTGGGGAAATTGGAAAACTGTATGGAAGAAATTAGGTATTATCCAGCTTCTATAAAGATAAAGAAAATGGGCTCATGATTTAGATATTAAGAGTGATACTATAAGCAAATTAGTAGAGTAAAGAATAGTTTTCTATCACATCTTTGGAGAATTAGAGAACATTCATAAATGCAAAATGGATAATTTTGTTTCCATGAAATTAAAAGACTTTCAAACAAAACCAATGCAGCAATATAATAAAGATGACAATATTACCTAAATTAATCTACTTATTTAGCGCTATACCAATCAGACTCCCAAAAAACTACTTTGATGAATTAGAAAAAATAACAACAAAATTCATATGGAAAAACAAAAGGTCAAGAATTTCAAGGGAATTTATGAAAAAAAAAATCAAATGAAGGTGGCCTCGCTGTACCAGATCTAAAATTATATTATAAAGCAGCAGTTACTAAAACCATCTGGTATTGGCTAAGAAATAGACTAGTTGATCAATGGAATAGGTTAGGTTCAAAGGACAAAACAGCCAATAACTTTAATAATATAGTGTTTGACAAACCCAAAGACACCAGTTTCTGGGATAAGAATGCATTATTTGACAAAAATTGCTGGGAAAATTGGAAATCAGTATGGCAGAAACTAGGCATTGACCCACACTTAACACCGTACACCAAGATAAGGTCAAAATGGGTTCATGATCTAGGCATAAAGAATGAGATGATAAATAAATTGGAAGAGCATAGGATAGTTTACCTGTCAGACCTGTGGAAGAGGGAGGAATTTATGACCAAAGAAGAACTAGAGATCACTATTGACCACAACATAGAAAATTTTGATTATATCAAACTGAAAAGTTTTTGTACAAACAAAACAAATGCAAACAAGATTAGAAGGGAAAAAATAAACTGGGAAAATATTTTTACAATCAAAGGTTCTGATAAAGGCCTCATTTCCAAAATATATAGAGAACTGACCCTAATCTATAAGAAATCAAACCATTCTCCAATTGATAAATGGTCAAAGGATATGAACAGACAATTCTCAGACAAAGAAATTGAAACTATTTATAGACATATGAAAATATGCTCCAAATCATTATTAATCAGAGAAATGAAAATTAAGACAACTCTGAGATACCACTACATACCTGTCAGATTGGCTAGAGTGACAGGGAAAGATAATGGGGAATGTTGGAGGGGATGTGGGAAAACAGGGACACTGATACATTGCTGGTGGAATTGTGAACATATCCAGCCATTCTGGAGAGCAATTTGGAACTATGCTCAAAAAGTTATCAAGCTGTGCATACCCTTTGATCCAGCAGTGTTTCACTGGGCTTATACCCCAAAGAGATACTAAAGAAAGGAAAGGGACCTGTATGTGCCAAAATGTTTGTGGCAGCCCTGTTTGTAGTGGCTAGAAGCTGGAAAATGAAAGGATGTCCATCAATCGGAGAATGGTTGAGTAAATTGTGGTATATGAACGTTATGGAATATTATTGTTCTGTAAGGAACGACCAGAAGGATGAATACAGAGAGGACTGTCGAGACTTACATGAACTGATGCTGAGTGAAATGAGCAGAACCAGGAGATCATTATATACCTCAACAATGATACTGTTTGAGGATGTATTCTGATGGAAGTGGACCTCTTCGATAAAGAGAGCCTTAATTGATCAAAGATGGACAGAAGCAGCTACACCCAGAGAAAGAACACTGGAAATGAATATAAACTGCTTGCATTTATGTTTTTCCTCCCGGGTTATTTATACCTTCTGAATCCAATTCTCCCTGTGCAACAAGAAAACTGTTTGGTTCTGCACACATATATTGTATCTAGGATATACTGCAACCCATTCAACATGTAAAGGACTCTTGCCATCTTGGGGAAGGGGTGGAGGGAGGGAGGGGTAAAATTGGAACAGAAATGAATGCAAGGGATAATGCTGTAAAAATTACCCTGGCATGCGTTCTATCAATAAAAAATTATTAAAAAAAAAAAAAAAAACAATGCAGCCAAGATTATAAAGGATATAGAAAGTTGGAAAAGAACTTTTTATCTCCAGTGTGTTTTTGATTAAGGTGGCATTTCTTTCTTTCTTTCTTTTTTTTTTTTTTCTAAAGCTTTTCATATACCGTGTTTCCCCCATAATAAGACACTGTCTTATTCTTTTGGACAGAAAAATGATCATGTCATCTTCTTCAACAACATCGTCATAAGTGTCCATACCCTGAATTCCATCCTAGATGTCTTGCACCTCTATTTCCTTCAGAAGAAGTGGACCCAATCTGTCATGTCCAGCAATATAGCTCTCTTTAAATGAACATGTCTTGTCCAGGTAACCTGCTCATAGTGCCTTGGCGACACAGCTGTCAGTAATTTTATCCCATGACTTCTTCACCCAAGTCACGACTTCTTGCAGATAGGGCTTCACCAAGTTTCCATGCTGATTTCTTTCCATTCTATTTTCAATATAGTATTGACTTCCATGCACAAATGGTCCTTGAATGGCTTGTTTATTGCAATATCAAGGATGTGGAGATAGGCAGTCATTCCTGCAGGAATCATTACTTGATCTATTCTTCTCTCTGCAAGGAAGTGCTTCATTTCTTTAGCGCGGTGAGTGCTGGCTGAATCCCAGATTATCAGACCTCTTTGGTTACCTTGCATAACAAGTGGCAGCATTAAATCAACCCACTTTCTTATAACGGCTTGTGTACACCAGGCTTTTTCGGTTTCAAGAACATAAATGCCTGATACAAGTTCAATCTTATCTTTCGTGCCCTTACTGATGATTAGAGGTGTGGCTTTCTTTCCATCCAAACGGATTGCCAAAACACAAGTGACACGTGCAGACAGAATAATAAAATTATGACCATCAGTCCTTCTTTTCACTCCATCATGCCCCTCAATAATGTTTTAACCCATTATGCTCCCTGAGTGCTCCTTCTATCCTCCATGATGCCCCCTGAGTTCTTCTTTTATTCTCCATCATGCCCCTTTTATCCTCCATCATGCCCCCTCACTCCCACTTACATACCGGGTTTTTATGTTGTCTTGCCTCAGCTCTCCTCCGTGGCACTGCTCTCAATTGTGCCAGCAATCAAATCACTGGGGAAGAACAGGATAATGTGCTCACTGCTGCAGCTCTGATTGGATGCAGCTCAGAGTGCGGTGTGCATTTCACCTGCGGCGGGGGGTGGGGGGAGACGGTGCATACAGAGGGTACCGTAATGTAGTGTGTAGCGCAGGGGATCGCCTTCACTACAGTAGCAATCTCAATAGGGATTATTTTCGGGGGAGGGCTTATTTTAGAGGAATCTTACGCAGTAAGGAGAAGGCTTATTTTCGGGATAGGTCTTATTATTGGGGAAACACGGTAGATCTGACTTTTAGAAAATATACTTGAGTTTCCATTGAAGAAAATGGTAGTCTGGCATCTGCAGGTTTCCTGTTTGTCCAGGGCTACATCCAAACCCATGGTGTTTCCTGGAACCAGAATTTCCTGGGTTCCCTGAATATGCTAGGACATGTGGGATCCCTGGTGTTGGACCTTTCCCATTCTACTGTGTTGGGGTTCAGAATTTCTTATTGATTTGCTGAGGTGGTTTCCTATCCAAGGCTATGTCATTTCCCTCCCTACCTTTACTTGAATAAGATACACCCTCTTGCCAATATTTCAAGTTTCCTGGTTTCACAGACTGTTTCAGCCCGTCTCTTGGTTGCTTTTACACTTTCCAAACCTGTTTTGGGGTGCTATTTTATTGTTGCTCAGAGTAACATAACTGCATAATTGCATGGGAGAGTTATGGTGATTCACTGCTTAGTCTGCCATTTTGGTTCCCAGAAGTAGTCTTTCTTTGAAGTACTTTTATTCCTATTTTAAATTTGAAGAAACTGAGTCATAGAGAGATGAAGTCCCTCATTCATTAGAGTCAGTAATTTTCTAATTGCTTGAAATTAAGTTTCAAAAGAGAGAAAGAAAAGAATCAATGGAAGCAAAGAAGGAAAAGAAAGAAGAAGATATACATTTATGTAGTCTTTACTATGTGCCAAGTATTGTGCTAACTGCTTCATAAAAATTATGTCATTTAATTCTCACAAAACACCCCTGAGGTGCCATCAAATCATCTCTAAAGAGCAATTATTTGTCTGGAAGAAAGGAAAAAAAAAAAAAAAACTAACCTATCTCTTTGTATATATAAGTGGAAATGTAGGAATGGATAATTTTCTGGAGTCTGTCAACTTCCTGAAACGCCACAAAAATACACTCTAAGTAAAAGTGACCTTTTATTCTCTTGCTTTCATTATTGATAAGTGTACTATAAAAGCATTTCTTCACAGGAGATTAAAGTCTGTTCAGTAATTCTATCAGCTGATGAGGTCCACTGTCCCCTGGTGGCTAAATGTTGTATTGGGATCAAGGGAGTATTTAAGTAGATTCAGATCTATTGGATTAATGCAACTAGGCCTAAGAAAAGGCTTTTATAGTAAGATAACACTGTCTCTATGCATATTCTAGTTATATTCCTTTTTCAAGTATTGAGGCTCTATTGCCATGCATTTTGGAAAAAAGAGAATAAAAATTTAAAAATGAATAAAATTGTGTGACTTAATCATATTAAATGATTTACCTAAGGTCAAAAGGCCTAAATAAATGTCAGAGATTAAATTCAGCTCAGGTTTAGTATTTTGGTGATCTCTCTATGTACTATATCACTATTCCCTCTCTTTTATTATTATTAATGTAATTTTACTCTTTTGAATGGAATTTAGCTGGAAACTATCTTGGAGCTATTGTCCTATTTTTAATTATTTTTTTATTTAATAACCTATAATTATCACATAGATGTGTAAAATAACCATTTTTTAAGTTGAAAAATAGTAGTCTGGGAGCTCATTTTCCTTAGGTTCACTGAAAATATTCTCAGCACAATTATCATAGCTTTTTTTTTTTTTTTTTTTTTTTTTGTTCATTTGTTTTCAGTCCTATCCAGCTCTTCATGAGTTTTCTTGGCAAAGATTCTGAAATGGTTTGCTATTTTCTTCTTCAGATAATTGTATAGATGAAGAAACTGAGGTAAACAGGATTAAGTGACTTGCCCAAGATCACATAGCTAATCAGGAGCTAGATTTGAACACAGGTTTTTCAGACTTCAAATTCAAGCATTCTGTGTCAACAAGCTATATAGACACTACGTACCACAACCTGTTTGCACATAATTGTGATTTCTTTTGCTTGATTGCAATATTTTGTAAGTTTTTCATACCATATAGGTCAGATATTAAGAGTATTTGGTATGGTGATATTTCTTTCTAAGATTTTATATATTAATATCTCTAGATATTTGTGCTTAATAGTTAGGCATACAATAATAGTTAAGGTAGAAGGAAGTTGATTGCTTGACTACTTAAGGATAGTTTGAGATCTAGCTGTAGAATAGAGATTTTTCATCGCAGAGATCATAAAATATTTTAAAAGCTTTTAAAGGGTAATTGTAGACATCATTTATAGTGTTCTAACATTTTTCAAAATGCTTTACATATATTTATGTTTTGCCTTACAAAACTCTGGGAATTTGGCATTATTGTTAATCTCATTTTATAGATAAGGAAACTGAGACACAAAAAAGCAAAGTGCCTTGGCTAGCTAGTCAGGGTCTTAGGTAAGATTTGAATACATAATGTCCTGACCTTAAGTTCCATAAACTATCTATTGTGTTATCTACTTGCCTAGTTATTATATCTAGAGATTTACGAGGTGCTTAAATTCTATATACTGTTATTATGTGTTTATATGGATTACATTGTTTTCATGCAAAATCTTCAATGGCTATTTCATCCAGGAATCTTAAGAGTAATTCTTCTATAGTTAATATAATGATGACCTGTTTCTGAATTGCTAGAAAAACCTTCTCTATTTCTGTAAACAAACCTATGTGACTTAACCAATTGTTACTTACTCCCTCAAAAACATGTTTGATTTATGTAAATCTTCTCCATGGAAGGTCTTCTACTTTCATTGTTCTAGCTTAGACATTTAATAACTTCCATCTAGAGGTAAATCCTTTTCACCAAGATTTAAAAAGTCTAATGATACTTACTTGTATTTATTTCTCTAGGTGATTGACATATTTTATTATATATTCTAGAAAATTTTATTAATCTTCTTGCTACTTTTTGGTGATGCTCTTTTCATGGCTGTTTTTGAATGATGGTTCCTATATTTAGTAGTAATTTTATTAGGATGTATTTCAAATCCATTAAGTATCTGTTATATAGCTATGAAATCATATATTAAGATTGATATTGTGTAGTTGTTAATTGCTATGCATATGTTCTTCCCATTGTACTTTGATGTCAGGATGCTATTAAGTCACTTAACATTTAATTTTCCTTGATTTAACATCAATATTATTTTTTCTTCTCTTTTTCTGTGATAGATTTCAGTTATAAATTTATTCTCAAATATTTAATATTTTATCCTCTTTTCTGCAGATGAAAACACATTAATTAGGTAATTAATAAGGAATATTGGAATGTAAACTCATCTCTTGTCTTAATGAAAACATCTTCATTAACTGTCCAGCAGTCTGTAGCATAATAGGGATAATATTCACCATATCCTGAACTTACATTATTTTGATTTCTTATTACTAAGTCCTTATATTTTAAAAGCCTTTCATTTCATGTATTTTTGAAATTAAGAATATTCAACATTATGACAACTATTAATAACATTGTTATTTAAATTTTATGCATAGATGTTATAACAAGATTGTTGTGGGCACCAGTTATATCTATAATCATTCATTTCAGTATAATTTATTTTCTAAATTCTTAAAGTTAATTTCAATTTTTATTTGTAAAACATGCTTTTTCATTTTTTAATTCATAAGGGTTTTTTCTATTTTCTAATAAAATTCATATAATATTATCTTTCTAGAAATGATGCTACAATTTTGTTGCATCTGGTAGTAATATGCTGTTCAGTTTTTACAACTAAATTAGATAATCTGCATAGATTAATCAGTCTGGGTTTTTAGATTTAACCTTTTTTAAAAAAAAATTCAAATGGCAATTATATGATCCTAAACTGTCATAATAAATCGCTCTATTTCAAGAAATAAATTTGTCTTAGTCATTTAAAGGTTTATTTTTACCAATACATTGTTGGACTAGTTCATTTGTATGTTTTCCTTGAAATACCCTTTGATTTCAGATACTTCTTAACTCTTTAAGGGGCTCACCTTGGAGATAAACAACCTTGAGGCACATCTGGCAAACCCATTGGTATGTACCTACTCTCTCTCTCTCTCTCTCTCTCTCTCTCTCTCTCTCTCAGTTCAAGATCTTAAGTTTCTAAAGTTCTTTGGCTCATATTAAACATCATTAGATCTAAATGATATTTAAAAGTTTTAGGGAATGGTCCTACAAAATAAATTTGCATTTTAGTGGACTTTCAAGTGGAGCCATGTAACTTGGTGTCATACAATGCACATCAAGCAATTATTACAATATTTTTGGTTGATATCTTCTTTGTTTTAAAACTAAATTCTGTGCCGCTTAGAAGTGATAATTAATTTTAGGATAAACAGGCTGAAATTGTTTACCTTGAAGATAAAACAAAAATGTTTGCAGTGGTTCTTTTGGGGTTTGCCCATCATTTGAAAAATGAATAGATGCCCACCAATTGAGAGATGGCTAAATAAGTTATCATTTAGGAAAGTAATGGAATATTATTGTTCTACAAAAATGATGAACAGGAGGGTGAAGCCATGATGATGGAGAGTAGACACATCTCTAACTCAGTTTCTCTGAGTGTCCCTCAGATCAACACTGGATCAAGCTTCTCAACTGGTTTTGGAGTGGCAGCATCCACTAATATTTGGAGTACAACAAATTTCTAGAAGATACTTTGAAAGAACTTCAAAAAAGGTCTATTTCTATCAGGCAGAGTGGGAAGCAGCTGAGCCTAAAATCAGCTCAGGGACCTGGGGCAGGGAGCCAAAGCATTGTGGCATCTGTGAACTAAGGAATCTGTGATGCTCTTAGGCTACTCTGTCCTGGTTACAAGTCAGTAGTGCTGCCAATACAAAAGGCAAATACTGATGCTTTGAATGTTAGAAAAAACATGATGAGACTTGGCTAGGCCTGACTACCTACTTATTCAATGCTATGCCAATCAAAGTCTTAAAAAAGTATTTTAAGGATCTAGAAAAATAATAGCAAAGTTCATCTGGAAGAACAAAAGATCAAGAATTTCAAGGGAATTAATGAAAAAAAATACAAATGATGGTTGGCCTAGCTGTGCCATACCTAAAATTATGTTATAAAGGAAAAGTCATGAAAACCATATTCTATAGGCTAAGAAATAGAGTAGTCAATCAATAGCTTAGGGTAATAGGAAAAATAGTCAATGCCTATAGTAATCTAGTATTTGACAAACCTAAAGACTGCAGCTTTTGGGAAAAGAACTCACTATTTGACAAAAACTTCTAGGAAAATTAGAAATAAGTATGGCAGAAACTAGGTATTGACTCACAGCTAACATCATATACTAAGATAAGGTCGAAATGAGTTCATGATTTAAATATAGTGATATTATAAGCAAATTAAAACAAAGAATAGTTTACTGTAAGGGTTAAAAAGCCTCTGGGAGCAAGAAATGCAGTTCAAGGTATGTTGGGAGGACCTGAGGGATGAGAGGTATGGAGGCACAGGCGAGTCCTATACAGAGGTGGGGCATAGCCCCAGGAGGTGGTGTCTGAACCCCAGGTATCACGCCTCCCTCCTTACTGCTCTCAAAGCCTAGCATGCCTCCCTCCTTCTTCTCGGGCCAATTTCATTATTCCAGCTTCCGAGAGGACCTCCCCGCTCTTTCCCCCCCAGATCCTCAGAGGGGTATAAATATGTGCTATCTAAGAATAAAGTTCTCTTTCGTTTCACCCCTACCTACTGGTAGTCTGTCTCTGTGGGATCCAGGTTGGTGCCCGAAGACAGGTAAGTGTGGCCTAGCTGTGCCATTGACAAATGGGCATTCAGAGTAGCTCAAAGAGGAGCTACCAGGTCAGAGTAGTCCATAAGGGCGTAATAGTTTACCTCTCAGATCTGTAGAGAAGGAATTAAATTGTGGCCAAAGAAGAACTGGAGTTCATTATTGAATATAAAATAGATATTCAATTTAAAAGTTTTTGTACAAACAAAACTAATGGAGATAAGATTAAAAGGGAAGCAATAATCTAGGAAACAGGTTTACATTCAAGGGTTCTGATAAAGGTCTCATTCTTAAAATATATAGAGAATTGACTCAAATTTATTAGGTTTGAAGCCATTCTCCAATTGATAAATGGTCAATGGATGTGAACAGACAATTTTCAGATGAAGAAATTGAAACCATTTCTAGTCATGTGAAAGGGTACTCTGTCACTATTATTCATAGAAATGAAAATTAAGACAACTTTGAGTTACCACTATACACCTTTCAAATGGGCTAAATGATAGGAAAAGATAATGAGGGGGAGGTAGGAAAATTGGCACACATGCATTGTTGATGGAGTTGTGAAGTGATCCAAACATTTTGGAGAGCAACTTTGAACTATGCTCAAAGGGCTAGCATAATATGCATACCTTTTGATCTAGCAGTGTTTCTACTGGGTTTATATCTCAAAGAGATCACAAAAAGGGGAAAGGACCCACATGTACAAAAATGTTTGTGGCAACCCTTTTTGTAGTGACAAAAAACTGGGATTTTTTTGCCCATCAGCTGGAAATGGCTGAATAAGTTATGATATATTAATTTTATGGAATATTATTGTTCTATTAGAAATGATGAGCAGGATGATTTCAGAGAGACTTGGAACTGAGACTTGGAACAAGACTTACATGAACTAATGCTAAGTAAAATTAGCAGAACCAGGAGATCATTGTACATGGCAATAACAAGATTATATAATGATCAATTGTGATGGACATGGCTCTTTTCAACAATGAGATGATTGAGGCTGTTTCCAGGGATCTTGTTATAAAGAGAGCCATCTACAACTAGAGAGATCTGTGGGAACTAGATGTGGATCATAACATAGTATTTTCACTATTTTTGCTGTTGTTTGCTTTCATTTTGTTTTCTTATTTTTTTCCTTTTTGATATTTTTTTTCTTGTGCAGCAAGATAATAATACAAATATGTAAAAATATATTGGATTAACAAAAAATTTTAACATGTTTAAGATATATTGGATCCCTTGCCATCTAGGGAAAAGGTGGGGGGAAGGGGGCATTTGAAACACAATGTTTTGCAAATGTCAATGTTGAAAAAGTATCCATATACATGTTTTGAAAATAAAAGTTTCAATAAAAAATAAAATAAACCAAAATAAATGATGAACAAACTGGTTTTAGAAAGGCCTGGAAAGTTTTACATGAACTGAAACTGAGTGAAACAAGCAAAACCAGGAATACATTGTACACTGTAGCAACAAGAGCAACAAGAGTATCAAATATGAGAGACTTGATTCTTCTCAGGGGTTCAGTGATCCAAGGCAATCCCAATAAACTTTAGAGGAATGCCATCTTCAGAGAAAGAACTATGGAGACTGAATCTAAATCAAGATGTGTATACTGAATCTGTCAGTTCTATTATAAGCACTACAATGTCTCTATTATTTTTGTCATTACTAATTTTTATCTATTATCCCATCTGGGATTCAATTCTTTAAGATCATCAGTTGTGTTCTCAGTTCAGAGTTCCCAAAGTGTGGAAATTTTAAAAAGCCTCTTTATAAGAGTATAGAAGCAGTTCATAAGACAACAGATAAAAATAACTACCAACATCCTTTCTGAGTGCCCCAAGCATTCAGGCCCACAGAACCCTGAGGCTAAGATTGTTTATGTGATGTGAATTCAAATAGGCTTGAAAAGCTAACTAATTTTAAGCAACAATACATTCAGTCGGCCCTGGTTAGCACTTGATATTTGATCAAGATCTTGTGCTCATAAAATCCATTTAGGTGACTTTGAGGGTTTGGAAATAATAGGAATTATGTGAAAGCTATAGTGTTCAGAAGATTTTCAAGATCCTCAGAAACTAATATGCAAATGAACTTGAGCAAGAAAAAAACCTAAGGGGGGGGTACCATTGATCACTTTTCATGCTTTTGGTCTGAATTTTAGCCATACACACATATCCAACGATAAAACACAACAAAGAAATAAATAAAACCAAGGCTTTTGTTCTGGTTCCTGGACAGTGCTTCACTTCTCTCAAAATCAGCATAAGCAATTAGCTTCCATTTGGTTATATCTTGTAATTGGTGCTAGCTCAGTCAGATTCTCATTAGAGATTATAAATTACTTCAATCTCTGATTTTCCCCAATTTTATATTATGAAGAAATACTTGCATGCATATTTAGTCTACCATCCTAAATAGCTGTGATTTTCATTTCTTGTTCATGAGATTTGTTAATGATTACTATTAATATTTCATGGATTTGTCATTTTATCTTTGTTGATCTTTTTTCCACTAATGCAAACCCCAAATCTTACGTAACTTTAAAAATAATTTCATGAATTTCTGTGCCCAGAAAATATTATCACTAAGTGGTAAATCCCTTTGTTGTTAATAGCTTTAATTAGTGATTCAATACTGGAAACCCATGATGTAATATAGGTAAACCACATTGTTTTCCATTAAAAATCAACTGCAAGAACAAAAACTGCAAATAGAAATAAAGAAGTTAAGGTCACAAAGACCTTAGCATCACTAAAGACATTGTCTTAATTGGGTACCTCTGAGTCTGATATGGAAATGTGTATCCTCCCTAACCAACCCTATATATATATATATATATATATATATATATATATATATAGTTTTACTGTTTGGGATGGGGATGTGATAGGATCTAAATTAAACAAGAAGTAAGCAAATTTCTCATGATTAAAAATTAACACTATTTATTTATTAAATTATTTCCTTAGATTCATTAGGTCTAAAAAGACTCATAGAAAAATATTTTCTTTAGGAACAATGGGTTTATGTGAAGATTTTTTTTTTCATTTTTAATGTCTGAATAAGCAGTGAAATAGCAGGTATTTGAGAATTTGTTCCTTCCATTCCATGGAGCTGGAGGAATTTAATGCTGGAAGAATATCAAAGGTCTTCTAGTTCATCCCATTCATTTTACAGCTAAGGAAACTGAGGCCCACAGGAATTTATGCTATTCATTAAGATCCCATAGTTAGTAGGAAAATGAGACAGGATTCAAGCTCAGGTTTTCTTAAGTGCTAATCCAGCTTTAATCACACTCCCTCCCTCCAAAATGTCTCTGCTGTGTTGTCCTGAAAGAGAGAAACAGAGAGATTTTTGGAGGACACTACTAATTATATTATGATGTTAACAAAGAGAAAAAATAGCTTTCTTCTTGAATTACATTTCTGTTGATCTAAGATAGCATGCAAATTACATATTGAATTACATCTTTCAGTAATACTCATTCCAAAACATTGAGTGCTTTGAATGCTTGTGTGAAAATATATTGTTGTTCTTAAAAAAAAAAAAAATTGTGATTAAAATCCACCATTTTTCACATTCATTATAATGGAAAGAACATCCTGAATTTTTATTTACTTCAATGGTCATTGTGAATGAATACTGTAGAACAAAACCCAAAACACTGTAATTATAGTAAATGAGGCAAGCTTGTTTTCAAAGACATGTTCTAAATTCACAATGAAAGATTATTAAAATATCTTGTAAATTAAGAACTTTCTCATTCAAGAGAGAAGATTGGTGCAAGATAGTGTTATTATTATCTGCACTCAAATGGGCAGTATATGGGAACTAAATTTAAAATGTGGTTAGATCCATTACTAACATTTGAAAACAGTTTTCCCAAGGAAAAGAAAGGCAAAAATCAAGAAAAAGTAAGTTTAAAAATTCTCTATTTAGGAATTTATAGAGGTTTCTTGGTTTTATTTTCACCTTGATGAAAGTGATTCACACATTCTTTATTGTATATATGAAACACACACAGAAAGAAAGAGTGAAAGAGAGAGAGAGTCAAAACAATTTAGCAGAGAAAAAGAATAAGGCTTATGGAGCAAAGGTATGGAGAATAATAACTTCAGAAGTTTTGAACACATTTTATTGATAGATCATGCCTATTTAAATTTTCAATAGATAATCAATGATATAGAATTGAAGTTTAAGGAACTACTTATTTGGTAATATACGTATGTACTGTGAATAGAATATAAATATACATAACACATATATTATCTATATCATTATATCTAATTATACATATTTTAATATTTATATATGCATAAATTCACAAATCTAAAATAGATAGACATAGAAATAATATAAATAATATATTCACGTTACATATATGCTTATTTATGTACATTTATTCATATATAGACATCTATATTTTCATGGATCAATTGATTTATTATTCACCTATCTATCTATCTATTTATGGAATGATAAATCTGATAAAGATTCAAAGGTGAGATAGCGATAGAGATAGGGATTCAATCCCAGTGTTTCCCCTGAGCTTCAGTCTCACATCACTAATTACCTTTTAGATGTATAGACTATATCTTCTGGAGATAAATCAGACATAATATTTTTCAAAATGAAATCATTATATTTCTAAACACACACCTATCTCTTCTAGAATCCCCCCATACCTTTTATTTTGTTTAATGAACCACCATACTTCCAATCTCTCAGTTTCATAATTTTAGCACTATTCTTAACTTCTCCTTCTTCCTCACTGCACATATCTAATTAGCTGCAAATTTCTCAGTCTAAAACATCTATTACATTTGATCCCTTCTCTCTACTCACATGCCCATCACCTTAGTTTGAATCCATAACACTTCTCATCTGGATGATTACAATAGTTTCCTGATGGATCTCTTTGTTTCAACTCTCTTACTTTTCCACCTCATTCTACATACTGCTGCCAAAATGAATTTCTTTAGTATAGACCTGAACTTCTTACTCCTTAAAAAAATCAAAATATATTCTTATTGCTTGTAAGATAAAATATAAATCCTCATCTGGCTCTTAATACTCTTCCCAATCTTACCCTAACTGATCTTTCCAATGTCATTGAACATTAATCTTTATCATGCATACCATAATATAGGCAAACTGGTCTTAGTTCCTCAAAGATGGCACTTTATAGTCCATCAAATTTTATGAATGTACTTCCTTCTTATGTTAAATTCAAAAATCATTAAAAAACAAAGCTCAAATTCTATTTTCTATGGAAAACTTTTGCTGATTCCCACAATTGTTTGTGTGCTTCTTCCCAAAATGCTAGGAACTTAAAGAACATGCATATCATTTTACTTATTATAACTATGTCATTTATTTATTTACTTTACTTTTTTCATTTAAATGATATATTTTACTTGAATAAATAATGTAAAAATAATAAATGTCATCCTGGCTTAGACTGATGATCTATAGCAGTGATATGAGTAGGGAATAGGGAGAGAAAAATCATGACTGTCTCACTAATAATGTCAATCTCAAACTTTATTTGCCTACTGTTTGGCTGGAACATAGTAGACTTCAAGGATTCTTACCACAAGCCTGTGATATTATTGTTCTTTTTGCTGCTTTTTTCATTCTGTATTATTTTAAACAAGCCTTTCCATATTGCTTTGAATTCTCCATACTCATAATTCCTTGTGGAACAATAACATTCCATTATGTTCATACACTGCAATTTGTTCAACCATTTCCCCAATCACTACACTCATATTTGCTTCCCAACTTCTTGCTATTATAAGGAGTACTGCTATGAATATTTTTGTACATATAGGTCTTTTTTTCTGTCCTTTCAGAAGGGCATAAAGCTAGGAAGATATTATATTCTTTATTTTGTAAGTTGAGAAAACTGAAATAAAAGGTCCCTAAGCTGATATCTCTGAGGACAAATTTGAATTCAGGCCTTCCTAGCCTATGGCTTTATTTTAATATACAACCAATTGCTTCCATTCATTTTATACTTATGCCATATATTTATAATTTTTTTTCTACCTTATTAGAATATAAGGTCATTGTGAGAAGGAATTCTATTATACTTTGTAGTAGTATCACCAGTGCATGGCATTTATATGCCATTATATTAGTTATTTAATAAATGGTGATTACATCTTCAACAAAAAGAGAATAGAATAAATTGTATATAAAAACATTAACCCATGCCTCTTCTTCTGTCACTTTGAGGCAGAACACATCTTTTTTTTTTTCACTCTAGAGAAGACAAATTAGTCCTCCCTTTAGTTCTTTCTCACCTAAAATGCTCTAATTTCATTTCTCATAGAAGAAAACAAGGGGCTAATAAAATTAATGACAATATATTGGGAATGACCAAGTATTTAATATGTAATTGTTTCTAAAAAAGTCTGAATTTTGAAACAGAATTTTTCTGAATATTATCATTAATCAAAGATTGAATTAATGGTGGAATTTAAGGTGATATGACAATTGAGTAATTAGATGAGGTATTTGGAGACAAGAAAGGCCTTCCTTGCTTGCCATATAACTGATTGCATATTGTGCTCACTTTTACTACTCAAATTCTTAAGAAGGCATAAAAAAAGTTTTAAATTGATATAGTGTCTTGTAAAGAAGATTTCAACAACCTTATATTTGCATTATGGCTTTTGATATCCTAAATAAATTTTAACCTATTTTTATTTTTTTTTCATAATCAACCTTTCTTTTTTTTCCCCTTAAAGATGTCCAACCTAACCTCTTTCCAACTTTCTCCATTTAAATCATATATTTCCCTCAAATAAATAATGTAAAAATAATAAATGTCATCCTGGGTCAGACTGATGGTCCATAGTTGTAATTCCTGTGCTTATATATCAACTCTATTATTAGATGTGGGTGGGAAGGTACGGAGAGAAAAGTCATGATTGAGTTACTAACAATGACAATCTCTAAAACTCAGGGTGTGATTTAAATATCCCTAGTTTTCCTCATTAACTTATCAATAGCTTACATTCAAACATTTTAATTATATACTATTCAAATATTAATATGTAGAAAAATGTGTATTTTAACAGTTAGAACTGAAAAGGGTTATTGAAATCTAGAGATATTTAAAAACTTATCTACTATAAAACTGTGAATAAATAGGGCCAGGTTAAAAATTCTCAAGGATGAATTACAAATTTCTGGTCTTTCCCTTTGTAGAATATTTTTGGCTTCAAGGACAGGAAACAAAATATGAATATGAAAGTTCTTCCTTGGAGTCTGTAATGTTCTTCATGCCAAATTTACCCAAAAAATCTTGTTCATGAAATATGATCCAGCTCCTTAGAATAACTTTTTACTATTTTAGTTTTTCTTGGATCCTCCTTTTACTTAGAAGCTACTATTTATTAAGTACTATTAGATGAGTACTAAATATTTAGTACATGAAGAAAAAGAATAAATGTGTACACCATCTCTAAGTAATTTACAATTTAGAGTTCCAATATCTGATTAGTTATGAGTTTAATCATTAATTTAATTTATTAAAAGACTGTCCAACAAGCTTAGTTTTTATGAGATATATGGCTGATTCCATCCCACATGGAAAAGGTCTTAGGGATATGGCCATTTTATGTGCTATTAAAAGTACATATGAAACATAGCTTTAACCTAACTAGTCTAACATAAATAATGAATTCTAATTTCAAGATTCTAGGAACCTATACTTCAAAGATATATTAGACATAGGCACAAAGTTTGACTCAATGAAATTCTTTTAGTAATGAGAGGAGAGTTTGTGTTGCATTTCCTCATGTGTTTTGGCTATTTCTGATCCTCACTCCAAATTCTCAGAGAAAACAATGCTGAAGGCTTATATTTTGGTTCATGTTCATTTCTCCCCAAAGAGAAAAACAAAAGATCCACAAAGTCTAATTAAAAAAAAAATTATACATTTTAACACTGATTGTTGTCAGCTTTCAAATTTTCTCCCTCCTTATCACTTCATAAACCTACATGTAAAAACATACAAAACATTTTCTTATTAACTATATCACAAAGAAGCTAGAAAGATAAAGTTTTCTTTCAGTATCCATTTTTTTCTATAGTAATGGATACCATTTTTCACTGTGAGACTTTTGACATTTAAAGTTTCATTATGAGATCTTTTGGATTACTGAGAATAGCTGTCATTTGTAGTTGATTTTTGTATAATATTATTATTGTATGTAATGATCTTTTGGTTCTGCTAACTTTGCACTGCAAAAGTTCACATGGTTCTTCCCTTTTTTCTAATGTCATTTTTTTGTTATTTTTATAGCATAATAATATTCCATCAAAATCATATGTCACAACTTGTTTCACCATTCACCAATTGATTAGTTTTCCCTCAATTGCTATAAATATTTGTTTGTATATACAAATACTTTTTCTTTTTCTTTGGTCTCATTAGGGTAAAGATCTAGTGGTATTGCTGGATCAAAGAATAGGCACAGTTCTATAGTCCCTTAGGCATAATTTTAATTTGTTCTCTAGAGTGGTTGGATTATTTCACAACTTCAGCAACAGTTTATCAGGCCATTTATTTTCCTTCACTCTCTCAGAATTTATCATATTTGATAAATGTGAGGTGGTAGCTCAGATTTGTTTTTCTTTGGATTTCCCTATTGAAAAGAGATTTAGGGCATTGTTATGTATAATTGTACATAACTTTGATGCCTTCTGAAAACTGTAATTTACGAATTGTAGAAAGATGACTATTTTGTATACATCAGAGTCAGTCCTCTATGTTTGAGAACAGACCTCTATGAGAGAAATGTGCTATACTTTTGATGAATATTACTTCATTAGCTATGTTACCTTTTGGTAAAATAAAGTTTTCCTGATTATTTAATTTAATTAAGTCTTTTGCTTTTTCTTTGTCTGAGATCATTATTACTAATCTTCTTTAGTTTTCTTTATTTGGAGCATACTGTATCCTGTTTTATCTTATTTTAACTCTATATGTGTGTATTTCTGTTTCAAGTTTATGTCTTACTAACAATATGTTGTTGGATTCTGGTTTTCAAAACATTCTGATCTGTGTTTATATTTTAGCAGTGAGCTCATCCCATTTTTATTCATATGTGGTTGTAATCCTAGTTTCCTTGCTTTTCAGAGTATCACATAACAAACCCCTCACTCCTTTAATGTAGAAACTGCAAAATCTTTTGTGATTCTGACTTTTGTGATTTATATTTGAATGATTTCTTTCTCTTACTTCTACTATTTTATTTTTGACTTGGGAGCTTTGGAATTTGGCAATAATATTCCTTGGAGTTTTCATCTTGAGATCTCTTTCATGTGTTTATCAGTGGATTCTTTGAATTTCTATTTTATCCTTTGACTAAAATTTTGGGAGTTTTCCTTGATGATGTCTTGTGATATTATTTCTAAACTCTTTTAAAAAAATCTTGGCTTTCTGGTATTCAATTAATTCTTAAGTTATTTCTCCTCTCTCTTTTCCACTTTAGTTTTTTTTTTAATGATAGTTATATTTTTTTCTTTTTTCTCCTATTTCTTCTATTTTCTCCTATTATTTTCATTATTTGATTTTGTTTTAAAGTTTTGTGATGTTTTATGGAGTTGGCAGCCTCCAGTTGCCCAACTATAATTTTTAAGGTATGGTTTTTGTTAAAGTGATCTTTTCTACCTCTTTTTCTATTTGGCAAATTCTCTCTCTCTCTCTCTCTCTCTCTCTCTCTCTCTCTCTGCTGAGGCCATTGGCATTAAATGACATGTTCAAAGTCACACATCTAGGAAGTATTAGATGTCTGAGGCTGGATTTGTGCTTAGGTCCACCGGACTTCAGGGTCGGTACTCAAATGCTCCTTTTTAGGAAACACTTTTTGTAGAGAAATTTTGTGTTTTTTTGGCATTTGGGCAATTCTGTTTTTAAAGTGTTATTTTCTTCATTATTTTTGTTTCTTTTTCCAAATTATTAAGTTCCTATTCAGAATTTTTTTAGATCATTCTCATTCATTTTCCCAATTTTTCCTTTACCATTCATGTCTTTCTTTAACTCAGATACTCTTCATGAGAGTAGGTTCAATTTGCATATTTCTTTGAGGCTTTGATTGTAGCTATTTTCACATTGTCCTCTTCAGAGTTTTTCTCTGATTTGCTTTGCCATCATAGTAGCTTTTTATGGTCTAGTTCGCTTTTTTGTTGGTTCATTTTCCAGCCTATTTCTTGACTTTGAATCTTGTCTTAAAGTTGGATTCTCTTCATCTGTGGTTTTGGAGGAACTGTTTCAAACTTCAAATTTACTCATGTTGCTGTTTTTAGAGCTAGCTTTGAAAGTCTGCAAATTTTCAGTGCTTCCAGTATGGGATAATATATAGAGGTGTAGGTATTGCTCTTCTGATCTGAGCTCTGATGGTTACTCAGGAAGTGTTCCTATTCTTTTATACCCACAAGCAATAGTACTTTCCTAGGCCTTGAGATAATGGGTAAGGATCCTGACTTCCCAGAGCAACAAATGATAGTATTTGGGTTTTTTTGCATTAAAATTGTGACCATTTCTAGTCTAAGACTTCATATGCTTAACACTATCATGAATATCTCCAAAACACACAAATGGTAGTCTTACCACGTATACTTTAAGCTGGCTAAAATTTCAGTGTCACAGACTTTTCTGCTGATCTCCTAAGTTGCATTGGGCAATAATTTTTTTTTCTAGTCTTTTTGTTGGCTCTGCTATTCCAAACTAATTTAAGATGTTATTTTAAAGTTTTTGGAGGGATATACTAGGAGATTTTGGATGATTTCCTCCCTTTAATCTGCTATCTTGGTTCTGTCTCAAACTATAATCTAAATCAGGTATATGAGAAATAGTGGTTTTCTAAAGAACTCACAAAATACTCATAGTATATACTGATAATGTTGATAAACAACAAATTAAAACAAAATTCAGGAGTTGAATAAAAATTATTATATGTTATTTATATATATAATATAATATATGTATGTGTGTATATATATAGTGTGTGTGTATCTATATATAAAATATTCTCACATTATATATGTATTGATTACCACATAAATCAATTTTTACACAATGAGAATTACAAGAACATGGAGAAAGGAGGGAGGAAAAGAAACAAGAAGAGAACCAAGTCCTAGTGGAGGGAAGGGGTCAGAATTAGGAGACAGGGCTAAGGATAGGGGGAAGTATGAGAATAGAGAAGGGAAAGAAGGAGAAGGCACATAGAGAGCCAAAAAAAACTAAATAGAGACAAGTCCAGAGCCATGAGGAAAAATATAATGGTGCAGACACATGGAGCCTAGACAAAAAAATAGATGAGAAAAGATAGGTGACACAGGAAGCCTAGGGAAAGACATCTGGTATCTGAGCATGAATGAAAGACAGAGAGGTAGGGCAGATAGGCAGCCCAGAGAATTTTCAGAAGCAGAGATCCTGGCTGTAGTGAAATCACTTCAGTTCTTCTACTTTCATTCAGAAGGTTTTCTTCCCTTTATTTCTGTGTGTGAGAAGAAAGTGTGGTAGACTGCAGAGTACTGATAAGTAGGAGAGAAGTGGACAGAGAGAGTGTTGTAATGTATAGCAAAGTTAACACAAAAGCTTTTTGTTTGGGAATGCAAATTGCTTTCTGAATTCTTTACATAAAATTGAATTTGCATAATGTAAATTTACATACACTAAATCTGTCTCTCTGACTCTATCTGTGTCTCTCTCTGACTCTCTTTCTCTCTTTTTTTCTCTTATTGCATGAATGTATTTTTGTGCCAATGTCTTAGGAATCTGATACTTAAATTTCTTTTTTTTAAAGCTTTTTTATTTAAAAAACATATACATAGGTAATTTTTCAACATTGACTCTTGCAAAGCCTGATGTTCCAAATTATCCCTTCTTTCCCCTATTCCCTCACCTACTTGGCAGGTAGTCCAATACATGTTAAATATATTAAAATATATGTTAAATCCAATATATGTATACATATTTATACACTTATCTGTCTGCACAAGAAAAATTGGATCAAGTAGGGGGAAAAAGCCAGGGAAAAAAAACAAAAGGCAAGTAAACAACAACAGAAAGTGCAAGAATGTTATGTTGTGGTACACGCAGCTTTTTTATCTCTTTGGGTATACATGGCTCTCTCCATCAATGAAAAATTGGAATTGTTTGAATCATCTCATTGTTGAAGAAAACTGTATCCATCAGAATTGATCATCTTATAGTCTTGTTGTTGCTGTGTATAATGATCTCCTTGTTCTGCTCATTTCATTTAGCATCAATTCATATAAGTCTCTCCACGAGTCTCTGAAATCACACTTCTGGTCATTTCTTACAGAACTATAATATTCCATGACATTCATATGACATAATTTATTCAGCAATTCTCCAAAGGATTAGCATTCATTCAGTTTCCAGTTTCTTGCCACTACAAAAAGGACTACTACAAACATTTTTTGTACATGTGGGTCCCTTTCCCTCCTTTGAGATCTATTTGGGATATAAGTTTAGTAGCAATACTGCTGGGGCAAAGGGTATGCACAGTTTGATAACTTTTTGAGCATAGTTCCACATTGCTCTCCAGAGGGGTTGGATCTGCCCCCAGTTCTACCAACAATGTATCAGTGTCCCAGTTTTCTCACACCCCCTCCAAAATTTGTCATTATCTTTTCCTGACATTTTATCCAATCTGAGAGGTGGATAGTGTTATTTCAGAGTTGTCTGCATTTGCATTTCTCTGACCAATAGTGATTTGGAGTACCTTTTCATATAACCAGAAAGAGTTTCAATTTCATCATCTGAAAACTGTCTGATCATATCCTTTGATCCTTTATCAATCGGAGAATGGCTTGAACTCTTATAAATTTGTGTTAATTCCCTATGTATTTAAGAAATGAACCTTTATCAGAATCTTTGAATATAAAGATTTTCTCCAGTTTATTGCTTTCCTTCTAATCTTGTCGGCATTAGTTTTGTTTGTACAAAAATGTTTTAATTTAATATAATTAAAATTGTTGATTTTGTGAACAATAATGATTTCAAATTCCTTCCTCCTCTATGGATCTGAGAGGTAAACTACACTATATTCTTCTAATTTGTTTCTAGTGTCATTCTTTCTGTCTGAATCATGAAACCATTTTGACCTTTTCTTGGTATATGGTATTAGATGTGGCGCAATGCCTAGTTTCTGCCATACTAGTTTCCAATTTTCTCAGCAATTTTTGTCAAATGGTGAATTCTTATCCCAAAAGCTGGGATCTTTTGGGTTGTCAAACACTAGATTGCTATAGTTATTGACTATTTTGTCAATAACTATAATATTTATATTATAATCATATATATTTTATACAATATATCATAACATATGTTATGTTACATATTATACATAATATATAATATTATAATAATAACTAGCCTATTCCACTGACCTTGACAGTCATTTTAAATGAAATTTCTCTTTGTATCTCTTGCTGCTGGATTTTGTTAATGATGTATAAAAATGCTAATGATTTATGTGGACTTATTTTGTACCCTGTAACTTTTTTAAAATTGTGGATTATTTATAATAGTTTTTTAGTTGATTCTCTAGTGTTCTCCAAGTATATCATCATTTCATCTGCAAAAAGTGATAATTTGGTTTCCTCATTACCTACTCTAATTCCTTTGATCTCTTTTTTTTCTATTATTGACAAAGCTAGCATTTCTTATACAATATTGAATAGTAATGGTGATAGTGGGAAACCTTGTTTAACTCCTGATTTTATTTGGAATGGTTCCAGTTTATCCTATTTTATATAAATATTTAAGGAAAAGTCCATTTTTTTCCTATATTTTCTATTGTTTTTAAATAGGAAAGGATGTTGGATTTTAGCAAATGCTTTTTCTGCATTTATTGAGATCATCATATGGTTTTTGTTAATTTGGTTATTGGAAAAGACAATTATGTTAATAGTCCTAATATTAAAGCAGCCTTGCATTTCTGGCATAAATCCTACTTGGTCATGGTGTATAATCTTGGGGATGATTTTCTATAATGTCTTTGCTAATATTTTATTTAAGATTTTTGCATCTATATTAATTAGGGAGATTGGTCTATAATTTTCTTTCTCTGTTTTCATCCTACCTGGTTTAGATACCAGCACATATCTGTATCATAAAAGGAATTAGGTAAGAGTCCTTCTTTCCTTATTTTTTTCAAATAGTCTATATAGTATTAGAGTTAATTGCTCTTTAAATGTTTGGTATAATTCACATGTGAGTCCATCTGGCCCTGGAGATTTTTCCTTACAGAGTTGATTAATAGCTTATTCTATTTCTTTTTCTAAAATGGGACTATTTAAGTAATTAATTTCCTCTTCTGTTAATCTGGGCAATCTATATTTTGTAAGTATTCCTCCATTTCACTAAGTTTATCAAATTTATTACTCTAGTTTCCTCTTCATTGGTGGATAGTTATCTCTTTTCCTTTTTGAGACTAACAATTTGACTTTCCTCTTTCTTTTTTCTAATCAAATTAACTAAAGGTTTATATCTATTTTGTTGCTTTTTCATAAAACAGACTCTTAGTTTTATTTATTAATTTAATAGTTTTTTTTTTACTTTCTTTTTTCTTTTTTTTAAATTAAAACATTTTATTTACAAAGCATTTGCATAAGTAATATTACCAACATTGACTCTTGCAAAATCTTTTGTTCCAAATTTTCCCCTCCTTCCCTCACCCCCTCCTCTAACTGGCAAGTAGTCCAATACATGATAAGTATGTTGAAATACATGTTAGATCCAATATATGTAAACGTATTTATGATCTTGTTGCACAAGAAACCTCAAGTCAAGAATGAAGAAAAACAAAAACTGAAAAAGAAAACAAAATGCAAGCAAATAACAACAGAAAGAGTGAGAATGTATGTTGTTTTCCATACTCAGTTCTCATAGTCCTCTCTGTGGGTGTAGATGGCTCCCTTTGTCACTGAACAAGTCGAACTAGTTTAAATCATCTCATTGTTGAAGAATACCACGTCCATCAGAACTGATCATCATATATTCTTCTTATTGCCATGTATTATTATCTCCTAGTTCTGCTCATTTAATGTTGCATTAGTTCGTGTAGGTCTTTCCAAGCTTCTCTGAAATCATCCTGCTGGTCGTTTCTTACAGAACAATAGTATTACATAGCATTCATATACCATAATTTATTCATCCATTCTCCAATTGATGGGCATCCACTCAGTTTCCAGTTTTTTGCCACTACAAAGATGGCTACCACAAATATTTTTGTACATGTGGGTCCCGTTTCTTCCTTTAAGATCTCTTTGGGATATAATCCCAGTAGAAATATTACTGGATCTAAGTGTATACACAGTTTGATAACTTTTTGACCCTAGTTCCAAATTGCTCTCCAGCCTGGCTGGATCTGTTCACAGTTTCACCAATAATATATCAGTGTTCCAGTTTCCCCACATCCCCTCCAACATTTGTCATTATCTTTTCCTGTCATCTTAGCCAATCTGACACATTTGTAGTGATATTTCAGAGCTGACTTAGTTTGCATTTCTCTGATCAAGAGTAATTTGGAGCACCTTTTTATATGGCTACAATTTCTTCATCTGAAAATTGTCTGTTCATATTCTTTGACTATTTATCAGTTGGAGAATGATTTGAACTATTATAAATTGGAGTCAATTCTCTATATATTTTAGAAAAGAAGCTTTTTTCAGATCCTTTATATGTAAAAATATTTTCCCAGTTTATTGCTTCCCTTATATTTTTGTCTGCATTAGTTTTTCCTGTACAAAAACTTTTTAACTTAATATATTTGAAATTATCTATTTTATGAAAAATAATGACATCTATTTCTTCTTTGGTCACAAATTCCTTTTTCTTTCACAAATCTGAAAGTTAAACTATCCTATGTTCTTCTAATTTGTTTATAGTATCATTTTTTATGTCTATATCATGAACCCATTTTGACCTTATCTTGGTATATGGTGTTAGATGTGGGTCTAGCCTACTTTCTGCCATACTGCTTTCCAGTTTTCCCAGCAGTTTTTGTCAAACACTGAATTCTTATCCCAAAAGTAGGGCCTTTGGGTTTGTCAAATACTAGATTGTTATAACTGTTGGTTATTTTGTTCTGTGAATCTAAACTATTCCAATAATCAACAGTCACCTTCATTTGATTCATTAATTCTTTTGAAACTCTTGCCCTTTTTTTCTTCCAGATGAATTTTGTTGTTATTTTTTCTTGGTCAGTAACATAGCTCATTGGAAATTTGATTGGTATAGCATTAAATAAATAGATTAGTTTAGGGAATATTGTCATCTTTTTTTATATTCACTCGACCTATCCATGAGCACTTGATATTTTTCCAAGTGTTTAAATCTGACTTTATTTGTGTGGAAAGTGTTTTGTAGTTTGGCTTATATAGTTACTGACTTTCTCTTGGCAAAAAAATTTCGAAATTTACATTATCAACAGTTTTTTTTTTCAAGTTGGATTTCTTTTTGCATCTCTTGATATTATATTTTGTTAGTAATGTATAAGAATGCTGATGATTTATGTGGATATATTTTGTATCCTGCAACTTTACTAAAGTTGTGGATTATTTCCAAAAGTTTTTTAGTAGAATCTCTGGGGTTCTCTAAGTATACCATCATTTTATCTGCAAAGAGTTATAATTTGGTTTCCTCATTACCTACTCTAATTACTTAAATCTCTTTCTCAACATTTATTGCCAATGCTAGCATTTCTAACACAATATTGAATAATAATGGTGATAGTGGACAGCCTTGTTTCATCCCTGATCTTATTGGGAATAGTTCTAGTTTATCACCATGGCATATAATGCTTGCAGATGATTTTAAATAGATGCTACTGACTATTTTAAAGAAAAGTCCATTTATTCCTGTACTCTCTAGTGTTTTTAATAGGAATGGGTGTTGGATTTTATCAAATGTTTTTTTTCTGCATCTATTGAGATAATCATATGATTTTTGTTAATTTGGTTATTGATATAGTCAGTTATGATAATAGTTTTTCTAATATTGAACCAGTCCTGAATTCCTGGTATAAATCCTATTTGGTCATGGTGCATGATTCTGTGGATAATTTTCTGGTTTGCTAATATTGTATTTAAGATTTTTGCATCAATATTCATTAGGGTAATTGGTCTATAATTTTCTTTCTCTGTTTTCATCCTACCTAGTTTAGTATCAGTACCATGTCTGTGTCATAAGAGAAATTTGGTAGGAGTCTTTCATTCTCTATTTTTTCAAATAGTTTATATAATATTGGAATTAATTGTTCTTTAAAAGTTTGGTAGAATTCACCATCTAGCCCTGGGGATTTTTTCATAGTGAGTTGATTAATAGCTTGTTCTGTTTCTTTTTCTAAAATGGGACTATTTAAGTAATTTTTTTCCTCTTCTGTCTGGGAAATCTATATTTTTGTAGGTATCCTTCTTTCACTTAAGTTGTCAAATTTGTTGGCATAAAGTTGGGCAAAGTAACTTAATAATGGCTCTAGTTTCCTCTTTATTAGTGAATAATTCTCCCTTTTCATTTTTGAGACTAACAATTTGATTTTCCTCTTTCTTTTTTCTAGTCAAATTAACCAAAGATTATCTATTTGTTGTTGTTGTTTTTTATTTTTATAAAACCATTTTTTTTTTTTAGTTTCAATTGTATTAATCTCTCCTCTTATTCATAGAATTTCAAGTTTGATACTTGATTGGGGTTTTTTAGTTTGTTCTTTTTCTGTTTTTTTTTTTTAACTAGTTTTTTTTAACTAGTTTTTAACTAGTTTTTCATTGCAAGCACAATTTATTTAATTTCTCTTTCTGTACTTTATACAAGTAAGCATCTAGAGATATAAAATTTCCTCTTATTACCACTTTGGCCACATTCCACAAATTATGGTATGTTGTCACATTTTTGCCATTCTCTTGGATGAAATTATTGATTGTTGTAGAGGGCTGAAACTCTCACAAGGTATGCTTGAATCAGACAACTGAGCACTTAAGGCTAATTACTTATTCAATGTGAGACAAATCTATTAGCATATATTTGAATAAATGGCTCTTCTCACCCCTGTTACTTGCTGACTGTTTGGTGTTAAGCTAATTGTAGGCAAGGATTAGCGGGTGGAGGGAGAGAGGCAGAGGCACTTGACTGCAGGACAAGGAAAGGAGAGGCTGGTTAGTCTGGACTCAAGAATCCAGGATTTTGCTTGCCTGCCTCCTTCACCTCTCCCTTTAAAGACCAAGGACTTTAATTTATCCTGACTCTGTCTGACCCTGAGGCCCTGCAGGGAGTGAGCCTGTATATACTCCACATTTGGCATCCAGTGTGTGGACCAAGGACCCTAATTTCACTGAAGAAGACCCTGTGACCAGGAAATAAGGTGAGTATTTTAATTGATAAACAGGGAACTTACTTTGTTAAGAGCTAAACTACTAATTCTCATTTTCTAGCTGAAATTGGGCAGATATTAGGAAAAGATTCTCCTCCACCCCCATCCCATGGGAGCTCTATAAAAAGCATACTTAGGTTGTTAAAGAGGCAAGGTTTGCTTATAACTTGGGAGCAGATTGGTGGACTCTTGTATACATTAGAATGCATGTCCCCTTGATTCTTCAAGGAAGAAGAAATAGAGGCAGATAATTGGAAACTTGATCAAATATGTGAATATTATAATGATAAAGATGCTGATTCAATTTCTAAGGAAACATTCTATATATACAACATAATGCAATTGGCCTTAAAGAATCCCACAAGCTCTAGAAAAAAGAAAAGTTTTAAAAACAGCCAGATGAGGAAGTGTAAGGAGAAAGAAGAGACTAGAGAGGGTAATGGAAATATCACCAGAGGGCATGAGGAATTAAATGAACTTGAAGGGCATACTGATTCTCACTCTCACAGTTCACCTTCAATTCCACCTACACCCACCCCCATCAACTTCACCTTCTTGGGTGGATGGAGGAGGAGGAATGGGAGAAGCAGTGATATCACCAGCACCTCTCCCCCCAGCAATCATCCCTTCCTATGATTCAATTGCAAAAGATACTACTTAGAGCCTAAAAGGAAGGGAAGAAAACATCTGATTTGAAAATGGAAATGTATCCTGTGATTGAACAGTTTAACTCTTCAGGTCAAGAAAGGAGAATATACACTCCTTTTAATCTAGAAATTATCAAAGACATGAAAAAGCCTTATACTCTTTTTGGGGCAACATCATTTTATGTTAAAATGTTATTACAGAATTTGACTTATGAAATTTTAACCCTTAGTGACTGGAAATCTATAGCAAGGCCATGCTTAGTACCTGGACAAAACTTGTTGTGACTCTCTCAATATAGTGAACTCTGTAGGATACAAGACCAATGAAAGAGGCAAACTGGAGTTAATACTACAATTACCTGTGACCAACTAACAGGTGTAGGTTCTTACACAGACACTTCAGCACAGATTAATTACCCCATAGCAGCATATAATCAAATTGCTTCTGCTGCTTTCAAAGCATGGGGCTTTATCCCAGGTAAACAAGACAGAGGAGAAGCCTTCACGAAAATAACACAAGAGCCAAATGAACCTTTGCTGATTTTGTGGGATGTCTGCAGACAGCTGTCATATGAACTATTGGTGAAAATGCAGCAACAGACATTATTATAAGTCAACTTGCTAAAGAAAATGCTAATGAGGTTTGTAAAAGAATCATACTAGGTCTACGCAAGGATGCTCTTTTAGAGGAGATCATAAGATGCTGTTCCACAGTCTTCACAAATATCTTTTTATACCCAGGCTATGATGCAGACTTCCAGGATCTGAACATGGGAAGACAGGGTCCCTTTTGGCAAGGGATTTCCAGAGAGACTTGTCAACGCATTCAATGTGGTAAAGTAGGACATCTAAAAGCTCATTGTGGCATAGAGACAGAGTGAGAAAACTGGGGTTGGAGAACAAGACCCAAAACCCCATGTCCAAAATGCAACAGAGACTTCTATTGGGTATCAGAATGTAGACTGATTCAGGGAAATGGATGGAGGGCCCTAGTCTAGAGCCCAAAACAACAACAAAAAAAAAGTGCTTGGGGCATGATGGCAGTTGATGCAACACCCAGAGAGTGTTTAAAAGTTTAGTACTAAGATTGGACCAATCAGCCAGGAAGCAACCTGATGGAAGAAAGGGATTACAACTGGGGAAAATAGAGTTGTATGCAGCTGGGACTATTGAGATACCTCCTGGAGAAGTGAAATCTGTTCATCTCCAGTCTATGGATCCCTTACCTCCAGGCACAGTAGGCTTGAATACTTACAAAACAGATATGGGAAACTGGAGAATGTGAAGATAATATCCCAGTCACTAATACAGATAGACAATGTGTGATTTATCAACTAGAAGAAGTAGTAGCATCAGGTTTACTGATATAGACTCCTAATAGGCAATCTGGTGATAGTTGCCCAGATTCTGACTCCAAGCAACAGAATCCAGGAATATTCTGGATTGCAGCAGTTATAGCTGATCAACCTGTGCTCACTACCTATATGAAGGCATACCATTAGAAGGACTGGTAGATACAAGTGCAGATTGTACATTCAATAGAGGTGCCAACTGGCCCAATCACCAGCCAAAGATTAAGGCAGACACCTATATGTCTGGCGTAGGAGAATCAATAGAAGCTGAAGTTAGTGCTACCCCTTGAGATGGACATTTGAATTTGAAACAGGAATGTTTCCTTCTTTTATAGTTGAAAAAATCCCCATCAATCTATTGGGGAAGAGACATTTTACAACTTTTAGGATTACAAATTAGTACTTTGTGTTTTTTTGGCAGGGCTGCTGTTGAAGGACTGCCAATACTCTCACCTCTTCCTATTCAATGGAAACCGATACATCAGTGTAGATAGAACAGTGGGCTAGTGATAAAATTCAGGCCTTATTAGATATAGTACTGAAGCAACTTGACCAAGGACACTTACAACCTTCTCAAAGTCCTTGGAATTCCTGGCTATTTGTTGTAAGAAAGAAATCTGGAAAATGGAGGATGTTGACTGAGTTAAGAAAAGTAAATAAACAGATGGAAAGTATGGGAACTCTTCAGTCTGGACTTCCATCTCCTACTTAATTGCCTAGAGAATGGCCTCTTTGGATCATAGATATTAAGGACTGTTTCTATTCTATCCCTCTGGATAAGGAGGATATGAAAAGATTTGCCTTTTCAGTGCCCAGTGTTAACTTAGGCAAGCCTTATAAAAGATATGAATGGACAGTCTTGCCACAGATAATGAAAAATAGCCCTACTATGTGTCAAAGGCATATTGCTGCTCTTACTCCAGTAAGAAAATCATTTTCAAAAGCAATGTTATTGCATTACATGGATGATATATTGAGATGTGCACCTGAGGAGCAAATGTTAGAAGCCTGTCTACAAAAGACCATAGAAACACTAAGGAACTACAAATTGCATATAGCTCCAGAAAAAATTCAAAGATGTGCTTCTGTTCAATATTTAGGATATGAAGTATATCCTAAGATGCTTACAATACAAAATCTTTCCTTAAGAACAGAGAAGCTAAACACCTTAAATGACTTTCAGGAATTGATAGGAGATATTCATTGGATGTGTCCAATCTTAGCCTAGAATACGTATCAAGTGCAACCATTTTAAGGGGAGACAGTGCTTTAAACTCACTGCGTCAGCTTACAAAAGAAACTCAAAAGGCTTTGAGAGAAGTTGAACTGGCTTTATCCAATGTGAGTTCCTTGGAAATATTAGTTTTTGCTACACAAGAGGTATCCACAGCAGTCCTTACTCAAGGAGACAGTGTGATTGAGTGGGTGAACCTCCCAGTACAACCAGAACAAAGCCTTACTCCTTACCCAGTGGCTAGGATTTTATTAAAGGCCATTAAGCAAGCAGTACAATTATCTGGGATAAGACATGACAGGATATGCACATTTTATATCAATGCACAAATTAATATATGTTATGAAACTATCCCAGAGTGGCAAATTTTATTGGCTATGGCTCCAAATCGACAGAGAGAAACTGAGTAGATCCTTGAAACAAAGGAGAAGACCCAAGAAACATCGGGTGGTTCCATTGTTGATTGTGCCCACTACAAAAAGGGCATGGCAGCTATGGCAATTGACTCATGATCCATGGACATCAAAAATTGTTAATGAGACTGATACAGGACTTCAAAACCCTCAGGAATCATTGGAATCCCTAAGACATGATAAGATTACTATAGGACTTGATAACATTCAGGAATTATTGGATTCCCTAACACAAAAAAAGATTGTTACAGGACTTCAAAAACTTGCAGGGATCATTGGATTCCCTGACACGTGAAGTAGTGGACAATAGATTGGTTTTGGAGTATCTCTTGGCTTCTGAAGGAGTTGTCTGTGTGATTGTTATTTATATACCTTCCTTCTAGGACTTCTGGAAATCTATTACAATACCATATTGATTCATATTGTTTGGTGTATCACTACTTACATATACAATCCATGTGTGTTACACCCCATTGGGTCTGCACTGACTGTGGTGAGAGTCATCACTGCTAGCCTGTGCTTTATTGCTATGTACTTATGTAATACCTCCCATGATGATGGGTTTGTGTATATCTGTTTCTAGTAAGACCCTTCAGCCCAGAAACCCGCTAACAATATCTGGCTTGACTCCTAGCTTCCCTTTGTTGTTTTTCATATCCTTTTCTGAGAAGTCAGGGAGAATATGAATACTTCCTTTTGGGGGTTCTCACCTCCCTGAGAAGTCAGGGAGGGAGTGCTCACCTGTGTTCTAAAACAAAAGAAAGCAGAAGATGTAGAGGGCTGAGACTCCAAAAAGTTATGCTTGAATCAGATAATCAAGCACTTAAAGCTAATTACCTATCTGATGTGAGACAATAACTCTATTAGCATATATTTGGATAAATGGCTCTTGTCATCCCTGTAGCTTGCTGAATGTTTGGTGTTAAGATAATTGTAAGCAAGTATTAGAGGTCTGAGAGAGAGAGAAAGAGAGAGAGAGAGAAAGAGAAAGAGAGAGAGAGAGAGAGAGAGAGACAGAGAGACAGAGAGAGACAGAGGCTCTTGGGTGCAGGAAGAGGAGAAGAGAGGCTGGTAATTCTGTTCTCCAAAATCCAGTATTTTGCTTGTCTGCCTCCTTCACCTCTCCCCTTAAAGACCAAGGACTTTAATTTATCCTGATGCTTGCTGACCCTGAGGCCGTCCAGCAGGTGAGCCTATGTTCCATAGATTGTGTCTATGATTTTCTTTTTCACCCATTCATTCTTGATATTATTTCATTTCCAATTTCTTTTTGGGCTATTTTCCCCTGGCACTTTATTGAATGTAATTTTTATTGCATCATGATCTGAAAAAAAAGCATCTACTATTTTTGATTTTCTGCATTAGATTGTGTGGTACACAGAGATTGTACCACACTGGGAATCTGAGTTGTCTACAGGTGTTTGTGCTCAGCCTTGTGCTTGGCTGCTCCCTTCTACTTCCAATTTTAATAGACCTTTTCTGGCAATCTTCAAAATTATCTTCTGCTGATTTTTTTTTGCACTCCCACTATTTGTGGGTTCTGCCTGTCCAGAGCTAATTCAGAGGCTGGATTTTCTAATTAGTCTAAGAGTTGTAAACAAGGTCAGAAAGAAATGTGTGTTGTCTCTGCCATCTTGGCTCCACCCCTAGACTTCCTAGTTTTTTTTTTTTTTTTTTTTTTTTAACTTTAAATTTTATTAATCTCTCCTTTTATTTTTATATTGTCAAGTTTGGTATTTGATTGGGGGTTTTCAATTTGATCTGTTTCTAGTGTTATTAGTTGCAAACCCAATTCATTGATCCTTTCTTTCTCTATTTTATGCAAGTAAGCATCTAGAGATATACAATTTCCCCTTATTGTTGCCTTGCCTGCATCCCACAAATTTGGTTATTTTGTCTCATTATTGTCATTCTCTTGGATGAAATTTTTTATTGTGTCTATGATTTATTGTTTCACCCATTCATTCTTTAGGATGAAATTATTTAGTTTACAATTATTTTTGATCTATTTTCTCCTGGCTTTTTATTGAATATAATTTTTATTTCATTGTTGGTCTGAAAAAATGCATTTGCTATTTTTGCCTTTCCTCATTTGAGTTTGAGGTCTTTATGTCCTAATATATGGTCAATTTTTGTATAGGTTCCATAAACTGCCAAGAAGAAAGTGTACTCATTTCTGTCTCTATTCAATTTTCTCCAAAAAATTATCATACATAACTTTTCTAGTCTATTTACCTTTTATTCCATTTCACAAATTCAGTTTTTAAGGAGTTATTTTCTTTTTCTATTTCACAGATTTTGCTTTTCTAGGAGTTTTTTATTTATTTATTTAATCAAATCTGTCTTTTAATGAATTATATGCCTTTTCCACACCTCCTTGCAAAGTTTTCATTTCCTTTCCTCATTTTTTTTCCTATCTCTATTTTAAGATCCTTAAATTTCTTTTAGAAGAGCCTTGTGTGATGGGGACCAGTTTATATCACCTTTTGGGGCTTTGTCTGGACACAATCTACTTTTATTCTCCTGGAGTTTGAAATCTGTTCTTCTTTTTCCCTATAAAAACACTTTATGGTTAGAGGTCTTTTTGCTTTTTTTTCCCAAAAAGTTGAGATTTGCTTTTAGGCAAGGGGGGTTGAGCAAGCTTCCTCTATAAGCAGCAGTGGCAGAACTGGGTAAGTACTGAATAATTTCTGGAGCTGGTGGGTATGGCCAGGTTTCATGAAATTCTGAACTTTTGGGGTTCCCTATTTACCTTTTGTGTTTTTGTTGAAAGTTTTATAACTTCTCTGATGATCTACTGACTAGCAGCTAGGGCAGAGTAGCCAACACTGCTATAGATTCCTCCTTGTAGATTCACCACTGTGCAGAAGTCCCACAGCCCCAGGACACTGCTCTCTCTGAGCTGGCACCTATGCTCAGTCTGCTTGTGCTTGGCCTGTCTTCCTTCATGCCCAATTGAAACAATCTTTTCTGGTGATCTTTGAAATTATCTTCTGATGGTAATTTGTTGCACTCCCAATATTCATGGATTCTGCCAGCCCAGAACTAATTCAGAGGCTGGATTTGCTAATTAGTCTGAGAGTTGTAGGAAAAGGTTCAGAAAGAAATGTGTCCTCTCTGCCATCTTGGCTCCACACACCTTAAATCTCATAAGAACATAAAGTAGTTTTCATGACAGGGATGATGAGAAATTTTTATTTTATCCAGGAGGTATGTTATCTAAACAACTTCCCATTATACTTCTGCCAGTAGTCTTCTGTCATTTCTAATGAAGAAACTCTCTTGGACATCATTTAGTGGATAATCATTCATCTGCTACTCTTTTAAATTTCTGTTACTCAGAAAATTACTTTTAATCTTAAAGATATCTATCTTGTGGTTTATCTAGAGATACTTATGTAGGAAAGGAAACATGAATCAAAAAAGTCAACTAAAGTTTTAGGCATTGGAATTTCACAAGTTTTCAGTAAGTGCCAAATGGGCATAGTTCCTATAATGCTGTAGACTGCATAAAGTTGAATATTTCCCCAATTCTCATTGAAAGATGCAGAGTTAAAGATGCCAATTGAAGGTAAGGGATAAATGAGCTAGCAACTTTCTCCATTTAATTGAAGTAACTCCTCATTTACCACCACTATTATAGAGCAAGGAATGACTAAGATATAAGGGAGATTTTTTTTTTTTTAATTTCATACCAAACAAGTTCTTTCAGCTCTGCACCACATTGTTAGAAGTAGAAATAGAATTTTTGATTTCCAAAATGTCCATATACAAAGTCAGTATGTGTGTTTAGGCAGAACCAGGAAGAGGAATCCTGAGTATGCTTTATGTAATGATTCTTATTTTACTTAGGGAGAAAGATATTGACTCCCAGATCTTCAGTTGTTTCTTGATAACAAATAACAAAGGTCTCCAGTAACTTTAGGCAAATCACATAATGATCCTAAATTTCCTCATATAAATAATGAGTAAGTAGACGATGACCTCTAAGATCCTTTGCAAATTTAAATCCATGATCTTTTGATATTATACTGTGAACCCACTGATGTGATATTCTTTCCTGGCATAGCACACACAAACACATTCACAGTAAAGCTGAAAAAAAATGCCTTTTACATACATATCTTTCTTTCTAAAAGTAAATTCCCATCAAAGAAATAGAGGAGTATAATGTTCAAATAACAGATACCTTGGCCAAAGAAACAAGCAGCTAGAGATAGAGAGAATATTTCAGGAATAGAGGCTACAAGACCAATAATATTTTTAATTTATTTTGAATTGTTGTATTTTCTCCTTTTTCATTATTAATCTTTTTAAAAAACAATTACATTTCTTAATGGCTTGTTAATTTTGTATTGTTGAGAAAATAGTTCCCAGTCTTATTTATCAAGTCAATTAGACCACAATTTTCTCTCTTGTTTATTTCTGTTCTTAACTTTAATATCATCCTCTTTTGTAATAATATCAAAAAGAAAAAAATGCTCTATTACATTATTGTTTGGTTCCTGATTTGTTTCTTTAGCTGTAAGGTTAATTCAGTTAAATCAATTAGTTTGATGTTATTACTATTAATGCTCAGTGATACACATGTATCTATATCACCTGCTTCTCATGTCTTTGAAATATCATTATTTGTGCTTTTTTCTGTACCTTTCCTTATCCCAATGACTATTGACTATAAGTATCAATGTTTCCTTTTTTTAAATTTTAATTTAATTTTATTTAATAATAACTTTGTATTGACAGAATCCGTGCCAGGGTAATTTTTTACAACATTATCCCTTGCACTCGCTTATGTTTTATTTTTTCCCCTCCCTCCCTCCACCCCTCCACCAAGATGGCAAGCAGTCCTATATATGTTAAATATGTTGCAGTATATCCTAGATACAATACATATTTGCAGAACCGAACAGTTCTCCTGTTGCACAGGGAGAATTGGATTCAGAAGGTAAAAATAACTCGGGAAGAAAATCAAAAATGCAAATAGTTCACATTCGTTTCCCAGTGTTCCTTCTTTGGGTGTAGCTGTTTCTGTCCATCATTTATCCATTGAAACTCAGGTCTCTTTGTCATAGAAATCCACTTCCATCAGAATACATCCTCATACAATATCGTTGTCGAAGTGTATAATGATCTCCTGGTTCTGCTCATCTCACTTAGCATCAGTCCATGTAGGTCTCTCCAAGCCTCTCTGTATTCATCCTGCTGGTCATTCCTTACAAAGCAATAATATTCCATAACATTCATATACCACAATTTACCCAGCCATTCTCCAATTGATGAGCATCCATTCATTTTCCAGTTTCTAGCCACTACAAACAGGGCTGCTACAAACATTTTGGCACATACAGGTCCCTTTCCCTTCTTTAGTATCTCTTTGGGGTATAAGCCCAATAGAAACACTGCTGGATCAAAGGGTATGCACAGTTTGATAACTTTTTGGGCATAATTCCAGATTGCTCTCCAGAATGGCTGGATTCGTTCACAACTCCACCAACAATGCATCAGTGTCCTCGTTTTCCCGCATCGCCTCCAACATTCATCATTATTTTTTCCTGTCATCTTAGCCAATCTGACAGGTGTGTAGTGATATCTCAGAGTTGTCTTAATTTGCATTTCTCTGATCAATAGTGATTTGGAACACTCTTTCATGTGAGTGGTAATAGTTTCAATTTCTTCATCTGAAAATTGTCTGTTCATATCCTTTGACCATTTATCAATTGGAGAATGGCTTGAATTCTTATAAATTTGAGTCAGTTCTCTATATATTTTGGAAATGAGGCCTTTATCAGAACCTTTAATTGTAAAGATGTTTTCCCAGTTTGTTGCTTCCCTACTAATCTTGTTTGCATTCGTTCTGTTTGTACAAAGGCTTTTTAATATGATATAATCAAAATTTTCTATTTTGTGATCGATAATGGTCTCTAGTTCATCTTTGGTCACAAATTTCTTTCTCCTCCACAAGTCTGAGAGATAAACTATCCTATGTTCCTCTAATTTATTTATAATCTCGTTCTTTATGCCTAGGTCATGGACCCATTTTGATCTTATCTTGATATATGGTGTTAAGTGTGGGTCCTTGCCTAATTTCTGCCATACTAATTTCCAGTTATCCCAGCAGTTTTTATCAAATAATGAAATCTTATCCCAAAAGTTAGAATCTTTGGGTTTGTCAAACACTAGATTGCTATAGTTGACTACTCTGTCTTGAGAACCTAACCTTTTCCACTGATCAACTAATCTATTTCTTAGCCAATACCAAATGGTTTTGGTGACTGCTGCTTTATAATATAATTTTAGATCAGGTACAGCTAGACCACCTTCATTTGATTTTTTTTTTTTCATTAATTCCCTTGAGATTCTCGACTTTTTATTGTTCCATATGAATTTTGTTGTTATTTTTTCTAAAACATTAAAATATTTTCTTGGAAGTCTGATTGGTATAGCACTAAATAGATAGATTAGTTTAGGGAGTATTGTCATCTTTATTATATTCGCTCTGCCTATCCAAGAGCACTTAATATTTTTCCAATTATTTAAATCTGACTTTATTTGTATGGAAACTTTTTTGTAATTTTGCTCAAATAATTCCTGACTTTCCTTTGGTAGGTAGATTTCCAAATATTTTATGCTATCAACAGTTATTTTGAATGGAATTTCTCTTTGTATCTCTTGCTCTTGGATTTTGTTGGTGGTGTATAAAAATGCTGAGGATTTATGGGGATTTATTTTGTATCCTGCTACTTTGCTAAAATTATGAATTATTTCTAATAGCTTTTTAGTAGAATCTCTGGGGTTCTCTAGGTATACCATCATATCATCTGCAAAGAGTGATAGTTTGGTTTCCTCATTGCCTACTTTAATTCCTTTAATCTCTTTCTCGACTCTTATTGCAGAGGCTAGTGTTTCTAATACAATATTGAATAATAATGGTGAGAGTGGGCAACCTTGCTTCACTCCAGATCTTACTGGGAAAGGTTCCAGTTTTTCTCCATTGCATATAATGCTTACTGAAGGTTTTAAATATATGCTCCTGACTATTTTAAGGAAAAGTCCTTTTATTCCTATTCTCTCAAGTGTTTTTATTAGGAATGGCTGTTGGATTTTATCAAATGCTTTTTCTGCATCTATTGAGATGATCATATGGTTTTTGTTTGGTTGGTTATTGATATAGTCAATTATGCTAATAGTTTTCCTAATATTGAACCAGCCCTGCATTCCTGGTATAAATCCTACTTGGTCATAGTGTATTATCCTGGGGATGATTTTCTGTAATCTTTTTGCTAATATTTTATTTAAGATTTTAGCATCAATATTCATTAGGGAGATTGGTCTATAATTTTCTTTCTCTGTTTTCAGCCTACCTGGTTTAGGTATCAGTACCATGTCTGTGTCATAAAAGGAGTTTGGTAGGACTCCTTCAATTCCTACTTTTTCAAATAGTTTATTTAGCATTGGAGTTAATTGATCTTTAAATGTTTGATAGAATTCAGATGTAAATCCATCTGGTCCTGGGGATTTTTTTTCTTTGTTTGTTCTATTTCTTTTTCTGAGATGGGAGTGTTTAGGATATTTACTTCTTCCTCTGTTAGTTTAGGCAAGCTATATTTTTGGAGGTATTCTTCTATTTCATTTAAGTTGTCGAATTTATTGGCGTAAAGTTGGGTAAAGCAACTCCTAATTATTGCTCTAATTTCCTCTTCGTTAGTGGTGAGTTCTCCCTTTTCATTTTTATAACTAACAATTTGATTTTCCTCTTTCCTTTTTTTAATCAGATTTACTAAGGGTTTGTCTATTTTGTTGGTTTTTTCATAGAACCAACTCTTAGTTTTATTAATTAGTTCAATAGTTTTTTTTTACTTTCAATTTTATTGATCTCTCCTTTTATTTTTAGAATTTCAAGTTTAGTGTTTGACTGGGGGTTTTTAATTTGTTCCTTTTCTAGCATTTTTAGTTGCAAGCCCAATTCATTGACCTTCTCTTTCTCTATTTTATACAAATAGACCTCTAGAGATATGAAATTTCCCCTTATTACCGCTTTGGCTGCATCTCATACATTTTGGTATGATGTCTCATTATTATCGTTTTCTTGGATGAAGTTATTAATTATGTCTATAATTTGCTGTTGCACCCAATCATTCTTTAGTATGAGATTATTTAGTTTCCAATTCTTTTTTGGTCTACTTTCCCGTGGCTTTTTATTGAATGTAATTTTCAATGCATCGTGGTCTGAAAAGGATGCATTCACTATTTCTGCCTTACTGCATTTGAGTTTGAGGTTTTTATGTCCTAATATATGGTCAATTTTTGTATAAGTTCCATGAACTGCTGAAAAGAAGGTTTACTCCTTTCTGTCCCCATTACATTTTCTCCAGAGATTTATCATATCTAATTTTTCTAGTATTCTATTTATCTCTTTGACTTCTTTCTTATTTATTTTTTGGTTTGATTTATCTAATTCTGAGAGTGCAAGGTTGAGATCTCCCACTATTATAGTTTTACTGTCTATTTCTTCTTGCAGCTCTCAATTTCTCTTTTAAGAATTTAGATGCTACACCACTTGGTGCATATATGTTTAATATAGATACAGCTTCATTATTCATTCTACCCTTTAGCAAGATATAGTGCCCTTCCTTATCTCTTTTGATTAGATCAATTTTTGCTTTAGCTTGATCTGAGATCAGGATGGCTACCCCTGCTTTTTTGACTTCACCTGAAGCATAGTAGATTTTGCTCCAACCTTTTACCTTTAATCTGCATGTATCTCCCCGCTTCAGGTGTGTTTCCTGTAAACAACATATTGTAGGATTCTGGCTTTTAATCCATTCTGCTAACTGTTTCCTCTTTATGGAGGAGTTTACCCCGTTCACATTTATGGTTAAAATGACCATTTCTGTATTACTTGCCATCTTGTTAACCCCGGTTTATGCTTTTCTCCCTTCTTACCCCTTTACCCCCCTTCCCAGTATTAAGCTTGTGAGCACCACTTGCTTCTCACAGCCCTCCCTTTTTTAGTATCCCTCCCCCCCTTAGAGTTCCTCCCCCTATCTTACCCCTTTCCCTCCCAGTTACCATATTCCCTTCTACTTAGCTTATTCCTTCCCTTTTCACTTTTCCCTTCTCACTTTTCAATGAGGTGGGAGAAGTTTCACTATAGATTGAATATGTCTAAAATTTTTCTCTTAAAGCCAATTCTGAAAGCAGTAAAATACTCACTATATTCATCCCTCTCCATTCTTTCTCTCAGATATAATAGGTTTTCTTTGCCTCTTCCTGAAAAGTAGTACCCCCACTTTCCCCTTTTTCTGGTACAATGTCCTTTCCACATCTAGTTTCTAGACCAAGGTATATCTGTATTCTTTATATATCTTTATAGCCAAAATATAGTTCTCAAAATTAATCTTTACCTTTTTAGATTTCTCTTGAGTTCTGTGCTTGTAGATCAAATTTTTTGTTAAGTTCTGGCTTTTTCATCAAAAATAGGTGAAATTCGCTTATTTTGTTGAATGTCCATTTTCTTCCCTGGAAAAAGATGCTCATTCTCGCTGGGTAAGGTTTCAGTCTTTCGGAATATCATATTCCAGGCCCTTCGATCCTTTAATGTGGATGCTGCCAGATCCTGGGTGATCCTTATTGTGGCTCCTCGATACTTGAATTGGGTTTTTCTAGCTGCTTCCAGTATTTTTTCCTTCGTCTGAGGGTTCTGGCATTTGGCCACTATATTCCTTGGTGTTTTGATTTTAGGATCCCTTTCAGTAGGGGATCAATGAATTCTTTCAATGTCTATTTTACCCTCTGTTTCTATGACTTCTGGGTGTTGTGAGCTTTTTCTTCTCAAAATGCAGCCAGGTGATAAAAGTTCAGATCTTTTATTATCTCCAATATAGCCCGGTAAGCTTAGAGGCCTATCTCTCTGCTTGGTTCCAAGAGCTCTCTCCGAATGTTGCCAAATCCAAAGGTCTGGTCCTTCAGCCTCTATCTTTTATGAAGAAAATGTTGTGATCTAGTTCAGATGGATCTGAATGGGTCCCTGTTCGGGTGCCAAAATGTGGTGAGCTTTTTCTTCTCAAAACGCAGCCAGGTGATAAAAGTTCAGATCTTTTATTATCTCCAATATAGCCCGGTTAGCTTAGAGGCCTTTCTCTCTGCTTGGTTCCAAGAGTTCTCTCCAAATGTCGCCAAATCCAAAGGTCTGGTCCTTCAGCCTCTGCCTCTGCTTTCTTCAGCCTCCAGCCAGCTCCACTCTTCATGTCATTCCGGTGAAATCTCGATTTGTAGCTTCTTCACTCTGAAGAACTTCTTCGACTGGCCCATTGGCCTATTTATGCTCCTTCCAGAGAGAGGGATTATGGGTTTTCTCCCATAGTGCTCTCTGGCCCAAAGAGCTTTAAGGGAGGTGTGGACTCCCTTGAAGTTAGAAAGTTTACTTTGTGAAGCTGGCATACTTGTGAACTCCAATGAGTAAAGGTGTGAACACAAGCCTTGTATTAATTAGTTCTACTTATACCTTGTTTCAGGTTCTGGCCAAAATCTTCTTGTAAGATTAGATCAACTCTAATTAGTTAGCAGTTAGTAAGGATTCCAACATCTGGACAGTTCTCTTTGATAATTTCCTGGAAAATAGTGTCCAGGCTCTTTTTTTCATCATACTTTTCTGGGAGTCCGATAATTCTCAGGTTGTCTCTCCTGGATCTGTTTTCCAGGTCTGTTGTCTTCCCCAGAAGGTATTTCACATTCTTTTCCATTGTTTGATTTTTTTGGATTTGCTTGACTGATTCTTCTTGTTTCCTCGAGTCATTCAATTCCATTTGTTCGACCCTGATTTTCAGTGAAGTATTTTCTTCACTCACTTTTTAAAGATCTTTTTCTAATTGTCCAATTGAGTTCTTTTGTTCTGTGGAATTTTTTCCCATTTCGCCAATTTTGTTTTCCAGTTCACCAATCCTATTTTTCAAGGATTTGATTTCTTTATCCACTCTCTCTTTAACTGAGTGGGATGACTTCTCCAGACTCTTTTGCGAAGCCTCCCTCTCCTTTTGCCAAGTCTCCCTCTCCTTTTGCAGAGCCTCCCTCTCCTTTTGCAGAGCCTCCCTCTATTTTTCCCATTTTTCTTCTAGCTCCCTTGTGAGAGCCTTTTTAATTTCCTCCATGGGATTCATCTGTGCTGAGGAACAGATGATCTCCTCCTTTGGGGATTTACCTGGAGACTGTCTGTTTTTAGTCTCCTCAGGATTTGGAGTCTGCTCTTTATCTGTATAGAAGCTGTCAAGGGTTAAAGCCTTTTTCAGTTTCTTGCTCATTCTGTCTAATAATCAAAGACAAATGATCAAAGAAACAGAAGAAAAAACCCTTGAATGGAGGCTGCTTTCTTTGGGGGAGGGGCAGGGTAGCAGTGAGGCACTGGCCCTACTGTGCTGTGCCTGCGCTCTGAGATCCGAGAGCTTGCTGAGACACTGTGGGGGAGGGGTGGCCAGGTCCCGAGAGACTCCAGCTGTTTGGGGTTGTATTCTTCACCCTCGGTGTTTTTAGCTTCTCTACTGGGCTGCTGACTTGCTGACGGAACAAAGTATCTAATCCTGTAGCAAAGCTCTCCCTGCAGAGACTGCTGCTATCACTCCCCACCCCCTCTCCACTCTGCTCAGCTCTGAGCCGCCTTCCAGGCTCTCGCTGCCGCTGCTGCCCGCAGTCTGCTTCTGATCTAATAACCGCCCCCGCCCTCGCGCAAAAACAGACCTTTCTTGACGAGTCTCAAGGATGGTTTCTCTTGGTAATTAATTGTATGTTTTTTTTTTCAGTCGAGCATTAATTCAGAGGCATGAAATGAAATGGATAGTGAGAGAAAAGCGCGGAGGTTACACAGCAGTGTGCCTCCTCTCCGCCATCTTGGCTGGAAGGCCTCAATATTTCCTCATGATGTTTTTATGTTATGCCTACTTTTATCCCCTGAAAAGAGTCATGCATAATTTTTGAACTTCTGTAAGATTTCTTGATGACATATGTGATGAGTTTTTATGAGGCATTAAGTATGTCTACTTAAGCAGAATGTAGAAGCACTCTTCATATTTCTGTTAATTCCATTGTATTGAATATACATGCCTGTAATATTTATTATTAATTACTAAATGTGATGTTATATTCTTAATGTGAGAATATACTCACAATATTATATTTTATTTACTTCTTATTATATCATTATTATCATTTTTATGAGTGTAACTGATATGTCATTCATTGAATATAAACTTAGAATTATTGAATGTACTTTAATTATTTACCTATCACCATAGTATATTACATTGTCTGTCACTTTTAGTGTTTTTAATTTAAATTAAGTTTTATCACATAACTACCTTGTCACTTGCTTTTTTTGGCATTTTTTTGCAGTCGTAGATAGATTTTTTAATTTCAAATTTTTGAAAAATGTGCTGACATCAGGTGGTGGAATGTGAAATATTAACAATAACAAAGAAGCAAAGAAGTAAATATAAAGAACAGTTAAGTGGAGATTGTCAAACATTGAATTTAAGAATTATGGGAAACAACAGTTAAGTATTACTGAAATTTTGAATTAGGGAACATGGGAAAATTGTGTTATGATCAAGATAGTGATAATGGGGTATTTTACTAATGATGGAGGAGATCATAAATTAGACATAGCTACTCAGTGAATAGAACACTGGGCTTGGAATTAGAAAGTAATCTTCATGAGTTGAAATTCTACTTAACCCTATTTGACCTTTATATTTAAAATGAGCTAGGCAAGAAATGGCACACTACTCTCATATTTCTGCCAAGAAAACCTTCCAAATGGTGTCATTATAACAGAAAGGTAGAAATGAATAAGGTGGAAATGATACAATAATATCAAAGTAGAATTGTTTATAGGACACTTGAAAGTAAGAGATTAGCATCACAATGGATTGTTTTTCTTGTTTTTAGTTTGAAACTATTTCATATTAAATATATTTTCTTGCTCTCATTTTCTTTCTACATATGTTACTATATATGCATACATACATTTATAACTATGCATATGTGTGTATACTCTCCAAAAGCATCATTGTTTCTATTTTTTTTTTTTTCTTTTAAAGGGAAAGTTCAAACTACTTACAGCGAATGGAAATAATTCATTTGATGTTTCTCATGGCATTTTATTCTGATTGATCCTCATGCTGCTTAGATGCTGCTTAAAAGGAGTGACATATCTTAATCTTCTATCATCTATTTAAAATGTTAAAACTACTAAATAAAAGGAAGTATATTTCTGGTTATTAATTTATTAATACTTTTTCATTTTAAAAATTTAATTCACTTTTTAATTATAGATAGAATTTTGATTTTTGTTAAAGAGATAGCTTTTTTCCTTCTTTCTTTTCTTTCTTATAAAATCTGGTCTGTTTTAAACATGTTTATTCTTAGTAAATGAGAACATATTTTAGTGCTTATTACCATTTTGTGTTTATCACACATCTTAACCCAAATCCAAATTAGATTATTTCTATAATTGATATTTCATGCTCATTCCAACACAGATTTCAAATCTTGATTATAATTAGTAACATGCAAAGTATTTATTTTAAAAGCTTTTCCTTCTGTCACTTTGGAGCAGGTTGGAGATATTACTTTATTATTCTGGGGATCTTCATATGAGGTAGAAACATATCGGGAACCTTGCCAGCATCAATAGTTCCCTGATCTTTTGCCTCGTTCTTCCTATTCCTTTCCTTTGAAACATTGCTCAGAACATTTCTGTTCTGCTTTTTAAACTGTTTTGGGGTATGATGGGAGTAATAGGCTCTCTCTTTCTATAGTGATAAGGAGAACTGAGGATCATCATTTGGTCCATCTATGTACTCTCAGATTCTGATCTTAAGATCTTAAGACTCCAATACTGTCTCCATCTTTTCCATCCACCCTTTAGACGAACTTTCTTTTCTGTGGTGTGATTTTGATTTAGAGTGGGAACTCTTTGCCTGACATATATGAAATATTTAATATTTGCTTCTTAGCTCAATAATTTAAATACTGCAAATATTTAATATGTTTTCATTCATTCCTTCTTGTTAAAATTTTTTCTAAAGTTTTCTTTTTCATAATTTTAACATAATTTATTTTAAATTTGATAAATATACTAATTTGAAATTAGTGATTTCAAACTGTAAAATAATTATAAAGTATAAAATGTTATCGATATAATATCTCTTTTTTTGTTAAATATTAATTTATTTTATTATCCAAGACAAATAAGCAAGATATTTTTCTTTGTTATTTTTAAAAGCTCAATATTTAAAAGCTCAATTATATAACAATAATTATAATTATACATATAATAATATATAATTATATATATATATATAATTTATTTTTCACTTCACCTTTGAAAACTTGTTTTACTCTTTTTCTTTTTGTAATTTTATAGCTTAATAAAGCATAGCTTAACAAGATTTCTTCATTCTGGGGTAATATACTATGTCTCCTCTTAGTAATGTTTGATATTATATATATAGGAAAGCTTTCTCTCACTATGTCCACAAATTTATACTTTATTTATTTTTGTTGAGAGGCTGGGTCATTTTAGATATCTAATAGGATCCCCATTAATATAAACTTTTCCTATAGATTTGTCTTCTTAATACACATTGCATACTTATCAGTGTTTTGTTTTCATTCTGATATAGATTAAGCTTGTTCGTTAATTTCATTTTTGTTATCTGTGATTTCATTTAATCATTTGATTCACTTGATTTGATAAATTCAATATTGTTTCTAATTTTAAATATCACTTTTATTTTTCCTAATTATTTATCTCAACCTACATTAAATGAATTAAAGTCCTCATTTATTTATCATATGTATTATTCACTTTAATTCATCATTTAATTTTTTCCAAATGATTTTAAATTGATGCTTTTTTTTTCATTCTAAAGGATTTATAGGACATTAGGTTCCATCTTCTTTAAGAATTGGGGTAACTGAGGAAGAAATGGGTTAACTTTCTTGCCCAAGATAATGGAGACAACTTTGTAGCAGAGCCAGGATTTTAATTTTACTCTTGAGACTCCAAAATCAGTTGTTTTTTCAGGTACCACAGGGCCTCTAAAATTATAAATATTTTGCATTATAGAATTTTTTCTTTTTCTTTCTTTTTCTTTTTTTTTTCGTTTGTCCTTTTGTCTTTATTCTTTATTGTTATTATTAGTTGTTTTTTGTTTTTGTTTTTGTTTTTTTGTTTTTCCTGAGGCAATTAGGTTAAGTGATTTGCCCAGAGTCACACAGCTAGGAAGTATTAAGTGTCTGAGTCCAGATTTGGACTTAGGTCCTACTGACTTCAGGGTGTGTCCTCTCCACTGTGCCATCTAGTTGCCTCTACATAATTTCTTTAGTGTTACAATTAAATTTGAATGGATTTGAATGAACACTGAATTTTCTTTTGAGGAATGGAATGTTAACACAGAAAGTCTTAGCAAACATGACTTCTGTGGGACCCAAGTTTACTGTTTTCTCACAGAGATAATATATTTAATAGGAGTATTTATTTGATCAGGCTCAGGCACAATTAGGCCTTTCTTCTCAGTCTCATCTGGGTGGTCCAATGGTAGTACAAAGAAGGAGTGGGACTAAGAATTAATAATCCCTGCTCTCTCCTCAGATAGCAAAATTTCCTGGCATTTTGGTGTGATATTCTGTATGAAGGAAGGCATTCGTTCTCATCTAGGTCAAAAAGAACTGAAGCATCCATTCTTTTGTCTTAGGCAATAGACGGTCCTTAGGTCCTTGATAAAGTCCACTTACTGTAGCTAGTTGAAGGCCTGGGGAAAGAGGGTTTATGAATCTGCAGGTCTCAGATAAGGTAATGGAGTTGGGAAAAGGGAGGATTTCACAGTCTTTTGTACAGTCCGTACTCTAGAAGATAATAGGAGATATTTTTCTGATAATGGTCATTTTTAAGTCAAAATTTGGTCCTGATATGTTTAGACAAGCACAGAGCTGAGTGATACATACATAGCACTAGGTGCTCAAGTATCCTACAACTAAGCAGGTGTCAAGATAAAAAGAAAGATAGGATTATAGATGCCTCTTTTTGGGTATTTAAATATTAACTTACCAATGATTCAAGATCCCACAATAACTGTACAGTTTTGCTCTTATGCCAGTAGTTGAAAAGAGATCTGAGAGTAAAATACAACATGTATTGACAGTTATATATATTCATTATAACAATGCTTTAGTGAATACTTTATACAATTTGCCACCAAATGTGTTTGATATGTTTTGCCATGTATCAAAGGATATACATTTTTATATAATTCTTGCCTTCATAAAGTTTTCCAGCTAATAGTGGGATATGTTGGAAAAAAACAATACAAATCAGTATATGGAATATGCATAAGAAAGATGCAGAATGTTGTGAGAAGTTTGGGGAGCAGGGGCAACGGGCTTTTACTACAATTCTACTGCAAACTTCAAACCCCATTAGTGAAATATAACATGCCTTTTTTGTTGAATGGAATATATTGTAATTTATTTTTTTTTTTTAATAAGAAAGAATTTAGAACCAACAGAGACTTTAGGGCCATTAAATTCAACATGAGTGATATATAGATAAGAAAAAGGAAATACAGAAAAGAGAAAGGAATTGTCTTTGATTACACCCAATGACATTCTGATAATTTTTTTTTAAAATCAGTTTTCAAAAAAACACACACAAATAAAAGACTTTTCATTTTATATTACATTATTAATATTGTATCAATTAAGTGTAGATAACCAATAAAAAGCACTATGAATTGTAGCTTTTGCAGACTGCTAAATTGTAAATATCCAATATGAAAATTTAACACTTGGGTCTCAAGTGTAGGCTCCAACACATTTCTGAGTCATATAGTTAATAAATATTAAAGATATGATCTGAATCTAGGTCTTCCCTATATTTATAAACAATTTTGATTTTTGTTCTAATTTTAAAAATTCAACACCCTAATCTTTTATATAACAGATCATTCTTCTTTTATGTATAATAGTGAATAATAAAAGAGAAAATTACATATATAGGAAATTTGAAGATCTGTTCCTTTTACAAAAGCAATATTAAGGTATGTTTACTGAAATAATTTCAAGTTTCTGGATGCCTTGTAAATTATTTAAATGGAGTTGGAACAGCTCTTGGGACAAGAATGTGTAGTGTGATATTTTAGAGGTACTGAATTTGACTTTGTGCATCTTTGTCTGAAGTAAGGTCACTGGGAGATCATTATCCCAGATATCCTCATCAGAGCTCAACAATGCTTTAGTGAATATTTTGACCTAGATATCAAGCTTTTCATTCAAAGATGGAACCATTGTATTGCACTGGCAACATGATAAGTAGTAGGGAAAAAGTCACAGAGAATTGATGGTTGAAAATTCTTTTTATTGTCTTTATTCTTTTGTTAGACCAAACCACCTCTCATCAGGGACCAAATTCATTTGTAATTCATTTTCTTGACCCAGCTGGTGGAGTCTAATTGTAATTGCAGTATCGGCCCAAATTACCCCATGCTGTTGTGGGTGACTCACTTGTACTATACTCTACACAGTTAACAAGAATAAAGCAATCCTCAGTTCAAACAGCTTCCAGAGAAGTGAACACATGGGGCACAATTTGGATCTGGATTCAGAGAATATGCTCATTAAAACCAATGGGTATTTTGCACAAGCAAGGACTCTGGTATTAGGCCTGTGGAGAGGATGTTACTATGGAAATAGCTATTGTCGCTAGACACATTTATGTATTTCTGACCTACATTATCTAATTACATTTACCTTCCTCAAAGGGATGTTATAAGGATTTATTAGTTAATTTTTGTAAAGCATGGACAAGTAATAAAAATGCAATGTAAGTGCTAAGCTGTATTATTTTATTTTCCTTTGGTATGCCTTAAAGACAATTCTATGACAATACTCCACATGCTTTTCAGATTTTTTTTTTTTTAACAATTTCAGTCTTTAATACCTGAGCCTTTTGATTTTCCCTGGCTAGGCAAACAATGTCTTTTTATAGTCCATTAAATTCAAATTCAATTTTGTATTTACATTTACTGGATACATTAATTGTGATTGATTTTTAAGAAATGAAATAGTAAAGGAGGAAGTTATTGGCTTCATTTGCACTAAAAGTCAAAAGTTTTCTCACTAACCATTGCTATAAGCCTCAGTTTCCTAAAACATAATATCAAGATGTTGAATAAGTTAACCTCTAAGGTTTCTTCTGATTATGCTTTGATTTGAGTGACTTTTTTTATCTCCCCTTTCCTATCAAGATAAAACATACATTTCTTGGAAACATTGCTTGCCTCCTATGATATATTAATGCATTGATTGTGTATGGGGAGTTGAAATGTTCTTTAGGCACCATCCTGGGGATCATTTATATCCTACTTTTGCTCAACCACATGAATGATATTTTATTTGGATGTCTGGGGAATAGTGTGAGCTGTTGTATGCTTTCAGTTATGTGATGGCTTAGTGCTGAAAAAGCTTGGTACTTTGATGATGAGGAAGTCCCCTTATTGGCTGCTGAACAAGAAGAACTGATGACTCAGTAAATAATTAGAGGCAATATTTCCAGCCAACACTAATAATAAAACATCCTCTTTCTTCCCCCTCCTCTCTCTTTCACATTTATATTCACTCAAGTTTTTCACAGTGTTTTGCATAGTTTCTCATTTGATCTACATAGCAACATTGTGAAATAGCTTTTTCTAGTCAAATTCTCAAGAAATTGCAAACTGAGGATCAGGAAAAATAGAAAGCAAATTATATGAGATAAAAATGAATGATAATAAAAAATAACCAGCATTTATATAACATTTTGAAGTTTGCAAAGTGATTTTACAGAAGTTATCTAATTTGATCTTTATAGCAACCCAATACAGTAAATATTATTTTTGCTATTTTACAGATGAGAAAAATGAGGATTTAAGTCACTTGCTTAAAGACACACTGCCAGTAAGTGTCTGAGACAGGAATTTAACTAAGATTTTCTTCATTCCAAGTTTATCACTCTATCTACAATGTGACTTAACTGTCTCTGTATCAAGGGTTTATTTTCATCAATCATTTCCTAAAGTACACCTTGTAAAGTTCCAAACAATATAGGTTGCAGTTTTTTTTTTTTTTCCAATTATGCCTTCCCCTTTGGGTTTTGAACCTAGCGTAATAATTTAATAGAATAAGCAATAGCATTGTGAGTCTACTATCTTGGTGCTTTCCATGCTTTTGTATCAATGCTCTATCATTCTTAGCAAAGGGAAAAGGTCATTTATTATGATTTTCCTCTTCTTCCTTCCTTATGTCATTTAACAAAGACACCTTTCACTGCTATCCACTCCTTCAACCAACTCACTTGAAAAAGTTATCCTTTGTCACAGCTTATCCCTCCGTATTCACTTGTTTGGTTTATTGTGAGAATCAAAGGAGACAACAATTTGTGAAACATTTAGCATAGTGCCTGGCTGTCAGGATATTTTTTTTAGCAAATGCTAAATGTTAAAAACAATAATCTTTCCTCAATCTATATTTTTCTTTATACCTCTGTAGAATTTGTCACTGTGAGCCACATCTTCTTGGAGGGACTCTCCTCTATGGGTTTTTATGACATTGCTCTTTTCATTTTCTTCTTATCTATCTGACTGTTCCTCATTCTCCTTTGATATACCTTCCTTCACTTCATACTCACTAAATTTGTGTTTATCTAGTGCTCTCTCCAAGGTTCTCAAACATTTTATATTTATACATTTTTAATCAGTAATCACATCATTTCTCATGTACAATAATCATCTTTCTGCTTATGATATATATATGTATATATATGCACATATATACTTATGTATACACATACATATGAACATATTGGGCTTTTGCATAATATACACATGTATAAGTGTGCATATATATATGGACTTGTATTTGTGTACAAACATATATGCCTTGAAATGTAAAATATGTATATATATATATATATATATATATATATCAGAGTAGATAAATATATGGATGTAGAAATATTTAAGTGTATATTTATACACATGTATATATATGTATAAATATGTATATATCTAAATCTAATGATTTATGATACATGAGATACAGTCTTGTATCAACAGTTAACTCTTAGAAACTTCAAAATTAGTTTTCCCACTGCCATCTCAACATTATGACATACAAAACAGAATTTATTTTCCATCAAACTGACTACATTCTTAATTTCCCTATTATTATCTAAAAACCCTCATTCTCTCAGTAACTCAGGATAGTGTCATCTTTTGAGTTTTCATTTATATTTATTCCCATTTACAATGTTTAAAATCATATAATTTCTACTATCACAAAATCTCTAATATAAATCTCCTTCACCTTGCAGTAGGTGCTAGATAATGGTAAAGGCCATTATTTTCTCCCACCTAAACTACTGAAAAATCCTTCCCATCAATAGTTGTAGTTCAAGTTTATTTTCATCCCTATCCACCCTACTCCCCAATTTGTCTCCAGTGGGATTTTTTCTAAAGCAGGGATCTAATCATATCACATAACGCTTTTACCCCGACCCAAAGCAAACATTCAACCAACCCTAGTTACTTCATATTACCATTAAAAATCAGATATATAGTCCCCTGGTTGGTATTAAAAATCCTTCATAATCTGATTTCACCTTGCTTTAGCAGTCTTCTTAAATTTTATTCCCCTTTATTTTCTAATCTAGCACTATCACGCTAGTTGATATTCATCATGTGTGATATTCCACAACCTAATTCCATGAATTTGCATTAATATATCACTTGAAGGCTTTCCTTGTTTATTTCTACTTCCCCTGGATTTTTTCAAGATTTTAAGTCTCAGTTCAAATGTTATCTTTTGGAGAAATCCTTTCTCAATCCCATCATATCATTAATGATTTTCCTTTGAAATTGCTTTTTATACTTTGTAAACGAAGTGCAGATGCACACATACCCCCATATGTATGTATGTGTGTAATAAATAAAAATTTCATATATGTATATAGATTTTTCAATTTTGCCTTCCTCTTTAGGAAGCTAGTTCTTTCAAGTCTGGGACTTTTTGTTTCTACTTGTTTCATTTCCCAGGGTTTATTTTGGTACTTGGTACATGCCATTTTAATGTGTTTATTGACTGGATACCCAAAATCTTGAGATGAGATGTTAAGCCTAAAAACTTACTACCGCCTCTAGTAGTGAGAAGCATTGACAATGCTGATACATGGTTTCTGGTGTTAAGGACTACAATTGGGTGAAAACATGTAGCTAGGGTTTACTGACACAGAAATAGCAATTTATTTTTTATTTGCGTCTGAAGTTAGATGCAACTGTAGAACAGCTTCTTGGCTTTGTTTCCATTTTCCCCAGTGACCTGCTTGAACTATTCCCATATCTGATTTCTCATGCCATCTTTTGTATCTGATATTCTGCCAACTAGCCTGCATATTCTCGTATCTAGTCAGAAGTGTGAATGTACCACCATTGTTTAGTGAATTCCATGTGTTTGTGAAGAATGCATTTCCCAATAATGAGATTTCTATTTTGATTTAAGAAAGCAAGGCTTTGTATTAGAACTTCAATCATGTTATATTGATAATAACCTTCTTTTTGCTGTAGAATATAAGATAAATTTAATTTCACTTTCTAGTATTAGAGGATTTGTAATTGTATAATAGGACTGGTTATTCTGCTATATTCAACATTAAATTTCTCTTGTAAAGACCTATTGTTACCTATTGGGAAAATAAAAAAAAGATAATTTTGTTCAGATAACCCAAGGGATAGATGCACCCATTTAATCAAAGTCTAATTTTTGACATTTCATGATATCAAAAAAGATAAATTACACAATAAAAATACTTGATTTCATAATGTATGTACAAAACTTGGTCCATTAGCATTAACAATATAACACTGGTAGCATTAGTTGGTTAGAAAGAGCTTTCTATTTTCATAACAAATTATTTTGAGATCAAGTATTATCATCGTGTAAAGAACCTGAGCTTGAAGGTAGAATACTTCTACCCTGTGACCATGGAAAAATTATTTTGCCTTTCTATTTATTATTTAAATGAATAAAATTAGAGTAGATGGTTTTCTAAGGTCTTTCTACCACTGAAGTTTAATATACCAGTTAATTTCAAGTCCTGTTGCAAAATATAAAATGTTAGTATTTTAATTTATTTGTTGAAATCCAAAGTCATTGTTATTCAGAAATACAGCTAATGATTGTATTGAAGTCAGTTTGCTTTTATTTAAACATTTGTGTAAATAGGATCTTAATAAGTTCTATAATTCATCTTCTGGGCCTTTATTAGTCAACATTTCTGTCTTAATCTATCAAGCATATGCTTATGTAGTAATAGCTAACATTTATTTTGTGCTCTAAAGTTAAAAAAAGCTTCCTTTGAAATCATATTGTGAAGTATATTTCTCTAAATTTACAAGTGAGGAAAAGTATGTACCCAGAAATAATATGATTTACTTAAGGTCTCCCAGATAGCTCATGTACTCTAATCTTTTGAATCTAAATATTCAGCCCCTATTATATGCTACCTCAAAATAAGTTTAGGGAGCTTGAAATTTAGTATCTTGTTCTTAGCCTTTCCAGGTTTTAAACAGCATTGAAATAGTCCATTTATCATTATTTTGAAGTCAAGCTGCAAAGTCATTGTGACAAAATTCTCTCACAAGTGTTTGTTTTCAGGAAATATGAAGAAAGTGTTTTCCTAGTGGCCTCCCACAGAGGACAACAAAGTGGGTACATAGCAGAGAAACAGGTGAAAATAAGATTCTGAAGACCATTGCAAACTCTTTCCAAGGGGTATTTATATCATAGTTATTGACAGAATACAGGTATGATTTATAATATATTTTAAAATGGCAATACTTTGGGCAAGTAGGTGGAAAATTTATGCTCACATTTCATAGTCAGGAGGAAAGGGAAGAAGGGCAGACACTACAAAGTTTATAATAATCAAACTGTTTTCCATTTAAAGAAGTTTCACAAATTATTTTCATTTTTATACAACCTAACCAGTATAAACTGTTGCTAGTGGTCACTCATTTGCTCATATTGGGTACGATATTCTTCTAAACTCCAAACAATTGCATTCTCATTACTTTCTTTACTCCTTTACACAATATTCACTTCTAATTACCGATGTCAGCTTGTGCAGTCAAGAGTTTTCACAACAGCCTGTGTCTACCCAAATGTAATTCTTTGTATTTACCTGTCCTTCAAGGTCCAGAAAGTGCTCTTGACAAAATATGTATTCAATTTTCCTTGTTGATGCCAGTCTATATTGTTCTTTCCTTTACTCAAGACCTCTTTCTTTTTATATATTTTTATTTGTTTTGGTTTTGAAGGTTATAGAGTTGTTAATTTTATAACCTAAGAAGCATGGGAAAAGAATGCATATTTGGGATCAAGGAATACTCCAGGTATTACATCCCTTGGTCAAACTTCAGGTATTGACAAGCAAGTTTTAGGAATCTAATAAATAAGCAGCATAGGTGGAAGAAATGTGGAGAGGGAGCTTGGGTGGCAGAATTTCAAGAGCTAGACCTCCAAGACCCATTCATTGATGACTCTGATGTGATAGATGATTTCCTAGATAATTTGGGAGGTGGTTCCTCAGTCCCCACTTTTTGGGATGTGCACATTTTCATTGTCCATCACTTCCAGCTCAGTTTTCTGAATTGAAGTGGTCTACAAATAGAGCTTTAGGTGTCCCAGTAGCAGGCAACTGGTCAACAGTGTGGCTATGGGATTAGCAATGTTCTTACCATTGACATGTTTACCTGCATTCAGAGCCATTGTCTCAAAAACTGCATATACATGTCCATAATTTGTTCCTCAACTATGCTAGCATGGATATCATTGACAATGTTGCCATGAAGATTAGGCATCACCATGACATCAAATTGCTGAGGTGGAGATACAAGCTGCTTTGTGTTGTTGCTTCTTACAGCACTGAAAAAAGAGGCTATCTCCCAGTTTTGTGATGTTGGCCTTGTGGACAGCAGATACTTTCTTGCACTCAGTTTCCTGAGCCAGGCAAAAAGTATACTCAGCAGTACACAGGTATTTTATGTTGGTGATGATCATCAAGCTCTCCACTACACCTGAAATACTCTTATGTTCCAGGCTGCTATACTTTCCTTCTGTGTCATCTTTAACAATGAGGATGCCTTTGCCTTTATAGTGAATCACCACATCTAGCAGGATCTTCTAGTGAATGACACTGACATAGAGATCTAAGCTGCTTTGTAGAATATTGATATGGAACTTATAAGATCGCGGCAGATTGTGGTCGGTTTCAGTGTTTACCTTCAAAACTACATGATTTCATCAGATAGTCATGATGGCATTGTGGATGTCTTCTTCATTAGCGTTTGAGCTTACCTGCTCATTTGCTAAATCCACAGGCACACAGACATGTCTAAACACAGACGTAAGATGCAGCATGAACTGACATCATTGCCATGAATCATGGTCAGAGTTTTTTAACCTCCACACTTGACAGATGGAGCTTCTTAAGAGAACCTAATAGTACCTAGTTTAAAACGGCCATCATATGATTACTGGTGGCTGTCATCTTGTAAGATCTTTTTGAATAATAATCTTATGTTTACCTAACAAATTCCAGGTCCCAACAAAATTTTATCATAAAAATAAACAGTGGATTTTTAGAATCAACTACATGGATTACAGAATTGGAAAAAAATATGGGAATAGTTTATTTTATGCATAAAACTATAAGTGATTAGAAAAGAATGTCCAAAATGACATAATTTTAAATCTATACAAAAGAAAGCTGAATTCAGAAAGGTAAAAAGATCAAAATATTAAGGACCAAAATCTTCAAGAAGTAACATCAAAGAACTAAAATTTTTAAAGTACTTAATCCTGACCTCCATAACTATCATCCTGCTTCAGGCAATAGATACAGTCAATACAAGAAACTTTGCAGGAATGTACTTCAGGGTCCAGTTATGGGAACTTTCCTGTTCTTCCTTGATCTCTAGTAATGGCTGCTCCTGGAGAAAAACCAAATACAAAAAAACTCTAAGGATTATAAGTGGCTGACATTCCAACACCAAACTTTACATCTTATAAGTAACCAATGGAAAGGTCTTTAGATTTGATGGAAAACCAATTGAACTAATGCAGGATTTTCCCAAAACTGATAAGCAATCAAAGAAAAGTAAAAATTGGATATTTCAAAAACAAAGGACCTCAAGGTACAATCTTTGACAAAATCTGAAGTACGATTGAAAGAAAATAACAACAATAAAACATCTAACAATATTGGTAATAAAATACTTGATTTCTAAACACTTCAAACTAGAGGGTAAGATCAATAATTATGATCATCAAGATGAAGGTAAGACAAAGTAATTTAACTGCTATGGAAATGGACACACATTAGACAAATATGCAAAACCAGCAAATGTTTTTTATACTTGTAGTAGAATCTATTCTCTTTCTACTACAGGCTTCATGCCACCTTTATTGCTTATGTAACACACATTTTTAAAATGTTAGAGAAAATTAGAGGCTTTCAATAATAAAAAAATAAGTAGTTATGATAATAAAAGGTTTGTTTCTCTTTTATAACTTTGCTTAGAGAATTGCAAAGTGTAAAAAGCCTCATACCACAGGATAGACATTAGGAACACTTGAGGTTAAGGATATGGTTAAAATGCTAATTAGCAAATCACATGCAAAACAGCTTTCAATGGTTATACTTGTATATAATAGGTATGATAGAGAACTGATTTTTTTAAAATGTGAAGAATTGTGGAATTAATTCTTTGATTAGCAAGAATCTTTCAATTTTGCATTGTAAATTGTAAAGTAAGTAAGAAGATGAAACAGGAATAATTGAAGATGCTTTTTTGATTACTTATATATTAAATATGTTTGAAATTACTTTTAGGGAAGATTTATCTTGGAATTATATTAATGATAATTCAGCATTAAAAGAAACTTTCAATATATTTGATGATTTTTAAATGAACATGATATAATAATGGAGCATTACATTAAATTCTCTATTTATGGAATTCATTTGGTATCATACTGAAGCATGGGGTTTAATTTATAGCAAAAATGTGGCCTCATATTCAATTTAGACATATTACATTCTTCAAAATTATTAATTGTAAAAGTAATAAAAATAATTATATACCATTGTCAAGTTAGTAGAAATATAATTATCATTTTAAAATAGTCCATTAAAAGGTGAATTCTTTGCAAAATTATGTGATAGTATTGGACAAGACCATAGTACACTTTTATATATATATATTTTAACTTATAAAATCATATTTTATTGATGATTTTTCTATTAATTTAACTTTTTTGGTATTTCATTTTCTTTATACACTCATTCTTTCCATGTAACACAGAATTTAAAAAAAAAAAAAAAAACAGTGACTATAGAAGTTCAACAAATTAAAGCTTAACAGTGTATGCAATACTCCACACTCAAATTCACTCAGAGAAAGATATATTTTCTTATTACCTCCAATAAAATGTGTAGTTATTTATAATTACATAGCTCTTTTCTTTATGTCTCTTCCTCCCTCACCTGTTCCCTCCCTCTTTCTTTCCTTACCTTCCTCCCTTTTTTCCTTCCTGTTTCCTTTTTTTTCTCTCCCCTCCTTCATTTCTTCCTTTTTTTGTTTATTTTTCCTTTTTACATTTCTTGGAGTCATTATTTGTATATATTATTCTTATTTTTATTACACATTTTACATTGTCAGCCATTCTTGCCTTCTTTCTATTTCCTCTTATTTATCTGACAACTTCTTTCTCCTTTGCTAGATCTTTATTAACATTCTCTCTAATCAATTGTGACTCTTAAGGCTCTGTCTTAAAAGACTCCTCTTTTACTTCAAATCTATTTTACTGTTGATTTTATGGCCTCCAATTTTTTTTTTTCATTTAGCAGCTCTATGAAGATGATTTCCAGATTGGCTTATCTGTCTTATCCACTCTAAGTTCCACATCATAAACTACTTCTTGATCTGGGTAATTTATAGACATCACAAATTTAAAAAGTCCAAAAGAGAATGTATTTTCTTTCCTTCTTTCCCAGTTTTGTTTTTACTCTCACAGATTCTACTCTCTGCCCAAATACTTAAGTTACTAAATGTATCAATTTCAACTTCATACTCATGCTCATCCCAAATATTCAGTATGTTGTGAAATCTTTATTTTTTTCTATTTGATTTTACACAATCTTTACGTGTATTATCTTTTTTCAAATCACATAGCTACCATCCCACTTCCTAATGGATCACCTTGCAACTCATCTATTTTTATAATATTGTAATTCATCTTCTTGTCTCATGTCCCTTAGCATTCTAATAATCTCACATTCAGGTGCTAATGTGATTGTCCTAAAGCATAGGTTTGACCATATCAATCTCTCCATGAAAACCCTTCATCTATTCCCACAAAACTCAATCAATTTGAATAGTTCCTTATATCTATGGTATAAATTATAAAATTATCTGATATTTAAAGTCCTTAATAACCAAGTTTATTTTTGTTTTGTTTTGTTTTACCTTTTCAATCTTTTTTTAAAAATATTTTATTCACCTTCAAAAACTATGTTTTTGCTTCATTGAAATAAGTTGTGTAAGCTCATACTTGATAATTGAACTCTCATGTCCTAGAATCTGTAATGGTTATTTCCCATGACAATATTCTCTTTCCTTATAGCAACCTCCAGGAATCTATTAATATCTTTTACTAAAATATTATTCAATATTTTAAAATTATGAGTCAGTAGAGAAATTGATCAGACTTTTTTTTCCTTTTGTAAGGTAAGGGTCATATTTCTTTCATAGAATAAGTAGATCAGAATGTTATTTTCCCTATTTTTACAAATTATTCATATGAAATTTTAGTGAATTGTATTTTAAATTTTTCTTTAATTCACTTGTGAATCCCAGTTGTTTCTTTAATAATTGGCAAGGGAACTCTGCTTATAAAGTTTTCTTGAAAATGAGCTATTTAGTGAAATGAGCAGAAGCAGGAGATTATCATATATGGCAACATCAAGATTATGTGATGATCAAGTCTGATAGGAATGGTTTTCAACCACAATGAGGTGATTCAGACCAGTTCCAATGTTCTTGTGATGAAGAAAGTCATCTACACTCAAAGGCCAGTGGGTACTGAATGTGGACAACAGAGTATTTTCATTCTTTTTGTTGTTGTTTGCTTGCATTTTGTTTTCTTTCTCATTTTTTTTTCTTTTTGAATCTAATTTTTCTCATGCAGTATGATACTTGTGAAAATATGCATAGCGGAATTGTACATGTTTAACATGTATTGGCTCATTTGGTGACTGGGGGAAGGTAGAGAAGGGAGGGAAAATATTTGAACACAGTTTTATCTAGGGGTGAATGTCACACTTATCCATGTATGTATTTTGAAAATAAAAAGCTATAATTAAAAAAAAAAAGAAAATGATATATTTAAACTATTATCCTTGTAATTCTGATGCTTTACAACTTACCAAATACACATACATTTCTTTTATTTCTAAATATTTCTTTTATTTCTAATAACCTGTTGCAAGTTTTCTTTCTTAAATATTTTATATTTGTTTAGTATTTGTTTTTGACTAGATAATTGTAATTAACCTTTAAAGTGCCTTGCTTAATATAACAATTCAACAGATATTTATTTTTAATTATTTTAAATTCTGTCATTGAATTATGTAGTTTATATTTTTGTCTTTAGGATTTTTCTTTTTAATTTCTGAGAACAATTAATTTATTTTTTCTTTCTTTTCTTTTCTTTTTTTTTGGGGGGTGGGGGGGAGCTGAGGCAATTGGGGTTAGGTGACTTGTCCAGGATCACAAAGCTAAGCAGTGTTAAGTGTCTAAGACCAGATTTGAACTCATGTCCTTCTGATTTCAGGGCTGATGCTCTATCCACTATGCCATCTAGCTACCACGTTATTTCATTTTTTTCTTTCTTTTCTAAAAGAAAATATTTTATAGATCAACAATTTTCTATAAGAATAAGAGTGGATATATTCCAAAAATTTTGTAAACTGTATTACTGTTTTAATTTCATTTGATAAAATGATCTATATTTTATATAATTTATTAATCAACCCATTAGTTACTTATGTTTAAAATTTAGTCTGTACTTGTTAAATTATTTCCTTCATTATTCCTTTATTGATTATACATTTTATTTCATTGTTATTAGTAAAGGATATATTTAAACATGTTTTCTACATTTTTGAGGTTGTTATGCTGCAAGAGATAAATATTGATATGTTTATATGTATGTTTATATATGTGTACACAAGGATATCACATATAAGTATCATATCTATCACATATATTTATATCTATCATGTCTAAAATCATAATCTTATTTGTATTTCCTGCTTAGCTTTTTGTTTAACTTTGTAAAGGTCTGAAAGAAACACTTTGTGACCTTATCTGTTATACTACTTCTTCCTGTGATTTATTTTTTCCTTCAAGCATTAAGATAATTTAGTTGTCTATCTATCAATCTATCTATAACTATCTTTTTACACACCTATACATATATTGAATATATGTGTGGCACATATGTACACTGAATGCATATAATATAACACTAAATTATTAAAATGCTAATACTGAATATAAATACGTAGATTGAAAATTGGATGTCATTATTTATAATGCCTTTAAGTGTAAAGTAGTTTCATGCTTATCTTTTTAACTATGTCGGTTTTTACTGTTGCCTCTTTTAAGACAAAAATTATTATTTCTTTTTAACTTCCATCTAGTATGTGATAAATTATGCTTTAGTTTTTTTTTTTATTTTAATTCTAGAAATCTTTGTGTTTCATTTAAACTAGTATTATCAAACTTTCATAGAGAGTGATCTCTATGACATTTCATAGTGACTTAGATAAATACAAATTACCATTATCTATGTTGTAATATGCTTTACTTATTTTATTAAACCTTTCCCAATTACATTTTTATTTGATTCAGGATACACTCCTGAGTTATGGGCTTCAACCTATATGTTTTATACATCTAATGCAAACAAAATGTACTTGCATTATCCTATTACTTTTGTCTTTACAATTTTTTTCTTTCTTTCCTTTTGAACTTCTCTTTACCAATAGTAGGAGATTCAAGATCAAGAAAAAATTGATCATCATTACTAATTTCTACTTAAATGATTTTTCCTACTTTTCCTCTATTTCTCCTTGCTGCAGTCATCTCAGACCCTGACCTTCATTTCTTAAACATATTATATCTTAAATATCCTTTTTTAATCAAATTGAAGATGAAGTTTATTTTAATTTTTACTTCTTTCTCCCTGAATATATTTTTAATTGCACTTTCTTTTGCCTTTTCTTGTTTCAGAAATATAGTTTCAGAAAATCTTGAAAAGACTTATTAATTGATGTAATGAAGTGAACAGAATCAGGACAACATTGTACATAGTAACAGTAATATTGTAATGATGATCAACTATGAAAGATTTAACTACTTGGATCAATATGGTAATCCAAGAAAATTTGACACATAATGAAAAATGTTATTGCCTTCCAGATAGAGAACTGAAGAATTCTAAGGAACAATTGAAGAATACTTTTTCACCTTATTTTCCTTTTTTCTTAGTAACATGGCTAAAATAGAAAAGTGTTTTGCATGGTTTTATTTGTATAATTGATATCATATTGTTTATGGTCTCAATGGGTGAAGAAGGGGTTAGAAAAGAGAGAGAATTTAGAACTTGGAATTTAGAAAAATGAATGTTCAACATAGACAATATGTTTGTGTATCTGCAGAAAATGGAGTGAAATCTTTCCAAGAGCATAACTTGAAGGGTATTCCAATAAAGAACAAGACTGTTCATTAGTGAAATAAAAGGTCCCAGATCCATCGGAAGGGGCCAAACTTTGTACCAAACAAAGGAAAAAAGTCCCAACTGACACTCTGTCTCTCAGTGTTGAGTCTCTCCTTGAGTTAACAATTCAGGAAAGAATAAGATGACCTATAGTTTGGGATGATATTCTAGATGGAAGAGCTTTTTAGGTTCTGGACTTAGCACTGAGCCAAGAATAAGTTTCAAAGTAACCAGCAGCTGTATGATTTTTGTCCCCATGAGAAAAGTAGGACTTCATTTCCACCTCCTCTACCTCAGGACATTCCAAAATCTATAAAGGGTTATAGCACAGAAATCTTAGACAGTATGATCACCTATATCTTTTTAAATCTACAGAACATTCTAGCTGCCTCATAGTGATTGATTCCAACAGAAATCTACTGGAACTCCAACCGGGCATGTGTCTACAAAAAAGGTAGGAAGGCAGTGATCAAACTTGCCTTAGATTTGATTACTTTGTGCTGAAAGCTGTCTTGTCTCTGGCTTGAGTTGTTTTTCCTATAATAACAGACCATTAAAAAAAAAAAAAAAGAAAACAGAAGGATCCAGGAATACTTAAGATCTACATGGATATTTCCTACAGAACTATACAGAGCCTGTATTAACATGAATGCTGAAGACAGAAAATAATAACTGTAACTAACATTTATAGGACTTAATGTATGTCAAATACTGTGCTACATAATTTGGAATTTTGATCATATTTGATACTCAAACAGTCCTCTGAGGTAGATATTATTTTTACAGATGAGACAACTGAGGTAAACAAAGTTTAAGTAATTGTCCTGAATTGACTCAGGTTTTAAGTTTTCAGGTCAGATTTAAAGTTACATCTTTCTGACTCTAGGAAGAATGAACGAGTAAGAAAATATATAGATAAATCCACCATAACATTATTATAATAATATATATTCAAATTGTAATGATAGAATGATGCTAAAATAACTACAATAAATATTTCAAAATAAAATTTAGTTTGGGTGGAAATTCAACAGAATTCATGAAAAAACAAATAACCAAACATTCAAACACACATGAATTGTTTCACAAAAGATTAAAAAGATTTTAATAATTAAATGCTAAATCTAGAGGAAAAATAGGAAATAAAAAAAATAGCTATGGGGGGAAAATGAAAAAAAGAATGAATACCTTGGAACAAGAAGTACAAAGTTTTACTCAAGAATCAAAGTTGTTGATGATTAAAATGAACCAAATAAGTATTCAATTACTCTATAAAACAAAAAAAAATAATAAAGATTTAAAAAAGATATTTCCTTATAACCAAGAATAACTTTCATTTAAATACTAGGTAAAATATTATGTTACTCTATAGGTATCAGAGTAAATTAGAGTATGCACTACTCCAAAATTCAAATTCATCAGTTCCTTACTAAATGGGTGACCCTGGGCAATCACATAACCTCTGTCTGTTTCATTTTCCTTCTGCAATAAAAAATAATAACAACTATATCCAAATTTTTTATTATAATATTTTAGCTTTTGCATTTTCTAACGTCATTCAAGATTCTTTTTATAATATTTATTGCTTTATATATATATACATATACATATACATATATATATATATATATATATTTTTTTTTTTCCCTTTTATATTGGAAGTGCTTTTTTTAAGCCATGACATTTCTGAGTGATATCAAATTGAACTTTCTTTTAGGAGGCATTTGATTTGTTTGATTCAAACTCTGTCTTTTGTTTCTAACAGGTCCAGACAATCTTCTTGTTTGATTTTGTAAAATACATTGGCTGTGATTTTTGTTTATTTATGATTTCAGAAAGTCTTAGTATATCTCTCCTTGACTCAATTTCCATAGTGGTTGTTTAGTTAGTAGATACTTTACATTTTAATTGACTTTTTTCTAATATTTGGTTGTTTTTCTTTTCTGTTTGTCAGTGAATTCACTATTTGGTAAGATATTTTCTCTTATTTCCTAAGAGGTCTATAGTTCTTTCATTGTCTTTTCCTCTAAACTTTCATTTGAATTTAAATTTCATTTGGTTAAATTCTTGTTTAATTTTCTTCACTACTTTCAAATTTTATTTTATTTTATTGTTAGTACACATTTCTTTATGAATCATGTTGGGAAAGAAAAATCAAAACAAAAGGGAAAAACCATGGAGAGGAAAAAAAAACATAAAAAAAGAAATGAACATAATATATGTTAAATTACATTTAATCTCCAAAGTTCTTTTTCTGGATGCAGATGGCATTTTCTGTCCAAAGTTTATTGAAATTGCTTTGGATCACTGAACCACTGAGAAGAACCAAGTCTTTCATAGTTGTCATTGCACATTCTTGCTATTAGTATGTACAATATATTCCTGTTTTTGCCTGTTATGCTCAGCAAGAGTTTATGTATCTTTCCAGCCCTTTCTAAAATCAGCTTGTTTGGGTGGAGCCAAGACAGCAGAGACTAGATATGGCTTCATGTAACCTCCTTTGATCTTCTTCAGCCAAGGCAGATTAAGCCTCTGAACTAGTTTTGGAGTGACAGAACCCACAAATATTTGCAGTACAACATATTTCCAGGAGAAGATACTTTGGAAGAACTTCATAATATTCTGTTTCAATCAAGTGGGGGTATAGTTTGCTAAGCCCAGACTGTACTGTAGGGAGCCTAGGGCAAGGAGCTAGGGCAGGGAGCCAGATCTGCACACTGGAGAACTTTCTGTGAGGCTCTTGGGCAACCTGGTCACAACCTGGTATGTTAGCAGATTTACAATATGACACCAAAAAGTAAATATAAAAGGCAAATTATAAGCCACTGAGCTCCAGAAAAAGGCGGTTACTGGTCATGATGCCCAGCCCTGGAAATCAATCAGCAGAACTCTCCTGCACAAATTAAATTTTCTGTCACCCTTTTTTCTTAAGAACATAACTCAAGTTTTAAAAATGAGCAAATAAACCAAAAAAAAATTCTAACCATATACAGCTTTTATATATAGAGATAATAGATCTCAAACTCTGAGGTTCCTAAAGGCAAATCAACCCTAGATGAAGCTTCATAGGGAGATATGAGCTGGTCCCCATTTCACAAGGCTTTCTTGGAGGATTTTGAAAAGAATCTTAAAAGAGAGAAGAAAATGGGAAAAGGAAATGAAATCTTTTCCTATGAAAAAGGAAAAACAGAAATTATCTGAAGAAAACTCTTTAAAAATAGATAGATGAAATGGGGAAAGCATATAACTCTCTTGAATATAGATATTAAAAAGAAACCGATTTGTTTAAAAAAAAATTTGTCAAATGGAAAAAAAATGCAATTAAGAAAACAACGCATTCAAAACTCAAATGGCCAAATATAAAAGCAGCTAAATGAAGCTAACTTAAGAAAATATTACACTGAAATTTAGAATTGAACAAAGGGAAGAATCAATAAGATTTCAAGAATTAGTCAAACAAAGCCAAAAAACTGAAAAAAAAAACTGAAGAAAATATGAAATAATTCATTGGAAAAAACAATTGACCTGGAAAATAGATTTAGGATCGACAATCTAATGATTGCTGGACTTCCTGAAAGCCATGATAAAAAAAAGAGCCTAGACATCATCTTTCAAGAAATCATCTTATAAAACTGTCCAGATGTCCTAGAACCAGAAGGTGAAGTAGCCATTGAAATAGTTCACCAATCACCTCCTGAAAGAAACCCCAAAATAAAAACTCCAAAGAATATAGTAACTAAATTTCAGAATATAACATCAAAGAAAAAATATTGCAAACTGCAAGAAAGAAGCACTTCAAATATTGAGGAACCACAATCAGGATTGCCCAGGACCTAGCAGCTTGTGTGTTAAAAGATCAAAGAGCCTGCAATCTGATATTCCAAAAAGTAAAGAAACTTAGATTGCAGCCAAAAATCAACAATGCAGCAAAACTGAGCATTTTCTTTCCAGGAAGAAGATGAGAGATTCAATTAAACAGGTCAATTCATTTATTTCTGATGAAAAAAACCATAACTGAAAAAAATTATTTCAAAGGACAAAACTCAAGAGAAGTTTAAAAAGGAAAAAAAAAAACTCTTGAGAATGATACTGTTATGGGTATTCATAGAAACTGTACATATAATTTAATTTTACTGTGATAATATGAAGAAGAAACTAGAGGTAGAAAGAGGATTGTAATGGAAAAAGAGGAAAATGAAGGTAAAATAAGGGAAACTACATCTCATGAAGAGGCCAAAAAGACCTATTGTAATTGAGGGGGAAAAGGAGAGAGATGAACAATGTGGGAATCTTAATCTCATCAGATTTATCTCAAAAAGAAAATATCAGACATATTTGGTTTCATACAGAAACTTTTCTCACCTTATAGGGAAGTGGGAAGGGAAAGGGGAAAAGAAATATGAAGGCTAATAGAATGGAAAACAGAAATAGTAGGGGAAAGGTGTAAAAAAAAGGGGAGAGGGGTTCTAAAAGGGGGACTGTTTGAGGGAGAGGGTGGTAAGAAGCACAATACTGGGGAAGTGGGAAAGGGAAAAGGTAAGAGAACAATATAATTTGGGGTAAATAAGATGGCAGGAAATTTAGAATTAATTATTTAAACTGTGAATGTGAATGGGATGAACTCTCCCATAAAATGGAGGGAAATAGCAGACTGGATTAAAAGCCAGAATCCTACAATATATTTTCTATAAGAAACACAATTAAATCAGAGTGATACAGAGTAAAGAAAAGTAAAAGGTTGGAGCAGAATGTGTTATGCTTCAGATGAAATAAAAAAACATGGGTACCCAGGTCAAGCAAAAGCTTGGGTACCACAGATAATGAAAAAATATCTAAACATATATGCACTAAGTGGCATAGCATCTAAATTCCCAAAGGAGAAATTAAGAGAGCCACAAGATGAAATAAATAGCAAAAGTATACTAGTATGGGACCTCAACCTTGCTCTCTCAGAATTAGATAAATCAAACCACACACAAAAAAAAGAAGTTAAGTAGGTAAATAGAATTCTAGAAAAGTTAAGTATAATAGATCTTTGGAAAAAAAAAATGAATGGAGACAGAAAGGAGTACACTTTTTTTTCTCAGCAGTTCATGGAACCTATATAAAAATTGACCATATATTAGGGTATAAAGACCTAAAAATCAAATGCAGAAAGGAAGAAATAGTAAATGCATTTTTTTTGAGATCACAATGCAAGAAAAATGATATTCAATGAAAGAGCAGGGGAAAAAAGACCAAAAATGTATTGGAAGCTAAATAATCTAATCCTAAAGAATGAATGGTTGAAACTGCAAATCATAGATGCAATCAATAATTTCAATCAAGAGAACAACAATAATGAGACCACATGCCAAAATTTACGGGATGAAGCCAAAGTGGTAAGAGAAAATTTTATATCCCTAGATGTGTACTTGCATAAAATAGAGAAAGAGAAGATCAATGAATTGGGCTTGCAGCTAAAAAAGACTGGGGAAAAAACCAAATTAACCCATTGCCCAATCAAATACCAATCAAAGTAAAAAAACAAAAACAAACAAACAAACAAAAAAAAACAACTAAGGAATTAATAAATAAAACTGAGTTGGTCTTATAAAAAAAAACAACAAAATAAATATTTAATTAATTTGATTAGAAAAAGAAAAGAAGAAAATCACATTGTTAGTATCAAAATTGAAAAGAGAGAACTTTCAACCAATAAAGAGGAAATTAAAGCAATAATTAGGAGTTGTTTTGCCCTATTTTATGCTAATACATTTACAACCTCAGTGAAAGGCAGGAACACCTACAAAAATATAGATTGCCTAGATTAAAAGAAGAGGAAATAAATTACTTAAATAGTTCAATTAAAAAAAAAAAAACCTAGAAGAAGTTATTAATCAACTTCCTTAAAAAAAAAAAAAAAACTAGTTAATTTGATTAGAAAAAGGAAAAAAGAAAATCAAATTTTTAGATTCAAAAATGAAAAGGGAGGATTTTTCACCAATGAAGGGAAATTAGAGCAATAATTAGGAGTTATTTTACCAACTATGTGTCAATAAATTTGAAATGCTAAGTAAAATGAAAGAATAACTAAAAATATAGATTGCTCAGGTTCTTAGAAGAGAAAAATACATTATTAAAATAGTCCTATTTTACAAAAAGAAACAGCTATTAATCAATTGCCTAAAAAAAATCTCCAGGGACAGATGAATTTACATGTGAATTCTTTCAAACATTTAAATAACAATTAATTCCAGTACTATATAAATTATTTGAAAAAATAGGAAAAAGAACTTGTTCTACCAAATTCCTTTTATGACACATGTATGGTACTGATACTTAAATCAGGTAGTGCAAAAACTGAGAAAGAAAATTATAGACCAATTTTCCTAATGACTATTGATGCAATAATCTTGAATAAAATATTTACAAAGAGATTACAGAAAGTCATCCCCAGGATAATACGAGTAGGATTTATACGAATAATGCAGGATTGGTTGAATACTAGGAAAACCATTACTATAACTGACTATATAAATAATCAAATTAACAAAATTAATATGATTGTTTGAATAGATGTTGAAAAAAACTTGATAAAATTCAACAGCCATTTCTATTAAACATATTAGAGAGTACAGTAATAAATGGAGTTTTTCTTAAAATGATAAGTAGTGTCTATTTAAAACCATCTGAAAGCATCATATGTAGTGGTGACAAAATAGAACCATTCCAAATAAGATCAAGGTGAAACAAGACTGACTACTATCACCATTATTATTCAATATTGTATTAGAAATCTTAGGTTTGACAATAAGAGAAGAAAAAGAGATTAAAAGATTTAGGCTAGGTAATGAGGATACCAAATTATCATTCTTTTCAGATGATATGATGGTATTCTAACCCTAGAGAAATAAAGTAAAAAAAAATTATTAGAAACAATTTACAACTTTACCAAAGTTTCACAATACAAAATAAATCCACATAAATCAACAGCATTTTTACATGTTACCAACAAAGTCCATCAGTAAGAGATATAAACATAAATTCCATTTAAAATAACTGTTGATAGTATAGAATATTTGGGAATTTATCTGTTAAGGAAAAGTCAGAAACTATATGAACACAGCTACAAAACACTTTTCACAAAATAAAGTCAGATATAAACAGCTGGAAAAATATCAATTTCTCATAGGTAGACTGTGCAAGTATAAAAAAAATGACAATACAACCTCAATTAATCTACTTATTCAGTGCCATATCAATCAAACTTCCAAGAAATTATTTTACAGACCCAGAAAAAATAATAACAAAGTTCATCTGAAAGAACCAAAGGTCAAGAATTTTAAGGGAACTAATGAAATCACTCCAACATTTATCATTATCTTTTCCTCTCATCTTAGCCAATTTGAGAGGTTTGAGTTAGCATTTCAGTTATTTTAATTTGCATTTCTCTAATTAATTTTTTATGAATATAGATGGTTTTAATTCCTTCATCTGAAAATTGTCTATTCATATCCTTTGACTATCAATTGAGGAATGATTTGAATTTTTATAATTTTGATACTGTTCTTTACATATACATTAGAAATGAGACCTTGATTTAAAAAATGGCTGTAACTTTCCCCACATCTTTGTACTTCCCTTTTAATCTAGTTTCTGTTTGTTTTGTTTGTTTAAAAAATTTTAACTTAATGTAGTCATAGTTGTACATTTTGTTTTCCATAATGTTCTCTAGTTCTTCTTTGGTCATAAATTCTTCCTTTTTCCAAAGATTTTTCTTATGGTATAATACTTAATATCTAAATAATGTACTCATTTTGACCTTATTTTTATATGGGGTGTGAGAGGTAGGTCTATGCCAAGCTTCTGTTTTCCACTTTTCCCAACTATTTTTTTTTGTAATAATAAGTACTTATCCTAGAAACTGGAGTTTGAGGGTTTATCAAATACTAGATTACTATAGTCATTGACTACTATGTAACATGTATCTAACTTATTTTGCTGATCTACCAATATTTCTTATCGAGTAACAAATGGTTTTGATGATTGTTGCTTTATGATATAAAATTTTAGGTCTGGTTCTGTTAAGCTAGCATCCTTTATATTTTTTTTCATTAATTTCTGTGATATTCTTAACCCTTTGCTCTTTCAGATGAATTTTGTTATTATTTTTTCTAGCTTTGTGAAATAATTAAGGTATTACACTGAACAACTAGACCAATTTAGGCAGAATTGTCAGTTTTACTATACCAGTTCAGCCTATTCATGAGCAATTGATAGTTTTCTAATTGTTTAGATCTGACTTTATTTTTGTGTGATAAATGTTTTGTAATTTTGATCATATAATTCTTAGGTTTCTTTTGGCAAGTAGACACCTATATATTTTATTATTTCTATAATTATTTTCATTGGAATTTCTCTTTCTATCACCTCCTGCTGGACTTTATCAGTAACATATAGAAGTGCTGATGATGTGTGGATTTATTTTATATCCTACAACTTTGCTAACGCTGTTAATTGTTTCCAGGAGATTTTTGGATGATTTTTAGGATACTCTAAGTATTTTAGAATATCATCTGCAAAGAGTGATAGTTTTAGCTTCTTGTTGTCTACTTTATTTCCTTTAATTCTTTTTTATTTCTTATTGGTAAAGCCAACAATTCTAGTACAATATTAAAAAATAGTGGTGATAATTAATGGCAATCCTTGCTTCATCCTGATCTTTTTTCCATTCTATATGGAGCTGGAGAGTGTCATTCCATCGAACTCTGTTTAGAGGCTTATTTTTATGTGATTTTTGAGGGAAACTGGGAGAGCTTGAGTAGCTTCCTGGCTTTACTCTGCCATCTTGATTCCTCCCTTGGAAGTTATATTCAGATTTTCTTGAAGTCCTTAGGGAATTGTATTTTTTTTTTTCTCTGTGGCTCTACTTGTTGTTGTGGGAAGTCAACTATCTTTTTTCTGTTTCTTGTACTTTTGATACTCCATACTAATTTTTCATGTTTGTTTCTTCTTTTTATTCATATTTATAGTCTCAGTGCTTGGATTTGTAGATTTTACTATTGTACGCAGGCTACATATTTGTCTCCTCTATGTTTTTGGATTTATTGCTTCAATTTATAGGAATTTAGATAGGGTGGCTGATCTAAGGCCTCAACTCTCACTCAATCCCTGTCTACATCCTGAGTCTCCCAGTGTTCCACAGGTGAGCCAGGTTTAAACTTTTATATTTCTTTTCTATGCATAATTCTCACTTAGAAGTGGATAATTTCCCATTTTTATCTCTGGCACTTTCAGTAAGATATTAGAGGTCATGTTACCTCAGGAATCCTAAACCATCTTCATAAGCATGGTGCCCAAATAAGGAATGACATTGTCTCTTATTGTGGCTCCAAGTCCTTTGAGGAGTGGGCAGTTAGGTTTTATTTTTGGCATAATGATTTATGGATATTCTTCCAGCTTCTACTCCTATTCTGATAGTCCAGAACTGAGATCTGCCTTTACATGCACACTTATTGCGGTAAGTACTTGCTTCCAACACCCTGGTTTATACTGCTACTTCTGGTTTACCTGATTAGAACCTAGGCTCTGAAATTTCTTTTGCTCTTGTGAACTGGAATGGATTCCTAATTTTTAACTTTCTACAAATCTCTGTCTTCTTCTAGCAATTTTTGTTGTTCATTTCTGAATTAGCTGTAACTTCCTTGTTATTTTATCCTGCTTTGAAAAATAAGACACTGACCATCTTGGAATTATATTAGGATCTCAATAGAAGAACTACACAAATACATGATTTTTCATGTTTCCTTCCTAATGGCAAGGCATAACTCATGAATTGACCATTTTATTATATTTTGTCATCTATACTCATTTTTACATACTAATTTTTCCCTAAAATTTGATTTTTGTTTTCTTGAGGGCAAGCAACAATGCCTCTTATATCTTATACTTCTTTTTATCCCCACAGTATTTTCGCAAGGTTAGGCATACAATAAATGAGTTTTGGTTTATTATTACCAGGCTAGGCTATATTTCACTATACATACAATTAAGCAATTTAATATGTAGAGATAAAAAGGCATATTTTTTAAGCATCTAAAGTTCAAAATGTATTAGGAGTGTTTAAAGTAATATTAGTATAAGTGACAAACAGCAAGAAATAGTAGTACATATAAAGAAAACATCTTCGGTCCATTGTTATATGGAAAGTATTTCAGAAATTATTCTTCCAGCTAACACTAATTTTACAGTAGGTGCTAGCATTCAGTGGCATATTTTGGATAAGATTTTGTTATGGGATTGAACAGAAGGCTTTGTACTCATTTAGCACTAGGATCTATGCTTTGGCATAGTGTATTGTCCATCTGGCAAGTAGATTTGAGGAAAAGAATCAATCACATTATACCCAGTAAAGGGTCCCAGGAGCTGGAGCTGGAACATAATGTCAAATACCTTTTCCTCCCAGACAAGTTTCTGGATTTCAAAATCATTCCTCTAGTTTGGTCTCTACCTAGGGCCTTTTCAAGCTAGAAAGCCTATATAATAAATAAGTAACTCATATTGGAATATAAAATCTGCTTTCTTCTCCCATTGGTGAATTACTTTATTAAAGTGTGGCTCTGCTTCTATGGTGGATGATGAATTCATACAAACTTTAGGGGTTTGGTTGAACTGTTTTCAGAGATACTTCTAGGGACTTGTAAGATTCCAGTTCTGCCAAGATGGTAAGAGCTATGGAGGAATGTTTTTATACCTTTCCTGGCCTATGCTCTGGTCTGTGAGTGACTACAAGCAAATTTTTTTTTTCTGTCCAATAACTGTGAGGAGGGGTTCTTGCTCCATTAATGGGCTGGTGCTCTTCTTCACCCTGAGACTGCCACCCAGGAATGTGACTTAGATCTGAGAAACACAGTCCTACCTCACTAGCAAAGAGACCTTCTGACCAATTGTTTGATATCCTTACTGTCTATGGGTTAAAAGGTATGGAAGCTACTAGTAGCTTCCATAGCTTCAGTGGATTTTCTGTGGCTGTGGCTGTACTGGTGTGGCCCTTTCTTTTTTTTTTTTTATTTTTATTTAATAATTACTTTATATTGACAGAATCCATGCCAGGGTAATTTTTTTTTACAACATTATCCTTTGCACTCGTTTCTGTTCCAATTTTTTCCCCTCCCTCCCTCCACCCTCTCCCCTAGATGGCAAGCAGTCCTTTATAAGTTGGATATGTTGCAGTATATCCTAGATACAATATATGTTTGCAGAACCGAACAGTTCTCTTGTTGCATAGGGAGAATTGTATTCAGAAGGTATAAATAACCCGGGAAGAAAAACAAAAATGCACATAGTTCATATTCGTTTCCCAGTGTTCTTTCTTTGGGTGTAGCTGCTTTTGTCCGTCATTTATCAATTGAAACTCAGTTAGGTCTCTTTGTCAAAGAAATCCACTTCCATCAAAATATGTCCTCATACAATATACACAATGTCGAAGTGTATAATGATCTCCTGGTTCTGCTCATTTCACTTAGCATCAGTTCATGTAAGTCTCACCAGTCCTCTCTGTATTCATCCTGCTGGTCATTTCTTACAGAACAATAATATTCCATAACATTCATATACCACAATTAACCCAGCCATTCTCCAATTGATGGGCATCCATTCACTTTCCAGTTTCTAGTGGTGTGGCCCTTTCTAGACTATGCTTCAGTCTGATTTACATGTGACAACTTTCCTGCTGATCTTCTAAATTGTTTTTGCCTTCTGTGGGCTAAGAAGTAATGAAAGTACCACTTCTGCCACTCTAAGTCCTCTATATTTTAGTCACCCTAAGGATTCTATATTTTTTTGCTGCGGTAGAGGCTCTGATGCCATAGCCTGTGCTGATACGTACTTTATTTTCACTCTATTTCAACACACTTTTCCTGCCCACCTTCTTGATTGTCTTGAGCTGGAAATTTGTTTCTTTTGGGGGGGATTATAATGTTCTAGAATTTTTTTTATTAAAGCTTTTAATTTTTCAAAACAGATACATGGACAGTTCTTTAACATTAGCCCTTGCAAAACTCTGTGTTTCAATTTTCCCTTCCTTCCCCCATGCCCTGCCCTAGATGGCAGTAGTCCAATATATGTTAAACATGGAAGAAATATATGTTAAATTCAATATATGCATATATAATTATACAATTATTGTGCTGCACAAGAAAAATCAAATCTAACCAGTAAAAGAAGAAGAAGAAGAAGAAGAAGAAGAAGAAGAAGAAGAAGAAGAAGAAGAAGAAGAAGAAAAAAAAAATACAAGCAAGCAAGAACAAAAAAGTGAAAATGCTATGTTGTGAACCATATTCAGTTCCCATGGTCCTCTCTCTGGCACTCTTCATCACTGAACAATTGGAATTGGTTTGTATCATCTTATTGTTAAAGAGAGTGATGTCCCTCAGAATTGATCATGATATAGTCTTGTTGTTGCATGTATAATGATCCCCTAGTTTTGCTCAGTTCATGTAAGTTTCTCCAGACCTCTCTGAAATCATCCTACTGGTCATTTCCTACAGAACAATAGTATTCCATAGCATTCATATACTACAATTATTCAGCCATTCTCCAACTGATGGGCATCCACTCAGTTTCCAGTTTCCTGCCACTACAAACAGGGCTGCCACAAACATTTTTGCATATGTGGGTCCCTTTCCCTCCTTTAAGATCTCTTTGGGATATAATCCCAGGAGAAATACTCCTGGATCAAAGGGTATGCACAATTTGATAATTTTTTGAGCATAGTTCCAAATTGCTCTCCAGAAGGGTTGGATCCATTTACAGTTCCACCAATAATGTATTAGTGTCCCAGTTTTCCCACATACCCTGCAAAATTCGACATTATCTTTTCCTGTCATTTTAGCCAATCTGAGTGGTATCTCAAAGTTGTCTTAATTTGCATTTCTTTGATCAATAGTGATTTGAAGCACCTTTTCATATGACAAGAAATAGTTTCAATTTCTTCATCTGAAAATTCTAATTTAACAATTAGAGAATGGCTTGAATTCTTATAAATTTGAGTTAATTCCCTATATATTTTAGAAATGATCCCTTTATCAGAACCAGTTTGTTGGTTTCCTTCTAATCTTATCTGCATTAGTTTTGTCTATACAGAAACTTTTTAACTTAATGTAATCAAAAGTATCATTTTGTGATCAATGATGATCTCTAGTTCTGCTTTGGTCACAAATTCCTTCCTCCTCCACAAGTCTGAGAGGTAGATTATCCTATGTTCCTCTGATTTATTTATAATATCATTCTTTATGTTTAGATCATGAACCCATTTCTACCTTATCTTGTTATATGATGTTATGATGTTAGGTGTGGATCAATGCCTAGTTTCTGCTATACTAGTTACCAAGTTTCCCAGAAATTTTTGTGCTTACCACCTATTCTGATCTATCCTTCCTTCCTTCAATCTCCTCCTCCCCAATACATATACTCTTTACTTAATCTTCTCCCTTCCTATAGTCCTACTAGGTAATATAGATTTCTATATTCAATTTATTATGTATATTATTACTTCTTTGAGACAATACTGAAGAGAGTGATGTTTAGAGAGGGAAGGAGAAGAGAGGAGTGGGGAGAAGAGGGAAAGGAGGAGAAGGAAGGGAAAGGGAAAGGAGGAGAGGGGAAAAGAGAAAGTAGAGGGTAGGGTAAGAGAGGGAAGTGGAAATGAGTGGAGGGGAGGGGAAAAGAGGGGAGAGAAGGGGAAAGAAGGGAGGGAAGGGGAGGGGAAGAAAGGTTCAATTTCAGTTTGGTTGTTTATGGGTAACTCCTTCAACTACTCAAAAAGATTGTTTTTCTTCCAAATGAAGAGGATCATAATATTCAAGAGTTGATATTGTGACATACAAGTGAATTGTATTTAAATGATATATGATGGTGCAAAATTACTTGCCTCACTTTTCTTTTTCAGGGTCATCTGGGTCCACTGGCAATATAGAGATAGGAATGCCTAAAGATAGCCTTGGATGCATCCAGAACTGTATAAGGCACTCATTATGACTAGAAGCATAGTTAAAGGAATTAACACTGCTCATAAAAACAAAACATAATACCCAAACTCTTCTCTCCTCTTATGAAACTATACATTTACAAACACCATCATGATTTTCCCCCTGATCTCTTCTTTTCCCTCTTAGAGAATTTTTTTTGAATGTTTTTCTTCATCCAACAATTCTGAGTTTTACATGTTATCCATATGTATACCTATATTATAGACCTTGAAATAAATGGCAAAGTTTTTGAAGGCAAAGGCTGTTGTTTCCAATATCTTTTTATCCCCATTTCCAATCACAGATCTTTGCACTAAATGTTAAAGTGAATTGAATTGACATAGAGAAAGGAATATATATATGCACACAAATGTATGTATACATGCACAATGCATGTATGCACATTACATCTACATATTCTATCTATCCATATATCCATTTCATATGTGAAAGCTATATTGTTTACAATAACAACTTACAATTCAACAAATGTACAACATAATGACATTTGATGGAATATTTTCTTCTTACATTCATGTAATTTTTTTTTAAAGCCAATGCCCTTTAATATTTCCCTTATTTCAAAATAAATCTATACCTTTTATGGCTTCCTAGCTGTAGGTCAAGGGAGATAAAGGTGGCGAAAATGCTAGTTACCATCAGCTTTTGCTGCTCTGACTTGGCACATCATTGAAAACCACATAAAACTGGTCCTGAACTTGTGAAATGGAGATTACATTTCTGTGCATGCAACTGATTTTGGAAGCCCAACCTCCCTGGGCTTTGTATATGATGACAGATATATAGTATCACATCTCTGAGATGTGATACTCAGAAACTGCAGTAAAGAAGAGAAACTTAAATCCATCTCCCTAACAAGTTCTCTCTTAATTGAATATGCCTCTATATTGGAATTCAGGAGTCTCATTATCACCACTGGGTCATCATCAGTACTAATGTATTCTATTAGGATTCACTCTATTGCTTTTACTCAGAATGAGACTGCATTCATTATGGCTCAATGCCAAACTGTGCTAATCCTGAACACACTCAAGACTGATACTTGAGCACTTTTCATACAAGGACTTTTAGTATTTAAAAAGTTTTTATTTTAATTAATCTTCTTATATTAATGTAGTTCTTTATATGAATCTCATCACACATGTATCATAAGGCTTTGAGATTTCCAAACACTCTCTCTCTCTCTTTCTCTCTCTCTCTCTCTCTCTCTCTCTCTCGAGAGATTTATATCTATAGCTATATAAATTTCATTTGAATCTCCTGACAAACCTGTGAAGTAGATGCTATTTTCCTCATTTTACAGATGAAGTAACTGGAACTCATCAGATAGTGACTTTATACAGCTCGTACAATATTTGAAGCAGCCTTCAGACCTAGGCTTTCCTTACTGAAAGCCCATGGGATCAATCACTGTGATATACTTTTTTCTTCCCTAACTTATGCAGCAACAATATATAAAGAGATTGTCTTTATTGAATGATGGAGTAGTCAATTTGTCTCTGGGTTCATAAAATGAAGAAATTTATTTAAAAATAAAAATAAAAATGAATAGAACAAGAAGGAAAATTAGAAGTGATTTTTTCCTTCCTCCATTCCTTTAGAGAGATGTTTCTGGAGACCCTAATGATTAAAAAAAAAAAAAAAGAACAACCTAAAGACATATGGATAGCAAAAGTAAAAATGGATAAAATAGGAATACAGGGTAACAAATTTCTTGTAGAATTGGATAATAAACACACTTTCCTCTTTACCAGGTCAGGAAACAAGAGAACATTTCCTGAAATCTCTGAATGATAAAGATTTTCTGAATAAAATAAAGATGTTAAGATTGTTAATAAAAATCAGGTTGTTAAAAGTATTGCCACCTGCACTGATCTAGTTTATCCTTAGGTAAGACACAGAATGAGGGGGAAGGAGAGTTTGTTGGGCTCATACACTTAGAATTGCTTGGAATTTTCCCCCATCATTCCACCCCTTTATGCTTCTATTAAAATTTCATGATAAAGGAAATAGAATCAATTACAACTCTTCTAACTTTCATATATAGTTTCAAACAATATACACAGAGATCTTCAAAGCTACAGTTCCATGCATCAAACTACAGCTAGCAGATTAGGATCTGATTTTCTTAGATAAAAGAAAAAATATTTATTAAAATCCATAGGCAAATTTAAAGAAGATATTGAGCAGTAAATAGTATACAGAAATGTAAAGGAATGGAAAGGGAGATATGGTTATAGCCATATTTGTTTAATAGTTAGGTGGCTTACTCTCAAAAATGAATTTTTGAGATCATGGTGGGATTGGAGAGAGATAGGAAAAGAGCAGATATAAATTTTCAGGTAGGATGAATGAGTCTGAATCTGTTTTTTTTTTTTTTTTTTTTTAATTTTTGTCTCTCAGGTCTTTATAAAATTACTACTATGTATGTGACCGAATTACATTATTTGGTTTTAATTTATAAATCTACCTTGGGGAATGGTGTGTATAGTGATAACTAAAATTTTATATTATATCTAAAGTTTATATATAAATATCAAAAGCTATTTTCATTTCAGTACAACAAAAATCCCATAAAATAGGTACTACTATTATTTCCTAAAACAGTTTCATATGGCTTAAGTGACTTCCCCATTGTTATACAACTAATAAAGGCCAGAGGGGAAATTTGAACCCAGAATTTCTGCAGAACTAGTGCGCTCTGTCTCTTTCTCTCTTTCTCTCTCTCTCTCTCTCTCTCTCTCTCTTTCTCTCCCTCTCTCTCCCTCTCTCTCTCCTTTCTCTCTCTGTCTTTCTTTCTTTTTCTCTCTGTCTTGCTCTCTCTTTATGAATCTCTCTCTCTGTCTTTGTCTCTTTGTTTCGGTCTGCTCTGTTTGTCTCATACACACATATACTATTGGAATTTTAGGTATAGAGACATTTCAGTGCTATCCTCAGGGAAATACACTATATTGTTGGAATCTTTACAAACTGTTAAGTCATTAGAGTTGATAGAGACAATAATTATCTAATTTAGCATGGTTCAGTATCCTTGATCTGATCTTACAAGGAGATGTTTTGGGCCAGAACCTGAAACAAGGTATACATTGTGGTGAGCTTTTTCTTAATCAAAGTTCAGATCTTTTATTATTTCCAATATAGCCCGGTTAGCTTAGAGGCCTATCTCTCTGCTTGGTTCCAAGAGCTCTCTCCAAATATCTTTAAATCCAGAGGTCTGGTCCTTCAGCCTCTGCCTCTGATTTCTTCAGCCTCCAACCAGCTCCAGTCTTCATGTCCTTCCGGTGAAATCTTGACTTGTAGCGTCTTCCTCTCCCCAGAACACTTCTGCCACCAGCCAGCCAAGTGGAAAATATTCTGCCTTGCCTCGGAGAGAGGGCTTCTGGCGTAACTCTACTGAAATCTGACCGAGAGCTTCTGTCTGTTTCTTTTATCCAAGAGGGAGGAATTGTGGGATATGAGAGAGAGGGATTATGGGTTTTCTCCCATAGTGCTCTCTGGCCCAATGACTTCAAGGGAGGTGTGAACTCATTGAACTCCAATGAGTAAAGGTGCGAACACAAGCCTTGTATTAATTAGTTCTACTTAGTACCTTGTTTCAGGTTCTGCCCAAAACATCTTCTTGTAAGATTAGATCAACTCTAATCAGTTAGCAGTTAGTAAGGATTCCAACATCTCCCCCTTTCTTCTGTTTTAAAACATAGGGGGTTTCTGAGGGGGTACACATAAATCCATCAATATGGGAGGCATTATACATAATTTACATAAGCACATAGCAATATAACACAGGCTAGTAGTAATGTAACAACATAAATCAACCTGAAAATTTACACATGTCCATAAGTCCTAGAAATAGTCCATAAGCAATCCATTGTCTATTAGTTCATGTGCCAGGAATCTAATAATTCCTGTAAGCTCTGAAGTACTCCAAAAGTCTCATCAACAATTTTTCATCTCAGGGAACCTAATGATTCTTGCTGGTTTTTCAAGAACTAAAACAGTTTCATCTTGTGTTAGGAAATCCAATGATTAAAAGTCTTTTTAACAGTCTCCTTGTCAACCATCTGATTCTTTCTCCATCTGTGGAAATATAAGCAGATCCTCTTCCCCAAGCAGTTAATTTAATTCCCTTCTATTTACCAAGTTTGGGATTTCTCCATCTCATCTGGTAATTACATTGGAGTTGTTTGCATTGGATATTGTCTTGTTGTCTTAAAAGGCCTATATTCTTCCCAACTGTAATCCTGATTGCTTCATCAACAATTTTTCATCTCAGGGAATCCAGTGATCTTCCCCAAGCAGTTAACCTATCTAATTCTCTTCTATTTACCACTTTTGGGATTTCTCCTCATCATCTGGTAATTACATTGGAGCTGTTTGCATTGGATATTGTCTTGTTGTCTTAAAAGGCCTGTATTCTTCCCAACTGTAATCCTGATTGCTTTTCTGTTGGTTGATGACATCAGAATCCTGAATTTCTAAAGTCTCTCTGGGTGTGACCTCAGCTGCTATCATGCCCCACCTGTCCTTTGATTGATACTTTGGAGCTGGGCCTTGCCTCTCCTTCCTCTGGGTCAATATACATTTAGAGGCCCAATGAAAGCCTCGGTTACATTTTGGACATGGGGTTTTGGGTTTTCTCTCACCCTGTCTTCTCACTCTATCTCCATATCTACAATGAGCTCTCAAATGTCCAATTTTTCCGCAATGAAAACATCGACGAGTTTCTCTAGAATTCCTTTGCCAAGAAGGACTTTGTCTTTCCATGTTCATCATAGTTTGGGCATAATAAGCATTTGTGCCCACTGTGGCACAGCGTCTTATGATTTCTTCTAAAGGAGCATTTTTGTCTAGCCCCCATATAATTCTCTTGCAAATCTCATTGGCATTTTCCTTAGCCAAATGTCTAGTCATTATTTCTGTTGCTGCATTGTCTCCAATGGTTCTTATTACAGCTGTTTGTAAACGTCCCACAAAATCTGCAAAAGGTTCATTGGGACCTTGCTCTATTTTTGTGAAAACATTATTTCCATCTTTCTGTCCAGGGAGAGAATTCCAAGCTTTTATTGCAGCCTTAGAAATTTGCTCATACACTGTTATGGGATAATAAATCTGTTCTGAACTCTCTGCATACTGACCTTCACCAGCTAGTTGGTCAAAAGCAACTTGTACAATAGCTCCTGTTTGCCTATTGCGTTGGGCTTGAATCCTACATAATTCATGAAACTCCGAAAGCCACAATAAATTTTGTCCCGATTCTAGACAAGTTTTCGTTATGGATTTCCAGTCATTTGGGGTTAGGATTTCATAAGACAAATTATCCAGTAACATCTTCACATAAGATGATGTAGCCCCATAAAGAGTGCAACCCTTTTTCAAATCTTTAATTTTTTCCAAATTAAAAGGAGTGTATTTTCTCTCTTTTTGACCTGAAGAGTCAATCTTTTCAATCACAGGATATGCATTTATAAAATCAGATATATCTTCTCCTTCATTTTTTGCTTTAATTAATGCTTTTTCTAATCTTGTCAAATTCTGCTTTACAGGAGAAGCTGACTGTGTTTCTGTCTCTCTCCTCCCCCTTGTTCCACCCATGAAGGGTTAATTGCGGGGGGAGGGTCATGAGATGTGGAATCACCTAATTCCTCCTGCTGTGAAGTATCATACTCAGAATTGTAATTAACTCCATTCTCATCTGATTTGTCCTCCTTTTCACCTAGTAAAGTTGGCAATTCTTCCTCCTGTACTTTCCTTTTCATCATTCTATCACTTAAATAACTTCTTATAGCCAATTGTATTACATTATATGTATTAATTATTGAGTTAGGCCCATTTTTATCATAGAATTGACAAAGATCCTCTCCAACCAATTTCCATTCATTTAGATCTAATTCCTTATCAAGAGAGAAACAAGGGCATATGTCCTTTATAGTTTGTAAAAGTTCAGTGATTTGCTGTAAACTTATAATTAAACCTTGGCTTTTCATAATTTTGACAATGCTCTCTAAACATTTTCCTTGAACAGAAACAGGCTCTTTTCTAAATATCTGTCCCATCTTAGCTGAAATTCTACTTTAACTCTTTTAACAAAATTTCTTTGTTGTACTCACTCTAATTTCTGGGTTGAAGAGTCTTTTCCACTGGATCAGGATCAGAGGCTTTTCCACTTGAATCAGGATCATAGCTTTTCCACTGAAATCCACTGAGGGGTCTGTTTGTCCCACGTTCAGGGCGCCAAAATGTTGGTGATCTTTTTCTTCTCAAAACGCAGCCAGGTGATAAAAGTTCAGATCTTTTATTGTCCCAATATAGCCCGGTTAGCTTAGAGGCCTATCTCTCTGCTTGGTTCCAAGAGCTCTCTCCAAATATCTTTAAATCCAGAGGTCTGGTCCTTCAGCCTCTGCCTCTGATTTCTTCAGCCTCCAACCAGCTCCAGTCTTCATGTCCTTCCGGTGAAATCTTGACTTGTAGCGTCTTCCTCTCCCCAGAACACTTCTGCCACCAGCCAGCCAAGTGGAAAATATTCTGCCTTGCCTCGGAGAGAGGGCTTCTGGCGTAACTCTACTGAAATCTGACCGAGAGCTTCTGTCTGTTTCTTTTATCCAAGAGGGAGGAATTGTGGGATATGAGAGAGAGGGATTATGGGTTTTCTCCCATAGTGCTCTCTGGCCCAATGACTTCAAGGGAGGTGTGAACTCATTGAACTCCAATGAGTAAAGGTGCGAACACAAGCCTTGTATTAATTAGTTCTACTTAGTACCTTGTTTCAGGTTCTGCCCAAAACATCTTCTTGTAAGATTAGATCAACTCTAATCAGTTAGCAGTTAGTAAGGATTCCAACAATACATGGTATACATAAATTCATCAATATGGGAGGCATTACACATAATTTACATAAGCACATAGCAATATAACACAGGCTAGTAGTAATGTAACAAATAACATGAATCAACATGAGAATTTACACATGTCCATAAGTCCTAGAAATAGTCCAAAAGGAATCCATTGTCCATTAGTTCATGTGCCAGGAATCCAATAGTTCCTGTAAGCCATGGCAATAGTCTCATCAACAATTTTTCATCTCAAGGAATCCAATGATTCTTGCTGCTTTTTCAAGAACTAAAACAGTCTCATCTTGTGTTAGAAATCCAGTGATTCCTGATGATTTTAAAAGTTCTTTTAACAGTCTCATTGTTAGCCATGCTCTTTCAGTGTCAGATGTTTCTTAAATCTTCTCCTTTGTTTTGAGGTTTTTCTCTTTTTCTGTTTCTCTCGGATGGACAAGGCGAATACGGCTCGTTGGCACCCATCTGATTCCTTCTCCACCTGTAGAGATACAAGCAAACCCTCTTCCACAAGCAGTTAACCTATCTAATTCCCTTCTATTTATCACTTTTGGGATTTCTCCTTATCATCTAGTAATTACATTGGAGCTGTTTTGCACTGGACACTGCCCAGTTAGGTTAAAAAACTTATATTCTCCCCAACTGTATCCTGATTGCTTTTCTTTGGTTGATGACATCAGAGTCCTGAATTTCTAAAGACTCTTTGGGTGTAACCTTGGCTGTTATCATGCCCCACCTATCCTTTGATTGATACCTTGGAGCTGGGCCTTGCCTCTCATTTCCCTGGGTCAATCTACATTCAGAGGCCCAATGAAACCCTTGGTTACATTTTGGACATGGGGTTTTGGGTTTTATTCTCTCACCCTGTCTTCTCACTCTATCTCCATATCTACAATGAGTCTCAAATGTCCAACTTTTCCACACTGAAAACATCAACGAGTTTCTCTAGAAGTCCCTTTGCCAAGAGGGACCCTGTCTTTCCATATTCATCATAGTTTGGGTATAATAAGCATTTGTGCCCACTGTGGCACAGTGCCTTATGATCTCCTCTAAAGGAGCATCCTTGTCTAATCCCTATATAATTCTTTTTCAAACCTCACTATATGAACCCTTTAGAGACAAAAGCTCTAGCTGAGTGAAAGGAGTAATAGAAGAATGTAATGTAAGTTGGATGTAGTGCCAAAAACATTGCTTTTCTTGGAAGCTCTAAGAAGTCCCTAAGTCATAATATCTTACAATCTTACAAATTGAAAAGCATCTCCTCAGTTAACTAGGTCATCTCTTATGTGAATAGGAATGCTTCCTACAAATTCCCAACATCTGAAGATGAAGCCCGGGAAACTGACAGGTGGCATAGAAAATAAAGTTCAGTTTTTTTCAATTGTAAAATGAAGATAATAATAGTACCTATCAAACTGATATAATACTTTGAATTCTTGAACAGAAGGAAGGATATTTTAAACACCTATTATTTGCCATCTATTATTCTGTGTTCATCATACCTTTGGTCCTTGGAAGATAGGTACTATTATTATTTTCATTTTACAATTGAAAAAAACTGAAAGAGAGAAAAATACATGACTTTCCCATGATTATCATAACATTGAGGCTAGATTTGAGCTCAGTTTTTTTTTTTTTTAATTTCTCCTGATAATAATAATAGTACCTATCTTCCAAGGACCAAAGGTATGATGAACACAGAATAATAGATGGCAAATAATAGGTGTTTAAAATATCCTTCCTTCTGTTCAAGAATTCAAAGTATTATATCAGTTTGATAGGTCATTTTTTAAAATCATGTGTGACTCTTCATGATCCCCTTTGGTAATGGTTTACCATTTCTTTCTCCAGCTCATTTTATAGATGAGAAAAACAGGGTGAAATGACTTACCTATGGTCACATAGTTAATAAATTTCTGAGACCCAATCTGAACTCAGAAAGATGAGTTTTTCTGATTTCAGCTTCTATCCTACCCTTTCCTTTATGTCATCTAGCTGCTCTATTATGTCAGATATGCCATGGCAAGTTACATCTAGAGAATGCTGTAATCTATAGTAGAATTGTAATACATAGTAAGATACTTTATAATATGGAATTCCAGAAATTACTATACTTGTTTTTTTGATCATCCATTTTATATTACTTTATATTTCATTATTTTAATATAATAAATATATTATTGCATTTATTATTTAATATATTTATATTATATTAATTATTTCTTATATTTTTATTATTATTAGTGTATGTTGGGTTGTATACCTGGTACTTTGTAAAAGGAGACAAGACAAGCAATATATTCCCTATATTCATTTAAAGCCAAGATCCATTAATATTCTTGAGCTTTAGATATTTATTGGTAAATACCATCTTTTTTAAAAATTAAATTTAAATTAATTTTTAAATTTTTATGAAGGTAAAGACTGTCCATAGAGTCAGGTTAAGAAAATTAGAAATAGCCTACTAATCTGAGAGAACAATGTGATTTTATTAAAAAAATTATTTGAAGCCAAGTTTCTTTTATACTAAAGAAGTTTAACGAAAGGATTATTTTAATACTTTCTTGTAATTTATTCCTCCCTTATATTTTCAAAGCCTAGAAATACCCTCTATCATAGTTTATAGTTCATTTCTTGTAAAGTGATTAATCTATGTTTAAAATAGTTAGCATTAGAATGAGTTCAGAATATGCCACAGGTCAGTACCTCTCTTGTCTTATCTAGGATAAGCTTTGCAACAGTTTAAAACAAAACTTGGCTTTCATTTTTATTTCTTTCCCCATGATGTATACATCAGATTTCTCCTTAACATCTTGCACTCAGAAATAAGATATCTGCCTGTAAGCTGAAGTAGGATGGATAAATGTAGTTAAGACTTTGCTCTCCTATTCAGACTAAAAGTTTCTATGTTGCATTGACCCATACTTAACACGGTACACCAAGATAAAGTCAAAATGGGTTCATGACCTAGTCATAAAGAATGAGATTATAAATAAATTGAAAGAGCATAGGATAGTTTACTTTCAGACCTGTGGAAGAGGAAAGAATTTATGGCCAAAGAAGAACTAGAGATCATTATTGATCACAAAATACAAAATTTCGATTATATCAAATTGAAAAGTTTTTGTACAAACAAAACAAATGCAGACAAGATTAAAAGGGAAGCAATAAACTGGGAAAACATTTTCACAGTCAAAGGTTCTGATAAAGGCCTCATTTCAAAAATATATAGAGAATTGACTCTAATTTATAAGAAAGCAAGCCATTCTCCAATTGATAAATGGTCAAAGGATATGAAAAGACGATTCTCAGACGAGGAAATTGAAACTATTTCTAGCCATATGAAAAGATGCTCCAAGTCATTATTAATTAGAGAAATGTAAATTAAGAGAACTCTGAGATACCACTACACACCTGTCAGACTGGCTAGAATGACAGGGAAAGATAATGCAGAATGTTGGAGGGGATATGGGAAAACGGGGACACTGATACATTGTTGGTGGAATTGTGACTACATCCAGCCATTCTGGAGAGCAATTTGGAACTATGCTCAAAAAGTTATCAAACTGTGCATACCCTTTAATCCAGCAGTGTTACTATTGGGCTGATACCCCAAAGAGATAGTAAAGAAGGGAACGGGACCTGTATGTGCCAAAATGTTTGTGGCAGCCCTGTTTGTAGTGGCCAGAAATTGGAAATTGAATGGATGTCCATCAATTGGAGAATGACAGAATAAATTGTGGTATATGAATATTATGGATGATTTCAGAAAGGCCTGGAGAGACTTACAGGAACTGATGCTGAGTGAAATGAGCAGGATCAGGAGATCATTATATACTTCAACAACAATACTATATCTGGATCAATTATGATGGACGTGTCCCTCTTCAGCTATGAGATGAACCAAATCAGTTCCAATAGAGCAATAATGACTTGAACCAGTTATACCCAGTGAAAGAACTCTGGGAGATGACTATGAACCATTATATAGAATTCCCAATCTCTCTATTTTTGTCCACCTGCATTTTTGATTTCCTTCACAGGCTAAGAGCACACTATTTCAAACTCTTTTTGTACAGCCATATAACGTTAGGACATGCATGCTTATATTGTATTTAATTTATACTTTAACATACTTAACATGTATTGGTCAACCTGCCATTGGGGGGAAGGGATGAAGGGAAAGAGGGGAAAAATTGGAACAAAAGGTTTGGCAATTGTCAATGCTGTAAAATAACCCATGCATAGAACTTGTAAATAAATAGCCACAATAAAAAAAAAAAAAAAAAAAAGTTTCTATGTTTTGATTGTGAGTCATAGGGTGATACATCTCTGAAGAATAAAAATTACAATTCAACCAAAGAATGATAGAATGGCAAATAGTGGATATCAGCAAAATGTACATGCTATTTTATTAAAGCATTTTATTTTTCAAAACACACATAGATATTCTGCAACATTAAGCTCTGTACAACCTTGTGTTCCAATATCCCCCTGTTCTCCTCCATTCTTCCCCTAGGTGGCAAGTAGTCTTAACATATGTTAAACACAGTAGAAATATATGTTAAATCCAATATATGCATACATATTTATACAATTATCTTGATGTGCAAGAAAAATCAAGTCAAACCAGAAAAGAAAATGATGAAGAAAATAAAATGCAAGCAAACAACAACAAAAAGACAGAGAATGCTATCTTGTGAACCCCACTCAGTTCTCACACTGCTCTTTCTGGATGTAAATTGCTCTTTTGATCACAAGACCATTGGAACTGGCCTGAATCATCTCATTGTGGAAGGGAGCCACATCCATCAGAATTAATCATTGTATAATATCAATGTTGCCATGTACAACAATCTTCTGGTTTTGCTCATTTCACTTAGCATCAGTTCATGCATGTCTCTCCAGGCCTCCCTAAGATCATCCTGTTTATTGTTTCTTTTAGAACAATAATATTCCATAGCATCTATATACCATAACTTATTCAACCATTCTCCAACTAATGAGCATTGATTCAGTTTCTAGTTTTTTGCCACTACGCAAAGGGCTGCCATGAACATTTTTGCACATGTGGGTCTCTTTCCCTCCTTTAAGTCTCTTTGCTTTATAAGCCCAGTAGAAACACTGCTGGATCAAAGGGTATTCACAGTTTGATAGTGTTTTTTTAAGCATAATTCCAAATTGCTCTCCAGAATGGTTGGATGCATTCACAGTTCCATCAACAGTGTTAGTGTTCCAGTTTTCCCACATCCCCACCAACATTTGTCATTATCTTTTCCTGTCCTTTTAGCTAATATGAGAGGTGTGTAGTAGTATTTCAGAGTCTTAATTTGTATTTCTCTGATCAATAGTGCTTTAGAGCATCTTTTTATATGACTAGAAATGGCACTAATTATTTTATCTTATAATTGTCTGTTTATATGCTTTAACCACTTATCAATTGGAGAATAGCTTGAATTCTTACAAATTTGAATCAATTCTCTAAATATTTTAGAAATGTGACCTTTATCAGAATCCTTAAATGTAAAAATGGTTACATATAGTTTTAGTCAGATTTAGTTTCCTCATATATAAAAGAGGACCAAAAAAACTAGTACTGCCTACTTTATAGTGTTCTTGTGACATTCAATTTATATGTAAGTATTTTAAATAATTTAAAATGTGAAATAACTTGTTAGTTTCTAAATAATCTATTACAATAATTATATAAATTTTAAATTATGAAACCTCAATATTGACTTTGTATCTCTGTCATAACTTATACAATTGTATATCACCCATACCTAAATTTGCATTGCCTTGAATGTGGTGAAATTTTCATAGTTTTAATGATGTAATAGTAACAATATCAATAATAATTATGACATAATATAAGACAACTATACAACTCAGCTATTCAGTATTTGTTGACTAAATTAATTATATTGATTCAATCTATCTATTAACAGTGTTCCATCTACCTCCAAATGTTCCTGAGAATTGTGGAAATTTCTTCTCTTTCTTTTTTATTCTTAAGAGGATAGAAAGGCTTTATATCAATGTGTAAGAGAAAGCCTGGTAGCAATGACATTAGACTTTTGCAATCGTCAATAAAAATTCAAAGGTTAATTGAAGCAGAAAGGGAAATGAAAATGCCCTTTCCTACACCACATTGATAACATCAGGTAATACAGAATAATGTGGCTAAAATGCTGGATAGAGTACCTTTTAAAATTGACATTCTATGAACTATTGAATACTGACAAAAATAATTTTTAGGAAAATTATGTCTTAGTAAGACTTTCTATCATTTAAATGTATGTATATAATACTCTACTTCTATTACCTGGGTCAAAGGGGCAGATATGTCTAAATTACTACCATATGTACTGATTCAGCAACATTTAATGCTGTGTAGTTACAAAGTGTGCACAGTTTAGATGTTCATGACAATTGATATGGTTCAATAATTAATAATGCATTGTAATAGGAGATAACCTGTTATTAAACCTCAAGGATCAGATCTGGATTAAAGAGAGCTGGAAATCAAATTTTGATTCTAATACTTGTTAAATTGTGTACATTATGTAATTCCTCTGAACCTCAGTTACTACATGGGGGAAAACATATTTACTTTGCTTCATGATTTCTATGTAGAAGAAAGAACTTTTAAAAATTATAGTCCTGAAGAAATCAGAGCTATAATTGTTACAATATGAAAGTTACATTTATGCATTTCCTCATCTTTCATGGTATCTCATCACTATCTCCAATTTTGACAACTCTCTCTCTCTCTGTATATATATATATATATATATATATATATATATATTATATATATATATATATATATATATATATATATATATATATATGTATATACAGAGAGAGAGAGAGTATCCCATTCTAGATAACTTGATCTTCTTTCAGTAAGAAGACTGTTTTTGTCCTTATTATAGTAATAGTATAAAGGGAGGAAGATAGGGTGAAAGTAATGCCAAAGAACAAATTTAATTAAAGTAATGGGGTGGGAAGTAAATACTGTTCATATTGCCCTGATTTTTACAAGGAATTCTGAGGAGAGGTTAAATGTTTTTTCTTGAAAGTACTTAATCAATAGATAGCTGTATGGGCAAAATGATTATATGTCGATCAATCATTAAACATTTATGAAGTGTTTGCTATATTCTGGACACTGTGTTAAGTGAGGAGGATTCAAAGACAAGGCAAAAAGAATTCCTTTCCTTAAAATGCTCAAATTCTAAGAGACAAGATCAGACATTGTCCAGGTCACTTTTAAAGGAGAAAGGATATGGTTAACTAGACTTTGCTAAGGGAATAAATTTTTGGCAGCCTTCATAATTTATTTCCTGTTCTTGCCACCCTCCTTTCTCTACTGAAAAAAAAATATATGGTTAATATGCCTATGGTGACTTTTTTTTTTTTGCAAAAAAAAGAGTACTTTAGCCAAATGTCTCCCTTCTGTCCTCTGAAATGTTTCCCTCTAAAGGGAAAGGTAGTATATTATCATATATATATATAGTATCTTCTGGAAAGGCAGTATATTATCATTCAAAGGCACAAATCTCTATTAGATCATTGATAAAAAGAAAGACTCCAGGCCCACACAGATATTTATGATAGCATCTCTAATGACTGAGCAACATGCTATTGTCATAAATTTTTTTATTGTAGCAAAGAATTAGAAATAAAGTGCATGTCCATTGACTAAGGAGTGGCTAAACATCGTGGTACATAAATGGAGAGTTATGAGGAATGAAAAATATGATGAATACATAGAAACATGAAAAGACATATAGAATGATGCAAAATAAAATAAATAGGTTGATAAAAAACTACCTCAATACATCTTATCAGGGATTTATCAACCACCACTACTTATCACTTCTGAATTGAATCCTACCTGTGATGCCACATTGACCTTCCTTGGAGTACAAACAGTAACTTCCGGTATGCTCTCTACTCTTGTAGAAAAATATCTCCTGTCTTTATCTTTGACCCAAATAATCCATAGTACAGTATTTCTTTTTATTCTCTTAAATGTAACATTTCCCTATCTTCCAACTTTCTGAAATAATTTAAGACTTCTTAAGTTAAAATCTGCCTTCTTTAAGACAGGTCCCAATTGCTTTTGTCTTTTTTCCCCAGGATGGTGCTAGATTCATAGTCATTTAACAAATGGATGAATTATTGATTATTCTCTTTATAAAGGCATAGGAACTAGTGGAAGTTGAGGATATGATATCTCCTCTTCATGTCAATATGCAAAACCCTCAAATCATATTCAATACTATGACAAACCATTGAAATTTTAAAGTTTTGTTGTTTTCAAATAATATTTTAAAACTTAAAAGATAGAAGAGATGGGAATAAATGTGTATATATGTGTGTGTGCTTGCATAAAGAATATTTGTCCTTTAGAACCAAAATGTTTTGACATAGGCAATGTCACAAATGATATAAATTAATGTAAATGACATAAATATGCCCCAGATGACTATAAAAAGAACATATTTTTACTATCAGAGTTTGTGGGCAGAACAGTAACAGATAATAAATCTATAAAATGTACAAAGTTATATAATCTTTTCCACAAAGCCCACTTTTATGCAATTCTTTACTTATAGGTGGAGATAAATGCAGATTTATCATCCTGACACTGTAGAGCTCCAAACTTTACAAGTTCCCCTTGAAATCTGTATGGAACTCATAAAGCCTCAAGTCTTCTATGAGATGTCTCAAGTGTCAAGATGCTTCTAGTGCTTTCTTTACTTTCTTGTAAATTGTTTTTTGGTTCTCTGCTGTCTACCTTATTTATTTTATTCTTTTCTCCCTTTTCATCCCCCCACCACTCCCGAGCAAGTTACATTAAATATAGGAAGATAGATATGTAGATATTTATGCATCTATGTCTATCTGTCTAAATAGATAGATATACATAGATTCACTCACCCCACCCCCACTCCACATAAACAATTATGGATTTCCTATCCTTGCTGCCTCTAATTAAATTCTGCTCCATAATTTTCCTTGCTATTACTTAACCTCCCTCTACCCTATCCCTCTCCCCTTATTTCTTATAATTTTTGGAGGGTGTTATACCCTTTGTGGTATAAATGTTACCTATTGAACCCATTCCTGATGTGAGCAGGTTTTCGGACCCATGAGTCTCTTCCCCCTTCTAATGCCTCTATATTTATTCTTCCTCTCAACCTCATTTGTATAACTTAATTGTTATTTTTCCACACACATTGCCAATCTTTTTTTTTTTTTTGAGCTCCCTATTGTTGATGTGAATCTTATATACATATGCATATACATACACATATACATATATAAACACATATATAAAATAAATAATATGTTTAAACAATTTATCCATGTTGAGTTTCTTAAAATTGATCTTTTATATTGGCTCTTAGATGTCAAATTTTTTGTTAAGTTCAGGTTTGATTGACAGAAAGTTATAAAAATCTGCAAGTTTGTTGAAGGTCACTTTTATCTCATTCAGGATTATAGATAATTTTGTTTCATATGATATTTTTGCCCACAGACCCAGTTCTTTTGATTGTCAGTAGATATGATCTCAGGACTGTTGCTAAGTATTATACAATTCTAATTGTAGCTCCAGCACAGTTGCATTGATTTTTCTTCTTTCTTGGAAAATTTTCTCTTTGATTCGGGAGTTTTGGAATTCAACACCAATATTCCTGTCCATTTTCCATGTAGGATCTTTTTGAGGTGAAGATCAGTGGATTTTTTCTATTTCTACTTTCTGCTCAGCTTCTAATACTCTAGGACAATTTTCTTGGAGTATTTACTGCATTATTGTGTTATTTCTCTTTTTGGTCACAACTTTCTGGCTGTCCAATTCTTCTTATATTTTCTCTTCTTGATATGTTATCCAGATCTGTCATTTTTCTCGTTTCACATTCTGTTTTATTTTCTCCTTTATAATCTGTTTTGTTATTTCTTGTTCTCTCAGCTTCACTGGCTTTCCCTTGCCCAATTGTAATTGTGAAAGAATTATTTTCATATTTGAGACTTCATATTTCTTTTTATAGTTGGTTAACTTTTTTATAAGCTTCTTGTTTTTCTTGGATGTTTATTTTTTTTTCTTTAGTTTTTCCTCAATGTCTCTCATTTGATTTTTGAATTCTTTTTTTTTTTTAGTTCTATATATTTTCTTTGAGCAGGGAGCCATTTCATATTACTCTTTGGGGTATAAGCTTTCCCCACCCCCTAAAGTGTCCTTCTCTGAAAATGAGTCCTGTTCTTCCCTGTTCCCATAATATATTTCAATGGTAAAGTTATTTGTTTTATGCCAATTCAATTTTTTTTTAAAATGGGATATTCGTGTAAGCATCTCTAATCATGGGGTGGGGGAATGGTACCTCAATCTTCCCTTCAGCTTTCTATTCTGACCAGGAATCCCAAACTAAGAGCTCTCCTCTTCTTCAAGTGCATACAGCCAGAAGTGCCCCTGTCCCACTGTTTCTGTACTCACTAGGTGCTGTTCCTTCTCTGCCAGGATCATACATATCTCAGCAGCACAGGTAGGCCAAGCTTTCCCAATCAATTAGGGTTGGCTAAAACTTTTTGGACTCAAGCCAGGACTCTAGAAACAGTCTTGGAGATGAAAATCTCTGATTCCTGCTGAGACTTCAACCACATTCAACCCCAAGGGTCCCCACTTGATATTTCTGTGGAACTAGCTATTTTTCGTGTTTGCACTTCAGACAGGTTAAACTCCAGCCCAGAGTCTTTCTTCTGATCTTTTCAGATTGTATCAGGAGGACCGAGTTCTGCCCCAAGTCTTCTTGATTTTTCATAAAAACATATTTGTCTGAGGCACAAATTTGTTCATTCAGGAGAGATTTATCAACATACTCTGCCATCTTCCCAGAATCCTTCTCTAGTTTAATTTTAAGATTTCTAGAAACTGGAAAATGAATGGATGCCCATCAATTGGAGAATGGCTGGGTAAATTGTGGTATATGAATATTATGGAATATTATTGTTCTGTAAGAAATGACCAGCAGGATGAATACAGAGAGGCTTGGAGAGACTTACATGAACTGATGCTAAGTGAAATGAGCAGAACCAGGAGATCATTATACACTTCGACAACGATATTGTATGAGGACATATTCTGATGGAAGTGGATTTCTTTGACAAAGAGACCTAACTGAGTTTCAATTGATAAATGATGGACAGAAGCAGCTACACCCAAAGAAAGAACACTAGGAAATGAATGTGAACTATTTGCATTTTTGTTTTTCTTCCTGGTTATTTTTACTTTCTGAATCCAATTCTCCCTGTGCAACAACAGAACTGTTCAGTTCTGCAAACATATATTGTATCTAGGATATACTGCAACATATCTAACATATATAGAACTGGAAGGGGGTAGAGGGAGGGAGGGGAAAAATCAGAACAGAAGCAAGTGCAAGGGATAATGTTGTAAAAAAATTACCCTGGCATGGATTCTGTCAATATAAAGTTATTATAAAATAAAATAAAATATTAAAAAAATTAAGATTTCACAACTTTCTTTATATTTTAGTGTTTTCATCACATCATTTTCTAAGGAAAAAATAATCTTGATTATCATCTATATATTGTTATATATGTATGCAATGTCCACAAAATGGTGATCTTTTAGCACCTAGATTCCATAATCCCTTAGAAGTCATTGCTAGCCTTAATTTATTTTCCTATTTTCTTATCAAATATATAGTTCTATCAATAATGCAATTTTAACTTGGAAACCTTAAACAATCAAATTATTATATATTTTTCCTTTTTCCCTAACTTTCTTACCCACAAAGAATCTTTTGCATTAATTTGCTTCATTAATTGCTTCATTAATTTCAAAGACTGTTCTTCACAAAGTATGTACTCGGGAATAAGGAAGAGGAAAAAAATTACCAATGATCGTAGCACCAATGTACTATCAAAGCAATCCATTTAAGTCTAAGAAAAAACACACAATCATCAATTTTCCAGTTATAGGATTAACTGAAATGTAACCCCTAATGTCATGAAATTCAAATAATAGCATTAAATTAACTCATATATTTTGTTGAAAATATACTTTACCTCCATAGCTCACCAAGACTCTTTTCTGTACTTCCATTCCATGAAACAATAAAGCATACATTAAACGTTTTGTGACTCATTGTCCCAAGAGATCATTCTTTTTCAAGTCTTTCATTTTACAAGATCAAAAACAATAACTGAGACCCAAAGCAGAGAAGGTCCCTTGCCTCAATGAAAAAATCATGGAATCTGATTTACAATATACTACAGAGGTCATCTAGACCCATCTCCAATTAAACAATAATACAATCTGCAACTCCAATCTCAACAAACAATTACCTGATCTTAATTTCTCTTTTCAATATTCAGTAACTAGAGTCCCACTAAATGCTAAGTCAATGCTTTCCACTTTTGAACAATCCTAATCATTAGAAAGTGTTTTTTTTTTCCTTTCTTTTTTTTATGTGTGAGATGCGCAACATTGCATATAATTTCAGAAAACTAATGAATTAGTTTTACTGTTTTGACTTGTTTTTCTTTCTGCTTTTGTTTAGTTTATGGGATAACTTCCTGGGGCATGAAAAAGGGGAAGGCTAAATAAATAGACAAATCATGTGTGTGTGTGTGTGTGTGTGTGTGTACATACATATACGCATATATATACACACAAACCTCATAGATATCTATATCTCTATCTGTCTATCTATCTAAACATAGATATAGGTAGAAATGGAGGTGATACAAAAACAAAATACCAATAATTTAAAAATATTTATCTTATATCAAGTCAATGGTCTGACCCTTTGCATCTTTTATACATTGATCTTACATCTATTTTTTTGGAACTAAAGAGAATTTAAATTATATAATTGTAGACCCTAATTTTGTTCAAGATACTGAGTTCCTTCACCCAAATGTTTTCTTTAGGATAAAGTCATTATTGTTCAATCAACTGTTCTGTAACTGAATGAATCTCTAGTCCCTTTACTATGTTATGCAGTATCTTTTAGACATTTTTTTTTCATAGAATCTGTAAAGCTAAATAACAAGTGTCCTTTTTAACAAAGTTCAATTATCAATCCTAAATCTAAAAAAAAAAGAGAAAAAATACTCTGGAAACAAAGGATTAACACCAGGTAAGTCTCTGATAAGTGATGTGTTCTAAAGATGGATAGACAACACATTTGTCAAATGCTTAATAAGTGTAATGTATTAAATACTGGTAGGAATAAGAAGATGATGATGATGATGGTTATGATTAAAAAATAAAGTGATTTCAGCTTTTTCAAAGTGCTTTACATATATTATCCAATTTTATTTCATAATAAATCTAAGAGATATGTATTATTATTGACATTTTACGGATGAAGAATTTGAGGCTTGTTCAACATCACACAACCAGTAAATATGAAGATGGATTTTTTTAATATTTTATTTTATTTTATAATAACTTTATATTGACAGAATCCAATGCCAGGGTAATTTTTTTTTACAACATTATCCCTTGTACTCGCTTCTGTTCCGATTTTTCCCCTCCCTCCCTCCACCCCCTCCCCTAGATGGCAAGCAGTCCTATATATGTTAGATATGTTGCAGTATATCCTAGATACAATATATATTTGCAGAACCGAGCAGTTCTCTTTTTGCACAGGGAGAATTGGATTCTGAAGGTAAAAACAACTTGGAAAGAAAAACAAAAATGCAAATAGTTCACATTCGTTTCCCAGTGTTCTTTCTTTGGGTGTAGCTGCTTCTGTCCATCATTTATCAATTGAATGAAGATGGATTTAAATAAGCTTTTGTGATGCCACACCTGGCATCATGTTCATTAAGCTGATTGGGGCACAGTGTCTAGAGTGCTAGTCAGGAAAATATGAATCCAAATCCTGTTTCAAACACTTACTAGTATTGTGATCCTGTGGAAAAATCACTTAATTTTTTTTTTCTGCCACAATTTCATCAAGTACAAAATATGAATCGCTTTCATATATCATGCTTTTTAATTTATTTTTAAATGTGTAGTTCTAAATTCTTAGCCTTTCTCTAGTGTCTTTTCAATCTATTGAGTTCAATAATATAATATTCATAAAAGGGAGATTTAAATAGCACCAAAGGGAGAGTTGCTACAAAGATTAAATGAGATTTATATATATAAAGTGTTTTAATATATTGCTTATCATATTGTAGGTATGTAGACATATACTATCTTTTTTTTCTCTTCTCTTTCTTCTAGGTCACCTAGCTTTCATGCAAATACACATAATGCAATGTTCTAATGGGATGTTATAACAAATAAAATATGGCTTTAGTATAGTGTGTAGAATTTCAAAAAGAAGCATGGAGGTTAAGTACTGTGAAAGAAAAGGTAAAAGTTCATCCATTTGAGCCAGGTGACTCAGAGGATTAATAAGTTTTTTAACACTTGAATTTTTATATCAGCTCTTTTTAGAATTCCATTCTGGAAGATATTTATCCATAGTCTAATGCATGTTTTTCCAAAAGCAGATTTTTTTTTAAATTTTTTTTATTGCTGAGGCAATTGGGATTAAGTGACTTGCCCAGAGTCAAACAGCTAGGAAGTTTTAAGTGTGTGAGATCAGATTTGAACTCAGGTCCTCCTGACTTCAGGGCTGGTGATCCATTCACTGTGCCACCTAACTGTCCCCACCAGAAGCAGATAATATATATGTTCCTAAGGGAAAAATAATCTGAAAATGCTATGGAAGTTTTTCTACTAGTCCAAAATGACAGGAAATGAATTCAAAAAGTTGGAAATTTATAGTTAACTTATTTAAGAGAAATGTTACAATTGTTACTGATTATCTGGAAAGTGTAAAAAACATTTATTATTTTGGGCTCCTACATAGAATTGCTTCTTAAATATCTGTTAGGAAAGGTAAAATTATACCATTCAAAACAGTGCCAGCTCTTTGAAGACAGGGACAATTCCATTTTTCTTGCTTTATCCTTAGTAGGGACACAGTGTAGCTAAACGTTGATAGTTACTTAAAAGTATTTTCCAAATTTAATCAAACCATGGTATTGTTAGATCTCATTACCCAGTATATATTGGTCTACCACAATAGGAACCTGAAGTGCTAATGCTATTCCCCTCCTTGTCTTATATCCCTTTCTAATGCAATACATTGGATGAATCTACATACATATGTAATAATTTGACTTTTATAACATATTTTATTCTGAATAAAATGTTCAAGCCATTTCCCATAACCTAAAAGTGAGATTTTTTTTTCTCTTTTTATTAGTCCATCGAAAATAACAATAAATCAGAACAAAAGAGATTTTCAGAATTTCAAGGGTTTTTTTTTTTAATTTTCTAGAGAATAACCTTGTGAGATGTTATATTTGTATTCCTATTTTACAGATTCAGACAGTGAAGTTCAAAGAGCATAGCTCATTTAGCAGCATTATAGAAAAGATTTGAATCCAAGTCATTTATTCATAAGACCTTGTGGTTCTGAGGTGGAACTCTTCCATAACATCCAATTTAATGTCTCCTTACCACACAAAGTAGAAAATTCACTTTATATCCAGAACTTAGATCTTTTGAGTATAAAATTATTTTGATACCATGATATTTCTAGCATTTTCTTTTTTCCTTCTGTCAACACATCTGTAAGGCTTTTGATTCTTTAATTTTCATTTGAATAACTACATGAACAAAAGAGAGAAAGACAAAATAAATACAAATTAAAAATACTTGAAGAAATGCCAAATAAGAAATCCTGATAATCAAAGCAGAGAGTAATAAGATAGACATGTAGAAGACTTTGAATTAATAAGCAAAATTAAGAATTGCTTTAATGGAAAAAATTGAGAAATCTTTGGTTAATTTGATTGGAAAATAAAAGAAGAAAACCAAATAAAAATGAAGAGAAGTACTGTTGGAATCCTTACTAACTGCTAAGTAATTAGAGTTGATCTAATCTTACAAGAAGATGTTTTGGGCAGAACCTGAAACAAGGTACTAAGTAGAACTACCTATAATCCCTCTCTCTGGAAGGAGCATAAATAGGCCAATGGGCCAGTCGGAGAGTTCTTCGGAGAGTGAAGAAGCTACAAGTCGAGATTTCACCGGAATGACATGAAGACTGGAGCTGGCTGGAGGCTGAAGAAAGCAGAGGCAGAGGCTGAAGGATTTATAATGAGTCACATCCATTTGCCAGATTTCATTGGGTCTCAAACCACGAGGGTTCTTCCCTGGAGGCAGTGTAGGAGCGTGGAAGGGAAGGCAAGCTGTACAGCTTTTCACTATGCTCCTAGCTTCTTCTTTTGTAATCCCAAACTGTAAACGCAAAGCTCGAGCAGCCTGATGGTATTTAGAATGGGATTCCTGGGCCTCCTGAAATAAAGGCGTACTGGCCAACATAGTTAAAAGGCTATCTGCCTTTGAATTTCCATCAAAAATAGGACCTGGAAGTCCACTATGTGAATGGACATGCAGGATATAAATCTTTCCTGGATGCTTTCTCACTTGCTCTTGAAGTTCCTTAAAGAGCTGATATATATTAGAAGCTGCAAATTTTATTTGGGCTGTGGCAATTCTTTGTACCACACCTACTGAATAGGCTGAATCAGATATTATATTTATGTCGCCTGGGTAATAAGTGAGAGCTAGCATGATCGCATATAATTCGTTCTGCTGAGTGGACTGAAAAGGAGTTCTGACTACTCTTTTTACAGTTAGATCATGAGAGTATACAGCACAAATATTTTGTTTGGCTGCATCTGTAAAAATGGTTGGTCCTTCAAGAGGAACCTTAGAAACCTTCTCCTCAAAAATCCATTGCCAATAAGCCCTCTCTCCGAGGCAAGGCAGAATATTTTCCACTTGGCTGGCTGGTGGCAGAAGTGTTCTTCGGAGAGGAAGACGCTACAAGTCGAGATTTCACCGGAATGACATGAAGACTGGAGCTGGGGAGGCTGAAGAAAGCAGAGACTGAAGGACCAGACCTTTGGATTTGGTGACATTCGGAGAGAGCTCTTGGAACCAAGCAGAGAGATAGGCCTCTAAGCTAACCGGGCTATATTGGGATAATAAAAGATCTGAACTTTTATCACCTGGCTGCTTTTTGAGAAGAAAAAGCTCACAACATTTTGGCGCCCTCAACGTGGGGCTAACAGACCCTTCAGTGGATTTCAGTGGAAAAGCTACGATCCTGATTCAAGTGGAAAAGCCTCTGATCCTGATCCAGTGGAAAAGACTCTTCAACCCGGAAATTAGAGTGAGTGCAACAAAGAAATTTTGTTAAAAGAGTTAAAGTAGAATTTCAGCTAAGATGGGACAGATATTTAGAAAACAGCCTGTTTCTGTTCAAGGAAAATGTTTAGACAGCATTGTCAAAATTTTGGAAAGCCAAGGTTTAATTATAAGTTTACAGCAAATCACTGAATTTTTACAAACTGTAAAGGAAATATGTCCTTGTTTCTCTCTTGATAAGGAATTAGATCTAAATGAATGGAAATTGGTTGGAGAGGATCTTTGTCAATTCTATGATAAAAATGGGCCTAACTCAATACAATTGGCTATAAGAAGTTATTTAAGTGATAGAATGATGAAAAGGAAAGTACAGGAGGAAGTGCCAACTTTACTAGGTGAAAAGGAGGACAAATCAGATGAGAATGGAGTTAATTACAATTCTGAGTATGATACTTCACAGAAGGAGGAATTAGGTGATTCCACATCTCATGACCCTCCCCCCGCAATTAACCCTTCATGGGTAGAACAAGGGGGAGGGAGAGAGACAGAAACACAGTCAGCTTCTCCTGTAAAGCAGAATTTGACAAGATTAGAAAAAGCATTAATTAAAGCAAAAAATGAAGGAGAAGATATATCTGATTTTATAAATGCATATCCTGTGATTGAAGAGCTCAACTCCTCAGGTCAAAAAGAGAGAAAATACACTCCTTTTAATTTGGGACGCAATAGGCAAAAAGGAGCTGTTGTACAAATCACTTTTGACCAACTAGCTGGTGAAGGTCAGTATGCAGAGAGTTCAGAACAGATTTATTATCCCATAACAGTCTATGAGCAAATTTCTAAGGCTGCAATAAAAGCTTGGAATTCTCTCCCTGGACAGAAAGATGGAAATAATGTTTTCACAAAAATAGAGCAAGGTCCCAATGAACCTTTTGCAGATTTTGTGGGACGTTTACAAACAGCTGTAATAAGAACCATTGGAGACAATGCAGCAACAGAAATAATGACTAGACATTTGGCTAAGGAAAATGCCAATGAGATTTGCAAGAGAATTATATGGGGGCTAGACAAAAATGCTCCTTTAGAGGAGATCATTAGACGCTGTGCCACAGTGGGCACAAATGCTTATTATGCCCAGACTATGATGAACATGGAAAGACAAGGTCCTTCTTGGCAAAGGAATTCTAGAGAAACTCGTCGATGTTTTCATTGCGGCAAAGTTGGACATTTGAGAGCTCATTGTAGATATGGAGATAGAGTGAGAAGACAGGGTGAGAGAAAACCCAAAACCCCATGTCCAAAATGTAACCGAGGCTTTCACTGGGCCTCTAAATGTATATTGACCCAGAGGAATGAGAGGCAGGGCCCAGCTCTAAAGTATCAATCAAAGGACAGGTGGGGCATGATAGCAGCTGAGGTCACACCCAGAGAGACTTTAGAAATTCAGGATTCTGATGTCATCAACCAACAGAAAAGCAATCAGGATTACAGTTGGGAAGAATACAGGCCTTTTAAGACAACAAGACAATATCCAATGCAAACGACTCCAATGTAATTACCAGATGATGAGGAGAAATCCCAAATTTGGTAAATAGAAGGGAATTAGATTAACTGCTTGGGGAAGAGGATCTGCTTATATTTCCACAGATGGAGAAAGAATCAGATGGCTGACTATGAAACTGTTAAAAAGACTTTTAAAAGCTTCAGGAATCATTGGATTTCCTAACACAAGATGAAACTGTTTTACTTCTTGAAAAACCAGCAAGAATCATTGGGTTCCCTGAGATGAAAAATTGTTGATGAGACTTTTGCAGTACTTCAGGGCTTACAGGAACTATTGGATTCCTGGCACATGAACTAATGGACAATGGAATCCTATTGGACTGTTTCTAGGACTTATGGACATGTGTAAATTTTTAGGTTGATTCATGTTGTTACATTACTACTAGCCTGTGTTATATTGCTATGTACTTATGTAAATTATGTATAATGCCTCCCATATTGATGGATTTATGTATACCATGTATATCTGTTACAAAGTTCTGGCCCATATTGATGGATTTATGTGTACCCCCTCAGAAACCCCCTATGTTTTAAAACAAAAGAAAGGGGGAGATGTTGGAATCCTTACTAACTGCTAAGTAATTAGAGTTGATCTAATCTTACAAGAAGATGTTTTGGGCAGAACCTGAAACAAGGTACTAAGTAGAACTACTATAATCCCTCTCTCTGGAAGGAGCATAAATAGGCCAATGGGCCAGTCGGAGAGTTCTTCGGAGAGTGAAGAAGCTACAAGTCGAGATTTCACGGAATGACATGAAGACTGGAGCTGGCTGGAGGCTGAAGAAAGCAGAGGCAGAGGCTGAAGGATTTATAATGAGTCACATCCATTTGCCAGATTTCATTGGGTCTCAAACCACGAGGGTTCTTCCCTGGAGGCAGTGTAGGAGCGTGGAAGGGAAGGCAAGCTGTACAGCTTTTCACTATGCTCCTAGCTTCTTCTTTTGTAATCCCAAACTGTAAACGCAAAGCTCGAGCAGCCTGATGGTATTTAGAATGGGATTCCTGGGCCTCCTGAAATAAAGGCGTACTGGCCAACATAGTTAAAAGGCTATCTGCCTTTGAATTTCCATCAAAAATAGGACCTGGAAAAGTACCATGACTGAAAAGAAAATTAAACTAATAATTAGAAGCTATTTTGCCCAATTCCATGCCAATAAATCTAATAATCTAAGTGAAATGGATGTGGTAAAATATAGATTGCCCAGATTAAAAGTTGAGGAAATAAATACTTAAACAGTGCCATTTTATCAAAAGAAATTGAACAAGCCATTAATGAACTCCCTAAGAAAAAAATTCCATTGCCAGATGGATTTACAAATGAATTTTATCAAACATTAAAAGAATAATTAATTCCAATATGATATAAACTATTTGGTAAAATAGGGAAAGAAGGACTCCCACCAATTTCCTTTTATGATACAGATATTGTGATAACTAATTTAGGAAATGCCAAACTAGGGAAAGGAAATTATAGACTAATTTCCCTAAAGAATATTAGTACAAAAATCCTTTAAAAATATTAGTAAAAAGATCAACATCTACCCTTTAACTGAGTGAGGTGAATCCCTACTGCCAATCCCCCAAGTTTAGTGGTTAAACTTGTATTATTCTGTAACCTTGCTGGTTCTGATGCTTCAGAACCTTTCTTGGATCATTTTTATGGTTGCCTAGAGAGGAAAATGGGAGGGTTATAGGGATTCACTATTAATTCTGCCACCTTGTCTCCTGAAAGTAGATAGAGAAGAATGATTTTAAAGAGATATTGGTAAACATCATTAATACTAATGAAATTGCTTTTTCCATATAGTTAAGCTTTTTAGACCTCTGTTGAGCTGACATATCTGTGGCAATAGAATGCAAGTGATTTACTTAACTATACTTTTCATATTTGTTTACATATTTATAATTAAATATTGATTACAGAGGACATTAGTAAAGCTATAAATATGGATTTTTAATCAAAATATGTGGAAAATTACTATATAATTCATAAGGAAAAGCAAACTCAGCATTATAGAATTGCCTTAAAAGTAAGATAAAAAACAGTATGAACAATGGCAACAGCAGCAACAAAAATCCAAGGAACATAAAACAAATGACGCAGGATATTACTTATTTTCCCTGGAAAAGTTTCACATCAGGCTTATAAGATGTAATTATATTATGGGGGAGAGGAAGAAATGTTTGTCTAAAAAAGTGAACCCCCAAACCCCTCACAGTTGAATTGATCAAGTTATCACTTTGATTGTGTCTGTCTAAGAATGTACACTTCTGTTAATACTAGATTGATGTTAAGAGAATAAATGTACATCTAAATATAGAATATACCTCCCCCACAACACTTCACTGGAATGAATTTTAAATTTTGATTTTAATAGCTTCACTTTGACAAATGCCTGCTATTGAATAAATTACAATATTATTACTTGTTTAAGTGCTTATTCAATTTATTCCCTCCCCCACCCTTACTATTTCTGATTAACTGAAAAATTTCAACCTGTCAGAGAAAGCATGGTGATAATTAGCATAAGTTGATTGTGCTTAACTATTAGGAGGCTGATGATTTCTAATTTGCAGCTTCTACCTTGACAGATGAAAAAATACTTTGGAAAAAAAATCCACTGGCTAAAATACTTTAAAATCCCTTCTAAATTTTTAGGATGTATATATGAAAAATGAACATTTTGAGGAGTTTAATATCCTTTCACTTTTCAATGCTCTTTCAATCTACCTGCACTTTGTATATGTATGACTATGTGTATTTGCATGTTATCTTATAAGTAAAATTGAAGTGTTCTAATAAATTAATAGAACATTATATAGAGACAAAATATTGAAACAAATGATTCAATAATAAATGTCAAACAAAAAAGCAGATTGATTATTAGCATGTAAAAGATCTAATTCAGTTCAAAGACAATAGTAAGATATATTGATGTTGTTGTATAACAGAGAATGTTAACTTAGTGAGCCAAGCAATCTTTTACTAATGGAGCAAAAACTAAGGCAGTGTACCTGAAGAATTTTTCCAAAAGAAAGGAGTAGATCAGAGAAAACTTTTCTGTGTAGTTCAACATATCTGCATTAATGCTGTCTCCCAACAACCTCAAAGACTCTCTTTTTGGTTTTGTTTCTTACTTTGTCTTTCTGTCAGAGATTTTTAAAAAGAAAGAAGGAGGAAAAAGAGAAAGAAATAATCTTAGGAATTCAAATATTATTGCTACCCTACAAATGAGAAAATTGATGCTCAGGTAGATTGAAACTTCCTGAATTTTCAATGAAATAAAAATGGATATTAGATATACTGCTGCTGCTGCTGCTCCTACTAATTCTAAATGCTTTAATGTTGTAAAGTACTTTACAGATATCATATTATTGTATTGCACAACATCCCAGAGATGAAAGTGTTCTTTTTTATTAAAGCTTTTTATTTACAAAACATATGCATGGGTAATTTTTCAACATTGACTCTTGCAAAACCTTATGTTCCAAATTTTCTCCTTCTTCCCTCCACCCTCTTCCCTAAATAGCAGATAGGTAGTCTGATACATGTTAAATCCAATATATGTAAACATATTTAAACAGTTATCTTGATGCACAAGAAAAATTGGATCAAGAAGAAAAAACAAACCTGAGAAACAAAACAAAATGCAAGCCAACAACAACAGAAAAAGTGAAAATGCTATGTTGTGGTCAGTTCTCACAGTCTTTTCTCTGGGGTGTATATGACTCTTCATCACTGAAGAATTGGAACTGGTTTGAATCATTTCATTATTGAAGAGAGCCACATCTATCATAATTGATCATCATATGGTTTTGTTGCTGGCATGTATAATGATCTCCTGGTTCTGCTCATTTCACTTAGCATCAGTTCATGTAAGTCTCTCCAAACCTCTCTGAAATCATCCTGTTGGTCATTTCTTACAGAACAATAATATTCCATAACGTGATGAAAGTGTTCTTATAATCATCCCCATTTTACAGCTGACAAAACTGAAAAAGGCAGTGCTTAAATGACTTGTTGAGGATAGCAAATTTAGGAAGTATATAAAGATCTTATACTCCAAGAACTATTCCATTTGAGTTTCTTTAGTCCAAATCACACAGCTAGTAAATGTGGATTCCAGGAATTAAACCTAAACACATCTTTAAATATACAGTGCTTTCCACTTTAGTTCTCAAATTCTGACTTTTCTATAAACAGTCATTGAACTGAATCATGGAAGCCCAAATGGGAAGATATTTTAAGAATTCAGTTTAAAGTAAATTTTTTTTTCTATAGACAGCAAAACTGAAGTCTAGGGACTCTGGATACCATTTACTTTAACTATTTTATAAATAAAGAAACATAAACTAAAAGAAGCAGAGACTTTTTCAGTGTTAGATAGCTCATATGAGAAAGAGCTGAGTCTCCCACCCAGTTACTTGTACCTCAAATCGAGTTTTAATTATCTTTCCATTGCAGAATTACAAGCTTATATTTTACTTTGGTAATATAGAGTTCAGTAGAGTGGCTTAATTGGTGCAGGTTGGAATAAATACCAGAAATATTCGGAGATCTTCATGACCAGATCATAATATGGAATTCAGGAATCTAGATAAAGTAAAACATCCATATCATTCCATATCAGTGTGATTGATGCTAATAAATCTTATTTTCTCCTCTCTGCCTCCTTATAATCTAAACATCTAATACCAAAGTCCCATGAGTGGAACTAAACTAAGAAATCAGTGAGGCTTAGAGTAGTTACTTCCTGAAACAAGGGAGAGAAACCTAGGGAAAATAATATGTTTCTACATTTTTTCTTAACAATAAATCAAAAGAAAACATCTAAAAATACATCTGGAATATTGCTAACATAGGTCATTAACATATACCATACTTTATGGATATTGAAGATACCACAATTTTTCAATCACATTTTTGCTAGATATTAGAGTTCTTTTTGTTAAATTCATTTGTTTCTCAGATTTTTATTAATTCTATCAATTTTGAAGTCCTGCCTACATATATATACATATGTATATGACAACAGCTCTCAAACTCATATCCTCTCTTTTATTTGACATAATTCTACTCTAATTCAGAAACTCATCATTATTTGTTGCCTGAATAATTATAATTGCCTTTTCAATGGTCTTCTTGCCTCAGAAACTCTCAATTTAAACTCTCTCTCTTTTCTTTCTTTCACTTTCTTTTTTCTTCCTTTCTTCCTCCCTCCTTTCCTTCCTTCCTTCCTTCTTTCCTTCCTTCCTTCCTTCCTTCCTTCCTTCCTTCCTTCCTTCCTTCCTTCTTTCCTTCCTTCCTTCCTTCCTTTCTTTTCTAAAAGAAATGAAGAAGAATAACTAGAAGAAAGGAAACCTATTAGGAATTATTTCAAGACCTATAGTCAAAAATAATTTGAAAATAATGGTGACACCCTGAATTAGGCAGGTTACTGAATGGAGAAAATGTGGTATATATGATAAATATATAGGAAAAATCAATTAGACTTGGTATTCAATTGCATATAGATTGGGGGTGAGGAACATCATGATTGAGGAATGAAGCTCTGCTTATAATAGTGGGCAATATCAAGTCTAGAATTATGAAAGATTAGAGAATGAAGCATTTAAAGGAGGAAGAATGAGCCTTGTATTAGACATATTAAATTTGATATTTCCAAGACATTCAGGTCTAGCTATATACCAGTTAGATATTGATAGAAAATTGAAGCTCAGGAAAGCGATGAAGGCTGAATATGCATATATGAAAATCATCTACACAAAGATGATCAATGAAACGAGAGATTCTGAAATCTTCAAGGGAAATGACATATACATGATTTACTCCAGTTATTTGCTCCTGTTTAGATTAGAACCCTAATTTCCTCTAAAATGTGGGATTTAATGTAGTTTTGTTTTGGTCCAGTTTTAATTGTGGCAGGTTCTTAAATTTCCTATCATCAAAAACTGTCCTAGCTATTGAAAATGTGAATTGAAATTATAACTATTTGCTAATAGAAAAAAAAAGAAGAAAAAGAAAGAAAAAAAAGGAAATTGTAACAAATTCAACACAAAATGAGCATGAAAAAATTAAAAATTAAGATAAGTGGAAAAGATCAGATATATAAGGGAAGCAATAAAGAAAAGACCCTGATTTATTACTGTCAAATTCAGTAAATAATTTCAGATTCAACAAAAATAGAAACTTTGGATGAATGAAAATCTGACAACTTTTCTATATATGTTGAGACTAAAGCTGTTTGACTATAATTTCATTTCAGATATATTCCTATTAATTGATTCATACTAATCTACATTGTCTAAATCACTGAAATAAATACACATTTTTCTTCTATCTTTCCTTATAGAAACTAATATAGAGTCAAAAATAATCTTAAAGAAACATGGATGAAAGAAAATGCTATCATACATTGTTGCTGGTGTTGAATCATTTGAGATGTGTCTGACTCTGTGATCCCACTGGGTTGTTTTTTTTTGGGGGGAGGGTGGAGGGTAAAATACTGGAGTGGTTTGCCATTTCCTTTTCCAACTCATTTTATAGATGAGGAAACTGAGGTAAACATGGTTAAGTGATTTGGCCATAACAATCACAGAGAGGAAATGTCCAGGTTCAGAATTAAATTCAGGTGTGCCTGATTCCAAGGCTGGTGCTTTATCTTCTATGTCATCTAGATGCCTCCACCTATGTAAGAGCAACTATAGCTCTTGACTAGATTGAAAATATGATAACAAGAAACGGTTGACTAGACTGTCAGAGACAACAAGCTTGCTCAATGGATAGAGCTCTGAAATATCTGAGTTAAAATATGGCTCCAGATGTTTACTGTCACCATGGACAAATCACTTAATCTGTTTGCCATAATCTCCTATAGAACAAAATGGCAAACTATTTTTTCTTTGCCAAGAAAACCACATATGAATTCGCAGAGTCAGACTTGGCTGAACAAGCTATCATGCATAGACACAATCATGCTTCCTCTTCTGTTTTTGATAGTTCTTTTATTTACTTCTTTACACATCTCCTAAATCTATTCTTTGCCAATATAGCAATGAATTACATTTATAGTACTAGTTGCAATATCTTTCAATTTTAGATAGTTGTCAATCTTTGAAATAGAATAGAAAATGAAAATGTATCATCAAAATATGCATGTTATAGGTAATTAAATGATCGTTATCTAGGATGAGAGAAATAAGCATAAAATTTTAGCCTGATTTTAACACAGTACATGAAATTTATTGACTTGCAGAAAAAAAACAGTAGAAGCAATTAGGTCCATAATTACTGTGTCTCTTTAGGGCAGGGTAAAAGACAGAATAAGGGAGATAGTATTCCATCCCTGGATGAATGCACATCTTCCCAGGATGATGTTTATCTTCATGATCATGAGGAACTTTTCTTGACCCTGAAGGCTTTTCTTCTTCTGCTCCTCTTGTACCACAATAGTAAAAGAAATAAAAATAGAAAAGCTTTTTGACAAGAAGATGTATTTTTCACAAAATAGAACTAACAAAAAAAGCATAGGGACTACAAGTTGTAAAGAAAAAAAAATCTCAGCAGGCTATCAGTTGGTACAAGAGATTATAGGAAAGAATCACAAAAATGAAAAAGAAGTTTCACCCTGTTTTTACACTTTTGTTTGAAAATTACTTTGTATTTTTGTAATGGCAAAATTTTGGTACCCAAACTATTAATTAACCTATAATTAACTAATTACAGGAGAGAAATTTATAGATTTTTTAAAATCATTTCATTGAGTTCTCTGCAACTGGTAAAGGAAAGTGATGGTGGGACAGGAAAGCATAGGTCAAAAATTGTACATTTGAAACTCTTTGTCAAAGGAATTCAAAAAATAAAGTAAGAAAAAAGAAAGAAAAATGGAAACAAAGGAAGTTCTCCAAGTACATCATGAAGCTCTTTTGAGCCAAGATATAGACAACTAACACTTCTGTGATTTATTAGCTGCCAAATTTAATTTGAATTTAAACTCTGTCAAAGGTGGAGTGGGAATTGTAAGGTTTCAGAAAGTGGTTAACAGTATTATTGTAAAGAAAGTTTATTCTAAGCTGTAATATTCTATGTAGATATTAACATTCATGTACATGTGTGTTTTATGTATTTGTTCATATAAATGTGCATTATCCATATATACATATATATACATATATATATATATATATATATGCATTTCACTATAGTTTATGAATGTATTTGTGTTTGTGAATATGCTTGTTTAAATTTCATAGTAACTACTAGAACTAATGCCCAGCTGATAGTGCCCTTGGGAGTATAAATCACTTTAATAAAACATAAAGAAGAAAATTTAGGGGAAGGACATACATTCATGTGTATTCATATGAGTATGTTTAACAAGTAAATCCAAACAATTAAAAAAATAGTTGTACCATAAAAATGTAATTAGGAGAGGAAAATAACATAATTTCACTTCCACATATTAGTAAAAATAAATTAAAATTTTAAAAGTTTCAATTAAATTTTAATTTCCTTTTAACTGTGTAATGATTTAATAGGTATAAAAAAGTACAAATATATTATTTTTTCAGTATCAAAAGTTCTTTAGACAAAGAAACTAATTAATATCATTTCAACAGGTTTAACAAGGTTGATCAATCTTATTAGTAGGGAAATTAGAAAAAAATGAGAAATTGATTGAGATCCAGAGATAGAAATTCAGATTGGTAGGTAGATGGATGTATGCAGATATGTAAAGTCATTGTCATAAATTTTTCCATGTGGGAATTCATTTCTATCCTTTTTCAGAAAATTTGTATGTTTTTTCTGAATCCTAAGTCTCAAGAAAATTCAGTCAAGATATAGGAAAAACTATTTTTCATAAGAATAAAATGTAAATAACTTAGGACTGTTATCAGTTCAACTTGAATCAACTGTACAAGGAAAAAGCAATAGCAAGAAATAATGATGTACAAAGTTGGAAGTTAAGGCCAACTTTTCCAGGAATGATGAGAGAAATACGAAGCAGAAAAGTGGTGATGATCTGGTTAGTCATTCTTGGTATAATAGTTGTCATATTGTGTGTGGTTGTATGTGTGTGTGCGTGTGTGTGTATGTGTGTGTGCCTCTGCCTATAGTTAAAAGTATAACATTGTTACACAAAAATCATAATAATCAGAAACACATATACAAATTCTATGAGTGTTGTCCCAAATAACAAGAAGTTTTTTAAGCAAAATAAGTTTTTATATTAATGATTTTGATGCATGATTCTGTATCATGCTAGTGATCTTGCTAGGAAGTATGAATATATTATTCTAATATTACCATCCAATATGTCCCCTGGAATTTCCAGTTGCATGAATATATTCCACCGACCACAATCTTTTGAAATATTACTAAACTTTATATTTTTACTTATTAGAATCCATGTATTTGCATAGTATTTTATTAAAACTATTAGGAATATTGGAGTAATATTAATAAAGTACACCAGTCAGTTCATTTTAAAATATTTCAAATTATTGTCATAACAAATTTGTTTATAATAATAATAGGTCATGCATTTTTTGTTAAAGGAAATTTCTGAAACATAACAAAATCCTATTGCAGAAAAATGTTACATTTTATTATCATGGTTGTAATGACCACGTATTTAAAATCAGCCGGAGTCAGGAATTCAGGTTAAGGGAAAAATTTTAATCTTTATTGAAGCGAAGAGATGAATAAGGATTGGGATAGCAATATGGGCAGCTGTGACAGGAAGCAAGCTAACAGAGGGGGATCTGAGCTGAAAAGCCGTCATCACAATCGCAATGCCAGCAGTCTCTCCTTCCCCTTCCTTTTCCATTCCCCTGCCTCCACCCACCAAAATCGTAATTTCCTATACAACACATCAGGACTTGCACAAAGAGTGGGCGGGGCCATTCTTTCTCCAAGCTTATATATTAATAGAGTATGGTCCAATTACTATTTAGCCTCATGTGCTTGGGACCTCAGTGCATCAACTTGAGCCTCAGCCCATTACACATGGCCATTTTTACTGAAACATACATAACTGAAACATTATAAAACATACAAGATAACATATCATTGAAAAAAAGTTCTCAGAATTCACAGGAATTCTGATTTCTCATCCCTCAGTCTCTAAGATAACATCTGGCAGGAATTTGGATACATTAATTTTTACATTTCCAAGTCACCTGGAGAAAAATTTCTGCTTAAAAGTCTAATATCATATTTGACATAAATTTTATAGAAGTTTTCTTTCTAAATAAAATACTAGTCAGTAAAATTCACTTTAAAAAAACTACACCACTTGTGGCAGATTAAAAAAAAAAAACCTAATAAGAGAGCAAAGCACCAAACATGTCATTTAATCCTGTTGCATCAAGGGTAAGCTAATGCCTTCCAACTAAATGGCCTTTTTAAAAATTGCATTGCTCCCCTATCTGGGTATTAATCTCTCAATGATGTATTATTGTTGAGGCCCTTCAGTATTGCATATTAGAGCTGTTTGTCACACTCTATTTAAAGTCAAGCTATTGGTAGCCTCAGGGGAACATCATTTCCAAATGTTCTAATTGACAGGGTTTCTTCTGAGTGTGTATTTTATGCATTAAATGAAACATCCTATTACAGGTTGTAAATGCTTCATTAAAAAATGTATGTTCTTAATAAATGGAGTTTGCTATTCTTTAAGAAAGTAAAGGGAAAAAGGAAAAAATACAAAATGCAATTTAAGATTCATGAGTTTCCCTATTTGCTGTATGTATTGTATTGATTTTTAGTGGAACATAACATTACCCTGATTCTTACCTCTACTCAAGCATATTTGAAAGGGCTTGATTATTATAATTTTTAAACAATGAATTAATACATGACAAAATGCGAGCATATAGACATATTATATTAAAACAATATGATATGCATGTATATCATATAATTAATATTTTAGTATGATATAGTAAAAATTTTTCATACTATAGGTCTCAATTTTACATAGGGTCACATAACTGAATGTAGGGGTTGTGAAAAAAGTTGACAACATTAAAGGAATCAAATATTTCACAAAGATTTAATTCTTTATGTAAAAATAAACAATCACATCCACTTTATTAGCATGCACATTTGCTTTTGTATTAATACACGTTGATATATATGTACATATATTCATATGTACACATATACATACACACGAAAGAATTGTTTTAAAATAAATTTATGATTTATTATCAGTAGTTGTTATACCTATTTTATATACTATATATCTGCGGTTGATTAAAAATTTCTCAGGCAAAAAGGGATTACAAGTGGGAAAAATTTAAGTAGCCCTGATATAGTGTATGGCTATGTTTAATCTATCTAGGTTTTGATAACTATGTCATTCTAGGGAAGTAACTTGATTTTTCTCATACTAAGTTTCTTCCTTTCTAAATTAGTGGTGTTATCCATTATATTCATGTGGTTGTGTATTTCCTTGTAGAGCTGAATGTACTATATAAATATCAATTCCTGTTATTTTTAAGAATTATCAAATTTGTCTGCTGTTTATTCCTAGTTCCTGATAAAATGTACTTTGTTCTTTGACACCTCTGTTTTATTTTATTCTCTATCCGACATCCCTCTTTTCCTAGAGTGTTGAGTAAGTATCTACCCTATAGAGATTGGCACAAACACCATTTTCTCCTGGAAGTCTTCACCACTCTCACAGATCAGTATCATCATTGCCTTTCAAACTTCAAAAAGTGCTTTGTTTTCCACCTTTGTGATGTATTTTCACCCTAAAATCAGATACGTTTTGATCCATTGTAGAGAGTTCTTGAACACAACATACCTTCCTTTCATCTCCCAATTCTAAGTGATTTTTTTGGCTATCCACCATGTCTAGAATAGTCTTTTTTAATTTCTTTATCCTAACAATCTTGCTATATACCTTCAAGTGTCAACTAAATATATGGGATTGCTTTTAATTTATCCTCTATGCCTATTGTTTATATAGTTTTTGCATGCTGATTTCTTTATTAAAGTGTGAGATCATTGAGAGTAGGAACTGTTTTGTTTATTTTGTTTTGTTTTATTGGAACATAGAGGAATGGTTCTCATCTCTACTCAAGCATATATGAAAAGACTTGATCACTATAGTAATCAATTAATAACAAAATACTTATATAAATTTTCTTTTGCTTTTTTTATATCCATCACATTCAGCAGAGTGTAGCACAGAGTAGATACTTAATAACTTCTAGATTATTGTCTGATTAAAGTGTATATCAGTTTCAATGTGTTTTTTTCTTCTCTATGTGCATTTATCTAGAAATTATGAAATTTCCTTTCTGTCCTCTAGGATAGTGCTTTAAGCGTAATAGGCACCTCATAAATATTCATTGAATTTAAAAATTGTTTTTAGAGACCAGAAAATTTTGGAAGGCCTTACCTCTTCGTTTTTTTTCTTTTTTAGAAACCACATATTCCTTCATCTTTGATCATAAATATGAAGAAACTCTGACCCACTGCTTATTGCTATCCTTTTCTTCTTCAAAATAAGTGATATTTAGCTGTATGTGTAAACATAGCACACTCCTAGTCAAATATATGGCTCTTAAGGACAAGTAATAAGGACAAGTTTTGCTGCTGTTGTGCTTCTTTTAGAGATAAGGGAAAATACTTAGAGATCATCTAGTAATTCTTTGCTATGCCAAATATCTTACATTTAGGGACAGTTAGATGGTGCAGGAGATAGAGCACCAGTCCTAAAGTCAGGAGGATCTGAATTCAAATCTGGCCTCAGACATTTAACATATCCTGGTTATGTGTCCCTGGGCAAGGCACTTGACCCCAATTGCCTCAGGGGAAAAATATTGCATTTAATATTTTAACCAACCACAAAATCTATTGCACCCATCTCTGTTAAAAATGAAACATAAGGTTGGGTTTAAAGGACAAAACCGTCAATGACTTTAATAATCTAGTGTTTGACAAACCCAACCCCAGTTTTTGGAATTAGAACTCACTATTTGACAAAAATTGCTGGGAAAATTGGAAATTAGTATGGCAGAAACTAGGCATTGACCCACACTTAACACCGTACACCAAGATAAGGTCAAAATAGGTTCATGATCTAGGTATAAAGAATGAGATTATAAATAAATTGAAAGAGCATAGGATAGTTTATCTCTCAGACCTGTGAAAAAAGAAGGAATTCATGACCAAAGAAGAACTAGAGATCATTATTGGTCACAAAATAGAAAATTTTGATTATATCAAGTTAAAAAGCTTTTATACAAAGAAAACTAATGCAGATAAGATTAGAAGGGAAGCAATAAACTGGGAAAACATTTATATAGTCAAAGGTTCTGATAAAGGGCTCATTTCCAAAATATACAGAGACTTGACTCTTAATTTATAAAATATCAAGCCATTCTCCAGTTGATAAATGGTCAAAGGATATAAACAGACCATTTTGAAATGAAGAAATTGAAACTATTTCTAGCCATATGAAAAGATGCTCCAAGTCATTATTAATCAGAGAAATGCAAATTAAGACAACTCTGAGATACCACTACACACCTGGTAGATTGGCTAGAATGATAGGGAAAAATAATGCAGAATATTGGAGGGGATGTGGGAAACAGGGACACTGATACATTGTTGGTGAAATTGTGGATACATCCAGCCATTTTGGAGAGCAATTTGGAACTATGCTCAAAAAGTTATCAAACTGCACATACCTTTTGATCCAGCAGTGTTACTTTTGGGCTTATATCCTAAAGAAATCTTAAAAGAAGGGAAAGGGATGTGTATGTGCAAGAATGTTTGTGGCAGCCCTCTTTGTAGTGGCCAGAAACTGGAAACTGAGTAGATGCCCATCAATTGGAGAATGGCTGAATAAATTGTGGGATATGAAAAATATGGAATATTATTGTTCACTAAGAAACGATCAACAGGATGATTTCAGAAAGGCCTGGAGAGATTTACATGAACTGATGCTGACTGAAATTAGCAGGACCAGGAGATCATTATATACTTCAACAACAATACTGTAGGATGATCAATCCTGATGGGCGTGGCCCTCTCCAGCAATGAGATGAACCAAATTAGTTCCAATAGAGCAGTAATGAATTGAACCAGCTATACACAGGGAAAGAACTCTGGGAGATGACTATGAACCATTACATAGAATTCCCAATCCCTCTATTTTTTTCCGCCTGCATTTTTTATTTCCTTTACAGGCTAATAGTACACTATTTCAAAGTCTGATTTCTTTTTGTACAGCAAAATAACTGTTTGGACATGTATACTTATATTGCATTTAATTTATACTTTAACATATTTAACATGTATTTGTCAACCTGCCATTTGGGGGAGGGGATGAAGGGAAGGAGGGGGAAAATTGGAACAAAAGATTTGGCAATTATCAATGCTGTAAAATTATCCATGCATATAACTTGTAAATAAAAAGCTATAATAGAAAAAAGCAACATAAAGAAAAGAAAGACTTAATATTTTGTATAAACAGCAAATTGGTCCACACTCATTTTGGAGCTTGTCATCAATAAATTATTCTCATTATTTGGAAATACAGATTTTTCTTGCTGTCAGAGACCTATAGAAAATATTTGTGAGGTAGTCATGGGACCATAGTAAATAATGATATTTTTCATATTTGTTCACAAAATTTTGAATAACATCCTTTTTATAAATTACTGAAGTGATGCCCAGAAAGGTTAAGTGATACATCCATGATTTTTGTTTCCTCCATCAAAATCCTGTCTCACTAATAGATAGAATATGTGAGATAAGGCTTTCAAAATCTTTTGCATATCATCACTATAAAATATAGACCAGAGTAAAGTCTTTGTACTACTAGAATTTAGCACAATATCTTTTTGAGAACAGTGTCTTCATAAATATTTTGTTAGATTTCATATGAAGAGTTTTATGTCATAGCAAATCTGAGATTTTAGTGATTTTCAGAAAAAAAAGAATTTTCCTCTTGTACTATTTACCTTTATTAACTCAAAATTAAAATTATTATTGTAGTATATGTGGTGTGAAATGAGAGAAAAATATTTCTATTTCTTTATGTTGTGTAATTCATATGTTGAAGCTATTAAATGTCACTCATGGATTAGGAATTAATTAATCCCTCTATCCATGGTGTGCCTCAACCCAAGGAAGTTAATAGTGATTTTTTTTTTCTTCATACCTCACATAGTTTTTTTTTTTTAAATAAAGCATAGCATTATATATTAATGAAATTGCATCATATTTACAGTATTGAATATTTTAATTGATTCTACTCATTTTTATCTTTATCATAGAGTGTAATGCCCTTGAAAGATTATGAATTTGTGTCTGATCATGTGTTTAATAGTTTTTTAAAGGCATAAGAAAATGAAATAAGTCAATATAGTAAGAATTTTTAATTTTTCTCATAAGTGGTACCTTATTATAGAAATTTCAACTACTAGAATAATCACTTTAGTGTTTGGATTTCAAGAGAATTTCACAAGTCACAAAAGGTTAAATACTCATGATTATACAGCTTGTAAAGATAAAATTAATAGTCAGGTTTTCCTAATTTCATGTCTATCTTTATATTCACTCTTCCAGATTGCCTCTCATGCTGATCCTACTAAACATGTAACAAATGTTTCATTAATTGCTATTTTATTCATTTTTGATTGCATGTAAATAGCTTATTTTAAATGACTAAATGATGCAAAAAATAGCATTTTCTCTTTTTTTGGATTTCATTATTTTTTCCATTTTCATTTCTTTCTGTCTCTGTCTGTCTCTATCTCTGTCTCTGTTTCTGTTTCCATCTCTCTCTCTCTCTCTCTTTCTCTCTCTCTCTCTCTCTCTGTGTGTGTGTGTGTGTGTGTGTGTGTGTTCTCTCTTTGTCTCTGTCTGTGTGTCTGTGTGTCTCACTCGCTCTCTCGCTCTTCCCTCTTTGGGTCAACAATCTAATAATGATATTGCTTGATCAGGAATTGTGTAGGTTTAAGTAAATTTGGGGGCATAGTTCCAAAATAATTTCCTGAATATACCAAGGCATAGCTCCATCAATAACACATTAGGATTCCTATTTCCTAAAGTGGAAAAATTTTTCTTTTGAAACACTTACTACTTAATCCAAAACAGGTAGCAACTGTGTTATATGAGAAGAGTTTAAAATCACTTTATTCCTAAGTATCACTGAAATTGTCATTTTCTTCTTTAGTGGCCTGTTTTGTTATGTTTTGCTTTTTTGCTAACAGTCTAGTAAATCTGGAAATCTTTGGTGATATCACAGTATGATAGGATTTAGAAATGAGTGAAAATCTTTAGAAATCATCTAGTAGCTGAGGAAACTGAGGCTCATAAAGTTTAAGTGATTTAGGCAAAGCACTTTTTCAGTTCTCCCATTAAACTCCATGCAGCAAGAGTCCTTCAAGATATTCTGGATACCATTAGGATAAGACATAAACCAGAACTATTCATCCCAATTTTGTAAATTCATGCCTGGCATACCAGAATGATCACATTATAATCACATTAAAAACAAGCAGCATTCTCTAAGACATTTCTGAAGTCTCATCATACAACACAGGCAAGTGATTCCAGAACACCTCAGATTCATTATGCCCTTGATTCTGAATTAATTTTTGGTCATTGCATTAAGAGATATTTTACTGTTGCCACCTCCACATTTATTCTAAAATGAATGAATGGACTTTGTATAAATTGTCTTTTAAGGAATCAATCAACAAATAAACATCTATTGAAAAAAAAAAACCAGCACAAACAAGATTATAAGGGAAATACAAAGTTGGGAAAAAAAATTAAAGCTACATTTTCTGATAAATATATCTCATTTCTGAAATATATAAAGAACCTTATCAGATTTATAAAAATGCAAGTAATTCCACAATTGATAAATGGTCAAAGTACATAAATAGGCAATCTTCAGATGATAAATTTAAGCCATTTCTAGTCATGTTAAAAATGTTCTAAATTACTATTGATTAGACAAATTCAAATTAAAACAACTCTAAAATACTACCTCACATCTCTCAAATTGGCTAAGATGACAGGACAAAATGATGACAAAAGTTGGAGAAGATGTGGAGAAATTATGGCACTAATGCAGTGTTGGTGGAGTGGTAAAATAATCCAACTATTACTTTCACCCAATAGTACTACTGGGTTATATTCCAAGGAAATCACAAAGGAGGGAAAAGAATTTGCATGGGCCAAAATGTTTGTAGCAGCTTTTTTTTTTTTTTTTGTGATAGCAAAGAACTGGAAAAAGAATAAATGCTCATCAATTGGGTAGTGGCTGAATAAGTTGATGGATATATAGTTGATAGAATATTATTCTATAAAATGTATGAACAAGTTGATTTTAGAAAGGCCTGAAAAGATTACATGAACTGATGCTAAGCAGAAGCAGGAATATATTGTACATAGTAATAGCAAGAATGTAAGATGATTAATTATGAAAGAACTCTTTTCAGTGCTTCAGTGATCCAAGGCAACCCCAATAAACTTTGGAGGGAAAATGCCATGGGCATCCACAAAAAGAACTATGGAGATTGAATATAAATCAACACATGGTATGTTCATTTCATTTCCCTGGTTTTTTTTCCTCTCTTGTGTTTATTTCACTTTGTTCTGATTTTTCTCTCCCAAAATGATTCATAAAGAAATGTGTATGTTAATAAGTTTATATATGTATATATGTATAACCAGACAAATAAACATTTATTAACTGTATGCTATGTTTCCAATAAAGAAGGGAGACACAACATGTAAACACATTTATATAAAGCAAGGTATATAAAAAATAAACAGGAAACAAGAAAGATATAGCACTGGATTTGAGAGGGATTAGAGAAAGCTTTTTGTAGCTAATGGTATTTGAGTTGGTATTTAAAGAAAGACGTCAACAGAACAGAAGAGAGAGAATATTTCAGGCATGGGGACAGCAAGAGACAATGCTAAGAGCCAAGAGATGGAGTGTCTTGCCCTTGGAATAGCCAGGAGTGCAGTTATCACTGGATCACTGTACATATTGGGAAGGATAATATAAAGAATAGTGGAGAAATACTGAGTGGTCTAAGTTATGTAGGATATCAAAAACATTTTGTATTTATTTCCATTGGGGTATATTTTAAACAGGAACTGGTTTTATGATTTAATCATTCTAATAATATTATTTTTGTTTGTTTGTTTGTTTGTTTTTTTTAATATGCCACAATATTCTGAAGCAGAAAAGTTCTATGTATAGCTATTTGAAAACCCTACTATGAGAATGTTAGGGGAAATTCATGAAAGCACATTATGTTCCTTTTCCTGAGCATCTACAGAGTCATATTGTTGCTTATTATATTACATTTTTCTTCTTATAGTAGTTTACAGAATCTATTTTGACCATTATCTGATTGTAGATTAAACTTAAATCTTCATTTGCTTTCAGTTTTAGGATCATAGACATCAAAGCTAAAAGGACCCAAAACATTATTATAAATAATGTGTCTAAATTACATTTTCCTCATTCATATAAGGTAGATATGAAGACTAGATTGTCTGTAAAAATTTCTCTTCTTGATCTAAATGCATTTTCTCTATATGTATTGTGATGGTGTTCTCTAGGCTAAACATGTTACATTCCTTCAGTCAAACTGCATGGCAAGATCTTAAGATTTTTTCTTATATTGATTTTCTTCCTCTTGCTTCTCTCAAGCTGATTCGGGTTCTCTAGTCTACTCAACATAAAATGAACCTATATCTCCAGATGTAATTTGACCAGGGAAGAGTATAATATTTTATCTTTCACATATTCTGGAAGAGTATACTAGCCTATAGCTTCTAACATTCTGAAAATTATGATTCCATCTGTCCTAGACCTGTTCTTACATTGTGCCCTCTCATGGTCAAAAAGTAACCTAAAAGAAACTATCATTTGTTATAGTATTTTTCTAACTCACCATGATAGGATGGGTGTAAAAGCATGCTACTCACACATAAGCAGATTCCTCCTTCCTTCTTGGACACAAGATTTCATATAATATGATGTCTATAGTCCATTGTCCTTGTGTTCCCAAGATATCTGCAGTTATTATTCTAATCTGATACCTCCCCAAATGTCATTCAAACAAGTTTCAGGTGTTTCAGATCTTTTAACTTACTCTGTTTATAAGCCATTAGAGTAGTCGTTTTGGGGTCAGAATTTCAACTAGAAGATGGAGGGTTCACTCTTATTTCTGGTAATATTCTACTGAAATTCACTTTTTAAAAAAAATGCCTATCTTCTTCTTTGATTAGATATTAACTTATTCTATAATATTGTGGCTTTCCTTGCATTTTTATCCTGTCAGTATTGAAAAATCACATGGCATACAGGTAAAAATCTTCAGTCCATTTTTTTTTTATTTATCCTTAAGATAAATTTTATAGAATCCATTGTAAAGTAAATGACATCAGATAATTACAATTGTTTTGATAAAGTTCCTCTATATCCTGGGAGCTTAAATCAAAATCTACTCAAGACTTACCACAACCTAAACTCTGGTTATCATAGCACTAAATGTAGTCTATGATCTCATTAGGTTTTTCATTTGTTTGATTGTTATGTCACTATGTTCACCCATACTGATATAACAATCCACTAAAAATTCCAATGTTTTTATGTAAAATGTTTTTCCTTCAAGTTGCTTAGAATTTTGAACTGATAATATTCATTTACTCCGACTATCAATTTGCTTGGTTATAGATTATCACAACTCCATTAAGCACATACACTATACAAACATGATAACAATAACCACCACCACAATAATATCTATTGATTTATATATGCACACACATACATATACACTTATCACATTAATGTATGCAAAGCATTTTACATGTTCTCATATTTAATTCTCACAAATCTGTGAGACTGATGTTATTATTGTTCCTATTTTATATTTGTAGATTCTAAGACTGAGATGTAAAATAGCCAAGGTCCTTAGGAAAATTAAGCGCCCAAATCAGGCTTTGAACCCAGATTTCTCTTACTCATGGCTCAACATTTTATCCACTGAGCCATCTAGATGCCAAGAGGGGAAGATAAACTAGTATAAAAGTATAACCACTAAAAAAAAATGAAATGCCTAATGTGTAAGTTTTGCATTTATAAATATACATGATGTACACAAATGTAATAAACGTATATGTGTATAAATACTAGCATGGGGTCTCATACTATGCATATTATTACATCATAGACTATCAATAAATAAGAAGCAAAATAATATAGTGCAAGTATTTAGTTTTTGAGCTGTTTGGTTATATTATTTACTATTTTAGTGATTTTAAAAAAAGATGAGCTGAAAAAGAAAACTGGATTATGTTCCCTACTCAGTTGATTTTTTTTTTGTCTTCTGACAAAGGAATATGTTTTTTGTAAGCTATATTATGAAATATTTATTGAGCTGCAACAGAAATAAAGAACAAGAGATTTTAAAAAAGTTTTCTACTCTATTTTCACCACACTACTATACAGAGATATTTCAGGCATATTAAACATGTCATCATAAAATGATAATCATTTAATTCAGCTGACAATTACAATTATTCTGTGCTAAATTCAGGATTTAAAAGATGAATCCTTAGGTAATTTTAAGAAAAGAGTAAGCACAAACACCCACTATAATTCACAACACCTGAAAATGGATAGATATTAGTCCATGTTTTCTTTTTGTAGGTGTGTAATAATCCCAACTAACATAATAGAACATAATGATGAAGATAAAATTCAGTTCAAATTTGTTAAACACCTACAAAAATATATGTCCAATATTGTGCTAGCTTCAGTGAACATGAAAGTAAATGTAAAAGCATATCTGCCTTCAAAAAACATACATTCCATTTGAAAAGGTAGAAAGAAGATATACACAAGGAACAATCTTGATAATGCCATGTAAAGTACACACACAAAACACAATCATACAACTAACAAATAATATATAACTTTTAAATATTTGGGTAATTTAGATGTATTTATTCATTTTGGGGATTTCAATGCAGTAAACTGACTGTTTATCTAACTCTATTAATATTTTGCATTCACTTCAATTTAAACCTACAAGTTTTTATTTCAGTGCAAGTCTGCTCAGTTCAATCTAATAGAGGGAGAAGAGGCTTGACTGTAGTCAGAGGACCTGACTGAAATACTGTCTCCATCATTTATTGTCTCTGTGACCTTGGTTAAATAATGTAACATTACTGGAACCCATTTCCTCATCCATAAAAGGCTTTTTGAAATTCTTTCAAATTCTAGATTTATAATCCTGTTATAGTTAAATAATTTGTCAAATCTGTCCTCCCATTTTAGAGAATGAGCTGGACAAATACTTACTTAAACTGAGTGTGACTTTTCTCATGTTTAGAAGAACAGATTTTTGTCATTATTAACAATTCAGACATTTTTGCATAAATATAGAGAAATGGCTCTCTCCAGAATGGGGAGATGATTACCAGGGAAATTGGTTTGCTCCCTCGGATAAGACTGTCTCTTTTTTCTCTAAATCATATACATAGTTGCCAGATGACCTGAAGAAGAGGAAGGGGAATGGTTAAGTAAGATTAGAATTAGTTTCAGTGACACAATCAGTACACTTTCCTCATTGGTATTTGTAATAATAATGACAAGAATATTAGTGAAAGGAAATTGTGGGAAGTAGTGATAATTGCTTTTTCTAATGTCTATAACCTAGATTTAAGCTCATCATTCATTGAAACTTCCAATAAAATTTAATTGGAGATAAAAAAAAAAAACAAATCCCTAATAGAACAGTTTTTAGCTAGTATAAATAATGAATCTTGTAAATTTGTTGAGTTACTTGAATTTGTTTTGCATATTTCTATTGTACCAATGACCATATTTTGTAAAATTGTAACTTATACTAGTGTAAATTAAAAAAAAATTAAGACTTCTTCAGGAGATTCACTGATAGAATTAATCCAACCATTCTGTAATCAAAAAAATAAAAATAGTGACCAATATTCAACTACAGCTCACAAAAATACCAATTGAGCTATTTGAAGAGACATGTGCTTCTGCACCAACATCAATTTATTCATCTGTGCTCTGTAGACCATATCTTGCTTCTCAGTTATTTATATTTCCCAAGGAAACTTATTATCATGTAATGAGGCATAACTAATTCCACAAGCAAGATAAATTTCATTTTTGACTCGATCAAAGCTATGAAAACTATCTCCAGCACTTGTCATAGGCTTTGCAAAAGAATTCACAATCCTAAAGGAATACAGGACAGGTTTGTGGCAAAAATGGGTTTATTACACTGAGAAATAACTTCTCAGTGGGCCAAATCATGTTAGGACTTTTAGCCTTTTATTGAGTTTTTGTGGCCCAGAGCTAGGAATCAATCTTCAGGTGGATTCTAGAGACTGATTTTCAACTCAGTAAAGGGTGGTAATTATGTCCCAGACCAAGATCTCCAATTGAATTGTAGGGGAAGATTACTATCTGGGAGTTTCCTCTAAGAACAGGAGGGTGGAGTCCCTCCCAGAGACCAGGAGGGATTGATTTTTTTTTTTAGGATTGCTCTACCTCACAAAGATCAAGAAGACTTTTACATCATTCTTCCTTCAAGTAGTCACCCCAAATTTATTTGGGGCAAAGGGATGAAGGTCTCATCTTCTGGAGCTGCTTCAAGCTGACAAGGGCCATAGAGCTGTCCCTATGTTCAATTTGGGTTCAGGCCAGTAGGGGAAGTGCAAGATCTGAATATGGCAGTAGCAGCATCTAGGAGATATTGAGTGTCCAAGTCAGTTGCCTCATAATATTCAGACTGACCGAGTAGTTGGAAGTTTGTAGCTTGAAGCCTAGAGGAAACAAATCTCACAAGCAAGTTAAAAGTGGGGTGGCATCCAGGGTGGAGCTGGTGACAATTGGGAATGGGACCTTTGCAAAGAAATGCATTAGGTCACATCTGTAAGCTGTCTTGGGAGTATTGATGGAACACCCAGCAATCCTGAAAGCCCCCACTATCTGCAGGGTTCCCTAGAGTCTGACTAGGAATTTATCACCACCATCTTTGCAAATATGATCACTTCACAAAAGAATATATATATATATATATATATACACACACACACACACACACACACACACACACACACAAACAACTGATTAAACAGAAAATAGTGTCACTAGAAAAAATATAAGTAACATTTAGGTACCAAACATAGTATTTTACAATGTATATCCTACTTTATTTTTCCTTCTAGAATGGAAAAGAATAAGGGTACATTAAATGTCTAGGATCATTAAGCTGAGTACTACACATTTTATAATTATTATTTCATCTGATCCTCACAATCACCTTAGAAAGTAGAAGCTATTATTTTCTGTATTTACAAATTAGAAAATTAAGGTAGATTGAAATCAATTGCCTTGCCCAGGTGACTCAAAGCTAGTAAATGACTAAGATTTTATTTGAAATAAGATCTTCTTGATTCTAGGCCCAAAACTTGTCCTCTGTTTTACCTGGTTACCTGCTTAATAAAACTTTTTTATTTTCCTATTATTGTTCTTGCCTACTTCCATACAGGTCCTACTCACATAACAGTTAGCATTTCTGTAGGACTTTACTAATTGAAAAGCATTTTTTTTCTGATATTTTTTCTATCTGCACAACATTCCTATGATACAGGTGTTATTATTATTACTCTCACTTAACAGAAGAGGAAACAGAGCCTAAGAGCTCCTAAGTGAATTGCTCAGATTCACACAGTTAAAAAGTGTCTGGAGGACTTAAACTCACATTTTCCTAATTCCATACTGTATTCTCTAGTGCCACATGGTTACTAGCTCACAAATTTTAAAAATTTAAAAAATGGAACACATAAGCAATTTAGTCTTACCTCAATTTAAAGAGGAGAAAACTGAGGAGCAGGATAGTGAAATGACTTCCCCAGTATTGCACTGGTAAGAAGCATCAGATGATTCATCATAGCTTATAAATGCCCTTTTTAATCCAGAAAATCAGTTTCAAGCAACTTAATATTTTTGTTATATGGACATTTATAGCATATATTTAAGATTGACATCAGCACTAGAGTCAATCAAAAGAAAGATCGAGGCACAGTTGAGTAGATTCTAAAAAAGCAAAACAAGTTAGAAAAAGGTAAAAATAGTATTTCTGTTATACATATGAGGTGCAGAAGAAGAATAAACACAGACATTATGGGGGAGGAGGTCTCATAATTCTGAAAACCTATTCATTTTGGAAATGGGCTAAATAGACAACATTACATACAGAGCATGAAGCGCATAGCACCATCCAAAATGTATAAAGAAATAAGGAGGCAGGGATAGATAGAGGGGAGTGCAAAGGAGTGGAGGAAGAAGACAAGGGAGGCAGTCATAGGTGAGGAGGTTAAGTAACAGCATTGGAAGTTAAGGAGTAGAATTTAACCAAAGAGGCAGTAAGTATAAAAAAGTTATATTTATGTTTTGTGTGTGTGTGTGTGTGTGTGTATGTGTGTGTGTGTTTGTGTATGTGTGTGTATCTATATATGTATACATAAATATATTCTTGTATATACTATTTGGGAGAGATGGGGGTGATGAAAAGGGAAGAAAGAATGAAATTTTTTAAAAGTGTGCAGCAAAGAACAAGAGAACAACCTACAAGGAAGTTAAAAAAAAAAAAAACAGATGAATACTCATGAATATAATTTCTTCTACTATTGTATATCTTTTATTGACCTGGTAATTTATTGTTATATATTTTCAATCCTCCTTGATGGGCACATGAAAATGTTCTATTTTGCTTTGTTTTTCTTTTCTCTTTTTCTTTTCTTTTTTAAAATAAAATTTAATTATGTATATATATTCATATATATATATATAGTATAATTCTGAAAACCTATTCTATATATAATATATAAAACTAAAAATTAAAATGAAAGAAAAAAAAGAATAGGACTTGAAATGGACTGCTATCTATGGATCTGTCTACCTATATGTAGAGTAGACTAGAGTCAGCAGAGGTGGAATCAGCATGATTTATTTGTTTGTTTATTAGGTTTTTGGTTGCTTGTTCATTTATTTTCTTGTTTGTATTGTCTGTGGCAAGTTACTAAATAGAAAGTGATCATGAGTAGTGTTGGTTCCCTCCCCCATTTTGCTTGTGCTTCTTCATACATATCATTTTATATCTGATTTTAAATTACAGCAAACTTTGTACATTGTTTCTCTTAATTGAATATAAGTTCTTTGATGGCAGGATCTGTTTCACTGCCGTATCATCTCCAGTGTTAAGTAAGTGACTGGTAAATAGGCACTGAAAAAATGATTATAATGAAATAAAATGAGCATTATGTGGCTATCAAAATTTTGGCATTTAGCTATATGATTACGAAAAATCTGACAAAAACTCTTTCCATCTAGACTCCATGAAATATTACAGTGGTTGATTATGTATCTTGTCTACATCTGCTCTTGGCTCTTTTTATTTTGACAAGATAGTAAAATTCTCCTTACTTTTTTCCTAGCCAGATATAATGGTTTAAATTATGATAATGAAGAGTCTAATAAAAGATATTTCAACTTTTTTTGTAAAGTGAATTACTAGCTTTTCAATTTGGGTAAATCTATTGGATTTCAGCTGTTTTGGTTTACCAGTAATTATTAAATATCTTGGGTGAAGAGTTTCCCATTAAATTATGAAGTGTTGAAGCTGTAGTCTGTTTGAAGGTTTTATCAACTTTCTGTTTCCTTGCACACTGTTTATCTTTCTCAGCTTTGCTTTTTCTACCCTGTCACTTCATAAACTTTTATTAACAGGCAAGCAAATAACTGCCTGACTACACTCTAGCATGTACACGACTCAATATGTCAGTTCCAATTTCACTCAGATGTATTTCCTGCAAGTGCTGTCATAAAGCCCAGATTCAGTATATTAACAGGAGTAGAAATAAGAATAAAGACCTCTGAGGGATGCACATTACCAGTTATTATTTATTTAACATTAATAGACTTGGTTGGTCTGCATATTTTGTGGGATACACAAGTGATATATGTGCAGTTCTTTAAACAGTGATTAGAATGTAGTAGGTAATTTTGTGTTATTTACTCACTGATTGTAAAGACAAATGAGATCCTTCCCTCTTTTAAATTTCTCTTCTCCATTTTAATGGGAGGAGCTATGGATTTGGAATAAAACATGAGGATTTGTATCCTGGTTTTGCTGCTTTTTTAATCATATAATCTTGAGCCTAAGTATCTTCATCCTTAAAATGAAAACTTAAACCCAATAGTTTCCTTTTTTTTTTTTAATTTGTCATGAACATTGCTTTACGAATCACTTTGGGAGAGAAAAATCAGAGCAAAGGGGAAAAAACATGGAAAATTAAAAAAAATACAGAAAAAAGAACTAAACATAACATGTGTTGATTTATATTAAATCTCCAAGACACTTTTTCGGGATTCAGATGTCATTTTCTATTCAAAGTCTATTGGAATTGCTTTGAATCACTGAACCACCAAGAAGAACAAAATCTTTCATAGCTGATCATCACACAATATTGCTGGTATTGTGTAACATGTATTTCTGATTCTACTTATTTAGCTCAGCATCACTTCATGTAAATCTTTCCAGGCTATTCTAAAATCAACTTTGTTCATCATATTTATAGAAAAATAATATTCCGTTTTCTTTATCTAGCACAGTTTATTTAGTCATTACTCAAATGATGACCATTTACTCATTTTTCCAATTTTTTGTTACTACACAAAGAGCTAGTACAAACATTTTGCACGTGTAGGCCTTTTTCCCTTCTATATCCTTGGGATACAGATCCAATGGTGTCATTACTGACTCAAAGGGTATGCACATTTTGATAACTCTTTGGGCATAGCTTATTCCAGATTGCTCTCCAGAATGGTTAGATAATTTCATAACTCCACCAACAATTTACTAGTGTCCCAGTTTTCCCACATCCCTTCCAACATTTATCTTTATCTTTTCTTGTCATTTTAGCCAATCTCAGAGGTATGAGGTAGTACTTCAGAGTTGTTTTAATTTGAATTTCTCAAATAAATAGTGATTTAATGCATTTTTTCATATGACGATAAATGGCTTTAATTTCATCATCTGAAAATTGTTTGTATACTTTTACCATTTATCTATTTGGCAATTGTTATGTGCCAGAACTTGAAACAAGGTGCTAAGTCAGTGGAATTGATAGAGATAATAATTATTCAGTATAATTTAATCCTACAAGGAGATGTTATGGTCCAGAACTTGAAGCAAGGTACTAAGTAGAATTGAGAAGACAATGGTTAAATCCAGTTTAGTATTGATTTAATCCTACAACAAATAATGGTTTCCTAGTCATATAATGATTGATTTATACTCAGTGTGGGGCACATAAACTAGGAATCTCAGTCAGAATTCAGTTGGGGAGATTCAGAAGCTAGAGAAGGCAGGTAGAAGGTTAAGCTCTCAGAACCAAGGCCAGACAGAAAGGCTCTCCAGAAAGCTGCCCAGCCTCAGAAAAGAGATATTAAAGAATCTGGACTATAAGAAAGCTAAGTGGGATGCAGGAAAGGAGACAAGATTTGGAAAGAGACAATAAAGGATTTGGACTTTAATCCCTGGCTGCACTTATGGTGATTACTGAACTGAAATGAAGGCTGCTCCCAGAGACTACAAGGAAACCTCAACGGAGAATATTATATTTTAGAGAGAATATTACAGGCAATGACTTGTATTCTTACAAATTTGACAGTTATTTATATATTTTATGAATGAGATCTTTATCAGAAACATTTGCAGTAAAGATTTCTTTCCAGTTTTGTATTTCCCTTTAAATTGTGTTTCTGTTGATTTTATTTTTTGCAAAACCTTTTTAATTGAATATACTCAAATTTGTCCATGTCGCATTTCATAATGTTCTCTAGTTCTTCTTTGTTCATAAATTCCTCCCTTTCTCAAAGATCTAATAAGTAAATTATCCCTTGCTCTCCTAATTTGTCTATATTATTCTTTATGCCCAGGTCATGTACTCAGTTAGACCTTATTTGGGTATGCAGTTTGAGATGTAGGTCTATGCTGACTTTCTGACATTTTGTTTTCCAATTTTCCCAGAAATTTTTGTCAAAGAGTTCTTATTCTAGAAGCAGGATTTTGGAGGTTTATCAAATACTAGATTACTGTAGTATTTTATCTATTGCATTGATCCACCACTCTTTCTTGGCCACTACCAAATGATTTTGATGACTCCTGCTTCATAAGTTTTAGGTTCAGTACTATTAAGCAAACATACGTTTTATCTTTTTTTTTTTTTTCTTTTTCTTTTTTCATGAATTCCCTTGATATTATGGACCTTTTGTACTTCCAGGTGAATTTTGATATTATTATTTCTAATTCTATAAAATAATTGTTGGTAGTTTGATTGGTATGGCACTGAACAAGTAGACCAATTTAGGCAGAATTGTCATTTTTAGTATATTAGCTCAACCTACACATAAACAAGTGAAAATTTTCCAGTTGTTTAGATGTGATTTTAATTGTGTGAGGAATGTTTTGAAATTGTGTTCATATAGTATTGGGTTTGTCTTAGCAGGTAGACCCCCCAAGTATTTTATGTTATCTACAATTACTTTAAATGAAATTTCTCTTTCTATATATTGTTGATTGACTTTGGCAGCAATATGTACAAATTCTGATAATTTGTGTGGGCTTGTTTTATATCCTGCAACATTGTGAAAGCTGTTAATTATTTCAGGTAAGTTTTTGGTGATTTTCTAGACTCTCTATGTATGTCATCATATTATCTGCAAGGAGGAATGGTTTTATTTCCTTATTGCCTATTCTAATTTCTGTAATTTTTTTTTCTTTCCTTATTGCTAATGCCAACATTTTTAGTAAAATGTTGAAAATTAGTGGTGATAATGGGCATCACCCCTGATCTTAATCACATTCCCTATGTGTGCAGCTTATCTCCAAAACAAATAATGCTTGCTTTTGGTTTTGGATAGATACTGTTTGCTATTTCAAGGAAAACTCCATTTATCCCTATGCTTTCAAGTGTTTTTTAATAGGAATGGATGCTGTATTTTGTCAAAAGCTTTTTCTGCATATATTGAGATTATCATATGATTTGTCTTGGTTTTGTTTTTGATGTGGTTCATTATAGTAATAATTTTCCTAATAATGAACATCCTTGCATTCCTTGAATAAATTCTACTTGGTCTTAGTGTATTATTTTGCTGACAAGTTGCTCTTTGCTAATTTTTTATTTAAAATTTTATTATCAATATCCATTAAGAAGATGGGTCAGTAACATTCTTTCTCTGTTTTGAGTCTTCCTGATTTAGGTATCATACCATATTTGTGTCATCGAAGGAATTTGGTAGGACTCCTTATTTACCAATTTTTTTTTCCAAAAAAGTTTATACAGTATTGAAATTAATTGTTTTTTCAATGTTTGGTAGAATTTAATTTTGAATCCAACTGGTCCTGGAGATTTTGCCTAAGGGCATTCATTAATAAGCTTATTCAATTTCTTTTTCTAAATTTGAACTATTTTAGTAATTTCTTTTCTCTTCTATTAATCTTTGCAATTTATATTCTTGAAAATATTCCATATTTTCCATATATTGCCATATATTTGGACAAAATAGTCCATTTTTCATTATTGGTAAGTTCATCCTTTTCATTTTTGAAGATTTGTTTTATTTCTTTTTATGATCAAATCAATCAAAGTTTTATATATTTTGTTGTGTTTTTTTCATAAAACAATCTCTTAGTATTACAAATTAGTTCAATAGTTTTCTTAGTTTCAATTTCATTAAAGTTTCTTTTGAGTTTCAAAATTTCTAATTTGGTATTTAATTGGTGGTTTTTAATTTGTTTTTCTTGTAGCTTTTTTTAGCTGCATGCCCAATTCATTGATCTTCTCTTTCTCTATTGTAATCATGCAACTATTTAGAGATGTAGAATTTCTCCCAATAAATGCTTTGGTTGCAACCCATAGCTTTTAGTATGTTATCTCATTATTGTTATTCTCTTGTATGAAATTATAAATTGTTTCTGTGATTTGTTGTTTGATCCACTCATTTTTTTTAAAGAATTAGATTAATGTTTCTTCTTTAATGTCATCAAATCAGGAACCATTCACAACCATACCTTCAGTCCATGTGATGCCCCACTCTATCTGCTTTATAAATGACATTACAGATATCATTTTCCCATATAGGATTATAAAGAGTTTAATCTTTAAATAATATATATTTTTTCTTTCTTCTATTTGCTTTTTGTGTCTTTTGAGTCCCTGTCTGTAGATTTAAATTTTCTGACTATGTGTTTTTTCCCCTGAGGCAACTGGGGTTAAGTGATGCCTAAGATCACACAGCTAGGTAGTGTTAAATGTCTGAGGTCATATTTGAACTCAGGTTCTCCTGACTTCAGGGATGGTACTCTATCTACTGTACCATCTAGCTGCCCTTGTAGTGTTTTTTTTTTTTTTTTTTCAACAGAGATGATTAAAAATCTCTTATTTCACTGGACATCTATTGCCTCCACAGAAAGATGATGCTGAGTTTCACTGGGTTTTTGATCCTTGGTTGTAACCCTAGATCCATTGCCTTCCAGAATATGGTATTCTAGGCCTTCTGATTCTTTATTGTAGAAATTGCCAGATCAGGGATAATCCTGATAGTTGCTCTTTGATATTTATTTATTTTTTTCTGACAACTTGCATTATTTTTTTCCTTGAGCTTGTTTGTTGTTCTTGAGTCACAATTTTTCATAGGGTTTTCCTTGTGGGATCTCTTTCTGAAGGTGATTGATGAATTCTTTCAATGAGTATTCCCCCCTCTGTTTGTAGAATACCTGGGCAGTTTTCCTTGATGATATCTTGAAGAATGCTATCCAGGAACTTTTTTTGGTCATGCCATTCAGGTATCAATGGTTATTATATTGTCTTCTCTGGATTAATTTTCCAGGTTGGCTATTTTTCCAATGGGGTATTTCACATTTTCTTCCATTTTTCTTTTTCTTTTTTTTCTTTTTTTTTTTTTTTTTAGTTTGTTTGACTGATTCTTACTGTGCCATAAAGTCATTAGCTTCCATTTGCCCCATTTTTGTTTACATGTGTGACTCTCTTGGCTTTTGTATCTCTTTTTCTATTTGGTTATTTCTATTTTTCAAGGTGTTATTTTTTCAGCTTTTTAAAAAAATTTAGTCAATTGTGTTTTTTAAGGAGTTGTTTCCTTTAATCAATTATTTTTTTTCCTTTCCCAAGCTATTAACTCTCTCTGACAGACCTCATTTCTTTTCTCATTGTTTTTCTACCTCTCTTATTTATCTTTTAAAATCTTATATGAACACTTCCAAGAATCCTCTTTCAGTTTGAGACCACTACATTTCACTTTGAGATTTCCTCTGTTAAATTAGGCAAGGACCCACACTTAACACCATATACCAAGATAAGATCAAAATGGGTCCATGACCTAGGCATAAAGAATGAGATTATAAATAAATTAGAGGAACATAGGATAGTTTATCTCTCAGACTTATGGAGGAGAAAGAAATTTGTGACCAAAGATCAACTAGAGACCATTACTGATCACAAAATAGAAAATTTTGATTATATCAAATTAAAAAGCCTTTGTACAAACAAAACTAATGCAAACAAGATTAGAAGGGAAGCAACAAACTGGGAAAACATCTTTACAGTATAAAGGCCTTCTGATAAAGGCCTCATTTCCAAAATATATAGAGAACTGACTCAAATTTATAAGAAATCAAGCCATTCTCCAATTGATAAATGGTCAAAGGATATGAACAGACAATTTTCAGATGATGAAATTGAAACTATTACTACTCATATGAAAGGGTGTTCCAAATCATTATTGATCGGAGAAATGCAAATTAAGACAACTCCGAGATACCACTACACACCTGTCAGATTGGCTAAGATGACAGCAAAAAATAATGATGAATGTTGGAGGGGATGTGGGAAAACAGGGACATTGATGCATTGTTGGTGGAGTTGTGAATGAATCCAACCATTCTGGAGAGCAATCTGGAATTATGGCCAAAAAGTTATCAAACTGTGCATACTCTTTGATTCAGCAGAGCTATTACTGGGCTTATACCCCAAAGAGATACTAAAGAAGGGAAAGGGACTTGTATGTGCCAAAATGTTTGTGGCAGCCCTGTTTGCAGTGGATAGAAACTGGAAATTGAATGGATGCCCATCAATTGGAGAATGGCTGGGTAAATTGTGGTATATGAATGTTATGGAATATTATTGTTCTGTAAGAAATGACCAGCAGGATGAATACAGAGAGGCTTGGAGAGACTTGCATGAACTGATGCTAAGTGAAATGAGCAGAACCAGGAGATCATTATACACTTCGACAACGATATTGTATGAGGATGTATTCTGATGGAAGTGGATTTCTTTGACAAAGAGACCTAACTGAGTTTCAATTGATAAATGATGGACAGAAGCAGCTACACCCAAAGAAAGAACACTGGGAAACGAATGTGAACTAGTTGCATTTTTGTTTTTCTTCCTGGGTTATTTTTACCTTCTGAATCCAATTCTCCCTGTGCAACAAGAGAACTGTTCAGTTCTGCAAACATATACTGTATCTAGGATATACTGCAACATATCTAACATATATAGGACTGCTTGCCATCTAGGGGAGGGGGTGGAGGGAGGGAAGGGAAAAATAGGAACAGAAGTGAGTGCAAGGGATAATGTTGTAAAAAAATTACCCTGCCATGGATTCTGTCAATATAAAGTTATTATTAAATAAAATAAAATAAAATATTTTAAAAAAAGAGATTTCCTCTGTTAAAATTGTGTTCTCATCTGAGTTGGTATTTTGCTCTTCCCACTCACCATAGTAGCTTTCTCTAGTCAAGATTCTTTTCTGTTTTTTCTTCTTTTTTTTTTCTTTTATTTTGGTATTTCTCCTTTTTTATGTTAATGGTTGAGTTCTGCTCCTTAAGTAAATAAAGGATGAGCTGTCCCAAGCTTCCTGTGCAGTCAGAGTTTTGGCTTTGAGCAGAGGAGCCCATTGTGTTTGCAGTGGATATATATGCATGCTCTTTTCAGGAAACAATCTAGTTTCACAGAGTTTGCCTTCTGAACTGAGAATGGAGTTTGCTCTACTTATCTGCACCTCTACTGAGTCATGACTAAGATTCTCAGTTGCTGATTTGCTGTGATTAAAACGTTCTCACTGGCTTTCCCAGAGTCTGTTTTAGCTGGGTTGAACACCCTTTTCAACCCAGTGAAACTGATCTTTCTTGAGGTTTTTCCAGTCTGTCTTGAGCTGGAGAGTGGTTTCATTCTATCAGACTCTGTACAGATGATTGATTTCACATGCTTGTTGAGGGAAACTGGGAGAATTTGAGCTGCTTCCTGGCTTTACTCTGCCATCTTGACTTCATCCATGGAAGTCATAAAGAGTTGTTTCCAGCATTCTTTTCAATTCTGAATCTCATGAACCTATTCCTTTTTTTTTTTTTTTTTTTTTTGTGCTTCTTCCATATTCTTTAGAGCTATATGGCTTATGTTAACAAGGGGATATTGCTTAGAATAATATTTTCATGGGTCAACAATTCATTTGTATAAAACCAAAGTAAGGTAAGTCATAACTAGCTCTTAAAATAATAATCAAATCAGTTAAACATTTACATATTAAGGAGAATCAGCCATAGTGGTGGACAGTCTAAAACCAGTAGAAGAAAAAAGAAAACTGGATTCACTTCTTTCCTCTCATCCTAATCACAGTTTACTCTTATGTTAATTGTGGTAATAATAACCAGACTACCTACATCACAAAACTACTATATTTTAATATAGTATATATATATATATATATATATATATATATATAATAATTTTATAAATAAAACTTTATTATATAGTTTTATAATACTAATTATTTCATACATATAGAGATAGATAGATATGTATATATAGATATGTATATCTATGTATAAGCATCATTTTATGTTATATATGATATATAGGTCAATATATAAAAATATCATAATATATATATTATACATGATATATGTGTATATATATATATATGGTAGGGAAATGAGCTTAGTTTAACATCTTTGTACTCATTTTTAGGAAATATTCTATGTAAATTAATTTATTAATGAAAGGCAAAATGTAAAATCTAAGTGGTAAGGTTATTCTTTTCTACTAGGGAATTTCAGTATTGTACAATGGAGATTTTTGGCAAATGAGATTTCAGTATATGACAAGCATCCAAGGTCCAACTTAGTAGCTGATTAATGGAAAGGAGATCATTAGTAGGAAGTAAAAATACCACCATTAGCTCTAGGTTCAAGGATAGGATTTAAATATTTGGAGATGAGTACAAAGAATAAAGGAGGAGCTCAGTTTCAAAGGATCTATTTACTGTGTATGGCAGTAAGAACTAAAGTTCAGATATAAAGAATAAAACAGGGATAGTACTACTGGAACCAAGACATCAAATATAGCCTGATATATAAGGAAATAAAAATAAAGATTTGTAGTCAGAAATAGATGTCTGATTAAGGACAGAGTCATCAAGCATAAGCTGAAGATAAAAAAAAAAAACTACCTTAATTTTTAATACTGATTTTCAGTATAATGACCAAATTAAATATAAAGATTGTAAGTAAGGGCTTGAAATAAAAGTTAGGGCAGAAAAATGAGCGCTAAGGATGAAGACAAATGACTAAATATCGCTAGTTTTGTCATTTAGAAATTTGTATGTATAGTGAAACAGATTGCTCATCAGACAAACTAAGGAATCTAAGTATTCTTGGTTATACAGAATGAATTTATGAAGATAATGAAATACTATCATGCTATAATAACATGTTGTACAGGCGGATTTCAGAAAAACCTAGAAAAACTCAGATAAACAGATGCTGAATGAAGTGGACAGAGGCAGGACAACATTATGCAAAATAACAGCAACATTATGGGAAGATAAACTATGATAGAATTAACTCTTATCAGCTAATTAATGTCTTCTCAATAGTGATCTAAGACAAAGCCCAAAGATTTGTGAAGAAAAATAGCACTCAACTTTAGAGGAGGAACTATTAATTCTGAGTGGATTTCAAATCATACTGTTTTCACTATTTATGTTTTCTTCATTTCTCAAGATTTTTGTCTTTTTTTCTGAATCTTGTTTCACATGATTAATATGGAAATATGCTTAATATGATTGTATTTATGTAGTCTATATCACATTGCTTGCTGTCCTGGAGAGAAGAACAGAAAGGGAAAGAGAGAGAAAAATTTGGAATTCAAAATTTTATGAAAATGATTTTTGAAAATTATCTTTACTTTTAATTGGAAAAATGAGATACTACTAAGTGAAAAATTATAATGAAACAGAATTTATTGATATTAAAATATTAACCTACACCTCAATTTACTCCACCCATTTCTTCTGACAACTGAAAAATGAAAATGAAGAAAGGAAAAGAAAGACTTTCCTACTTTGATATAAATAGTAAATGGATTAGTGTTTATGGTAGAGCTTGTCATCAATCACTCTCATTAATTAAAAAAGCTGGTATTTCACAGTCAGGGAAATGCAGAAAATATGCATAAAGTAGTCATAATAGATATGATTTTCAAATCTGTTCACAAAATTGAAAACATCATTTTTAATAAAGTGTTTACGTGCATGTATATCACTAAAATTACTATTGTGTAGGTGATAGAATGACAGTGAAAATATTAACATCAATTTATGAAAAAAAGCTATAAAATTTTACAATCATATTAAAAAATCCATCAAATTCAGTAGGTTCTTTTCCCCAAAAATAAAGAAAAATAGGCAAGGTATCAATTGACTTTGGACATTTTTTTTCCCTTTAAGACTTTACTAAACTCTTTTCTTCTGCCAAGAGGCTTTCATAGCCTTCAATAATCTTAAATCTTTTTGTCTGAGATTATTTCCAATTTAAATTGTTCTTATATTCTTAAATGTACATTATTTTTGCATCTGATCATCCCTATTGGGTTGTAAGAGTTAGAGCAGGACTGGTTTTGCATGCTTTGTATTGTAGAATTTAACAGAATGTGGCATATTATAGGTGATTAATATATGCTTGTTGAATTTACTTTAATTTCTTTTTATATCTTTTGGGCTTTGCATTCTCCCTGAAACAGCAGTCATCCATTGCAGTTAACAATGAAAAGAAGAGCTTTGGAAAAACAGTTTAGCAAAAAGTAAAAATTACACCATATCTGAAAATATATTCAAAGTTCCACACACAGAAGCCTTAAATTTTGCATAGAAAGGAATGAGGCATATATATATATATATATATATATATATATATATATATATATATATATATATATATATATATATATATATATATATATATTTAATCTCTTTGCATGGCTAAAGGTTTTTCATTACATTTTACCATATTTAGCTAAATTGTATTGATGTAGTTAGTTATTGCATGTATTTTGCCTTTGTGCTGATTATTTCACACTGCATCCATTCCTCTAACTTCCATTTTTATTAAAGCTTTTTATTTTCAAAATATATGCATGGATGATTTTTCAACATTGGCCTTTGTAAAACCTTGTTCCAATTCCCCCCTTTCCTCCCACCCACTCATCTAGATGACAAGTAATCCAATATATGGTAAACATTTTTGCATGGAGATGTCTCTCTTCATCACAAGATCATAGGAATTGGCATCAATGTTGAAAAGAGCTACATCAATCAGAATTGATCATCATATAATGTTGTTGTTGCTGTGTATAATGAACTCCTGGTTCTGCTCATTTCATTTAACATCTTTTAATGTAAATCTCTCTAGGCCTTTCTGAAATTATCTCACTAATCATTTCTTATAAAATGATAATATCCCATAATACTCTTATACAATAACCTATTCAAACATTCTCCAACTGATAGGCATCCACTCAGTTTTCAGTTTCTTCCTACTATAAAACTGCCACAAACATTTTTGCATATGTTGGTCTCTTTTCTTCCTTTAAGATTTTGGGGGGAGTATAAGCCCAGTAGAAACACTGCTGGATCAAAGGATAATGTACATATTGATAGCCCTTTGGACATAGTTCCAAATTGCTCTCCAGAATTTTGGGTAATTTCACAACTCCACCAACAATATATGGGTTTCCCAGTTTGCCACATCCCCTCCAATATCCCTCACTACCTTTTCCTGTCATTTTAGCTAATCTAAGAGGTATATAGTGATATAACAGAATTGTCTTAATTTGTATTTCTTTGATAAATAGTGATTTAGAACAAGTTTTCATATAACTAGAAATGGTTTCAATTTCTTCATCTGAAAATTGTATTTTTATATTCTTTGACTATCAAGTGGAAAATGACTTGAATTCTTATAAATCTGAGTAAATTCTCTATATATTTTAGAAATGAGACCATTATGAAAACCCTTGAATGTAAAAATGTTTTCCCTGTTTATTACTTCTCTTCTAATGATGTCTCCATTAATTTTGTTTGTACACAAAGTTTTTAACTTAGTATGATCAGGACTATCTATTTTGTGTTCAATAAAGAGTACCAGTTCTTCTTTGGTCACAAATTCCTTCCCTCTCCACAGATATAAGAGGTAAAACTATGCAATATCCTTGTAATTTGCTTATATTATTACTCTTTATGTCTAAATCATGAACCTATTTTGACCTTATCTTGGTATACTGCTAGGTGCGAGTCAATGCCTAGTTTCTGCCATACTAATTTCTAATTTTCCCAGCAGATTTTTGTCAAATAGTGAGTTCTTGCCTCAAAATCTGGTGTCTTTGGCTTGTCAATCACTACATCACTAGTCATTGTCTATTTTGTCCTGTGGACCTAACCTGCTCCATTGATTCTCTATTCTATTTCTTAGCTACTAACAGATGATTTTGATAACCATTGCTTTATAATATAGTTTTAGGTGTGGCACAGCTAAGCTACATTCATTGGCATTTTTTCATTATTTTCTTGAAATTCTTGATGTTTTCTTCTTCCAGAAGAACTTTGTTACTATTTTTTCAAGCTCTGTAAAATTATTTCTTGGGAGTTTGATTGGTATAATACTAAATAAGTAGATGAATTTAGGTAGTATTATTATTTTTATTATATTCTCTGGGCCTACCCATGAGCATTTGATATTTTCCCCATTGATTTAACTTGACATTATTTATGTGGAAAGTGTTTGGTAGATATGTTGTGGTACCTGATTTTGCCTTGGCAGATTCCCAAATGTTTTATATTATCAACAGTTATTTTAAATATAATTTCTCTTTGTATCTCATGCTGTTGGTCTTTATTGGTAATATAGAAAAATGCTGATGACTTATGTGGATTTATTTTGCATCCTGCAGCTTTGCTAAAGTTGTGAATTATTTCTACTAGTTTATTAATTGATTTTCTAGCATTCTCTAAGTATGCCATCACATCATCTGCAAAGAGAGATCATTTGATTTCCTTATTACCTAATATAATTCTTTAATCTCCCTCTATTCTTTTATTGCCAAACTCACATTTCTAATACAATATTTAATAGCAGTTGTGATGATGGGCAAATTTGTTTCACCCCTGATCTCACTGGGAATGGTTTTTGTTTATCCCCATCACATATGATACTTGCTGATAGTTTTAAAAAGATGCTACTGATCATTTTAAGGAAATCTCTGTTTATTCCTATATTCTCTAGTGTTTTTAAAATGAATGGCAGTTGGATTTTATCAAATGCTTTTTCTACATCTATTGAAATAACCATATTTTTGGTTAGTTTGGTTATAGATGTAATCAATTATGCTAATAATTTTCCTAATATTGAACCAGTGCTGCATTCCTGATATAAATTCTATTTGGTCATGGAATATTATCTGTGGTGGCTTTCTGTATTCTCTTTGCTAGTATTTTATTTAAAATTTTTGCATTAATATTCATTAGGGAAATCAGTGTATAATTATCTTTCTGTTTTTCCCCTATTTGGTTTAGATATCAGCCCCATATTTTTGTCATAAAAGGAATTTGAAACGATTATTTCTTTCCATATTTTTTCAAATAGCTTGGGTACTATTGGAATTAATTGTTATTTAAATTTTAATAGAATTCACATGTAAATCAATCTGGCCAGGGATGTTTCCTTAGGAAGTTTATTAATAGCTTGTTCATTTTTTTTTTCAGAATATTCAAATAATTTATTTCCTCTTATGTTAATCTGAGTAATCTATACTTTTGTAGTTATTCCTCCATTTCACTTAGAATATCACATTCATTGACATAAATTTGGGCAAAATTATTCATTATTATATTATTGTTATTATTATTATTTTGTGGAGGCAATTGGGGCTACGTGACTTGCTCAGGATCACAAAGCAGGGAAGTGTTGTGTCTGAGGTCATATTTGAACTCAGGTCCTCCTGACTTCTGGGCTAGTGCTCTATTCCCTGGGCCATCTGGCTGCCCCAATTGTTCCTAATTATTGCTTTAATTTCCTCTTCATTGTTTTAAAGTTCATTTTTAATACTAAAAATTTGATTTTTCTTTCATTTTTGTAGTCAAAGTAACTAAAAAGTTATCAATTTTATTGTTTTTTTCCATAAGACCAACTCTTAGTTCAATTTAGTAATTTAATAGTTTTCTTACTTTCAATTTTATTAATCTCCCCTTTTATTTTCATAAGTTCAGATTGCTATTTAATTGGGGATTTTTAATTTTTCTTTTTCTAGCTTTTTGTAGTTGTAAGCCTAATTCATTAGTGTTATCTTTCTCTATTTTAGGCAAGAAAGTATCTAGAGATAAAAAATTGCCTTTAATAACTTCTTTGCTTGCATCCCACAAATTTTGCTATGTTGTCTCTTTATTGCCATTCTCTTGTATGAAATTATCAAATGTGTTTATGATTTGTTGTCTTAGCTATTACATCTTTAGGATTAGATTATTTAGTTTCCAAGTAATTTTTGGTCTGTTTTCCCCTGACCTTTTATTTCTTGTAATTTTTACTGTATCATGATCTGAAAAATGCATTTTTTATTTCTGTTTTTCTGCATTTGATATTGAGGTTTTTATGCTGTAAAATACTGTCAATTTTTGTATAGGTTCTATAAACCATCAAGAAAAAAAGTATAATCTTTTCTATCTCCATTCAATTTCCTCCAAAGGTCTATCATCTGTAACTTTTGTAAAATTCTATTTACCTCCTTAACTTCTCTCTTATTTAATTTGTTTACTTTCCCCTTCTTTACTTTCCCTTGTCCCCTCCTACTTCTGTATTGGAAAACTTCTCTGTGAAGCTAAATATGTCTGATATTCTCTCTTTGAACCAAATCTGATGAGAGTAAGATTTCACACAATGCTCACCCCCCTCTTTTCTTTCCTTTCATTGCAATAGGCCTTTTTTTGCCTCCTTATGAAATTTAATTTACTCCACTTTAACTTTAATTTCTTCTTGTTCCAATAGAATTACCTTTGCTCCTCTAGTTTAGATTTTTAAATCATCACAGTATAATTAAAATTTACCTGCAACCTCTAAGTATACCCATAAAAGAGATATATATCTCAAGATAAATTTATCATTACCTTTTTATGCTTTTGAATTCTGTATTTTGAGATCAAATTTTCTATTCACTTCTTGTCTTTTCATATAAAATAGATAAAATTCACTTGTTTAATTGAATTTCCATCATTTTCCCTGAAAGATGATGCTCCATTTTGCTGAATAGTTGATTCTTGGCTGGAATCCAAGTTCTTCTCCTTGTCACACTATCAGTTTCCATGCCCTTTGATCCCTTACAGTGGAAGCTGTCACAATCTTGGGTGCTGGCTAATCTTGATTGTGGCTCCTCCATATTTGAATTGTTTCCTTCTGACTGCTTGAAATATATTCTCCTTGATTTGATAATTCCGAAATTTATCTATGATGTTCCTTGGAGTTTTCATTTTGTGATCTCTTTCAGGAGGTGAGTGGTGAATTATTTCAATGGCTATTTTACCCTCAGGATGGTTCTAGGACATCTGGGCAGTTTTCCTTGATGATTTCCTGAAAGATGATGTCTAGGCTCTTATTTTATCATCATTTTCAGGATCCTATAGTCCTTATATTGTATCTACAAGATCTGTTTTTCAGGTCAGTTATTTTTGCAGTGAGGTGTTTTACATTTTTTTCAATTTTTTTTTTCATTTTGTTCATTTTGTTTATTTTGTTGATGTTTGTTTTGATGATTCTTTCAGTCTTATTGAATTATTCACTTCCATTTGTTCAATTCAATTTTTAGTGAACTATTTTCTTCAATTAGCTTTTTTATGTCCTTTTGCATTTCACTAAATGTGATATTTTGTTCATTGCACATTGCATTTTTCCATTTAACAAATTCTGTTTTTCACTGATTTGGTTTCTTTTTCACATCTATTTACTAAGCAGTTATATATTTTTTTCCATTTCATCAAATCCATTTTGTAAAGAACTATTTGTCTTTTCATTTTTTCAAATCTATTTTAAGATGTTTTCTTTAAATAATTTGTTTTTCCTTTTCCAAATTGTTTTGCAAAGATCTCATTTCCTTTCCCCATTTTTCTTCTAACTTGGTTTTATCATCCTTTTTGAATTTTTCCAAGAGCAATGTGAAATGGGGAGCAATTCACTTCAACCTTTGGATATTCATCTGGAGCTGAGTTTCCTTTAGTATCCTCAAGATTTAAGATCTGTTCTTTCTTTCCATAAAAGCTGTCTATGATCAGAGTTGTTTTTACTTTTATGCCCATTTTTAAGAGCTTTAAGTTTGCTCTTAAGGCAAAGGAGAAACAGCTGCTTAAGTTTGTGCTGGGGTCAGAACTGCTGACTGACTTCCAGTGCTGCCTAGGCATAGCTAGATCCATTTTTCTGGAGTTCAGGGGCTCACAATTTGCCTTCTGTATTTGCTTGGGTGTCCCACAGCAAATCTGCTGATCCACTGACTTGTTACCAGGACAGAACAGCAAAAGAGCCTCACAATAGATTCCCTTGTGCAAGGACATCACCCTGGCTCCCCTTACAGAGCTCAGATAGAGATGTGTCTACTCTACACAAGCTTGGCTCTGCCCTTTCTCCCAGTCCTATAACTTTCCATGAATCTCTATATCCTTCCTATTCATAATTTCCTATGGCTTAGTAATATTCTATTACAGTTGTGAGTGACAATTTGTTTAGTCCTTATGTAGAGGGACAGAACTCTGGAGAAGTATACTTGAAACAAAGTGTTAACTCAATGGAACTGATGAGATAATGGTTCTCTAGTTCACATATCTAGTATGATATGATGATATAATCACTTTAGTTTGATATAATGATATAATCACTCTAGATTGGCTTATACTCAGTATACTGTAATGATGTAATTTTAATAGAATATTTAAGGGCTTAGAGAACTGGGGCAAAGTCAGACTGCTGGAGGAGACTGAGTCAGACTGAGACTGGGTCAAACTATGATAGACACAGACTGTGAAGGAAACAATAAAAATTTTGGACTCTATTCTTGTCTGTTCTCATGGTGACTATCCTGTTGAGACTAAGGCCTTTCCGGAGGACCTCCAGAAAGCTAGCCTGAACATTACACCCTTCTCCAATCAATATTTATTTCTTTTTGAGTTGATTAAAGCAAAACCTCCACCACTATTATGAATATTCTAATATGGAATATGCTCTATTTCATATATTATATGCATGTTATTAAATGGGTTGCTAGTATAATGAATAGAACTCTGTAGCTAGAATCAGAAAGTTCTAAGTTCAAATTCAGTCTCATGAATTTAGACTGTTTGACCCTGAGTAAGTCACTCATGCTCTATTGAGAATTTCTCTAGGTTCAGTGCCTTTATTCTTGAAAAAAATGTTTTTCAGTATTACATAATCAGAATGGCATAGTTTATATATTATAACATATATGTTTTTATTGATTAAGCAATTTTCTGCTTTCCATCTTCTCTACATTGTTTTGTTTGGACAAAAACTTTTTAACTTTATACTATCAAAATTATATGTTTTGCATTTCATAATCTATTCTAGTTCTTCTTTGTCCATACACTCCATTTTTCTCCACAATCTGAGAGGTAGATAATTCTTATTTCTTCAAATTTGCTTATATTATTACTATGTCTAAATCATGAATCTATTTCAAACTTATCTTGATAAAGGTTGGTAGGTATTGGTTATTGCCTAGTTTCTGACAACCATTTTATAGTTTCCCCAACAATTTTTGTCAAATAGTGAGTTCTTATCCCAGAAGCTAGAGTCTTTATCATTGACTATTGTGTTTTGTTCTATCCCACTGATCAACTATTCTATTTTTTAGCGAGTACGAAATGATTTTGATGAATGCTGCTTTATAATGTAGTTTTAGGTCTGGTTCAGCTAAGCCACCTTTATTTGCTCTTTTCCCTCATAATTCTCTTAAAATTCTTGACATTTTTTTCCCATATGAACTTTGTTATTATATTTTTTAGTTCTGTAAAGTAATTTCTGGGCAATTTGATTGACATGACACTGAATAAGTAGATTAATTTAGGTAGTGTTGTTATTTTTTATTATATTAAGCTGGCCTACCCATGAGTACTTGCTATTCTTCCTATTGTTTAGATATGACTTTAATAGTGTGAAAAGTATTTTATCATTTTGTTCATATAGTTCCTGATGTTGTCTTGGCAGGTAGACTTCAAAATGTTTTATATTATCTACTGCAATTTTAAATGGACTTTTTCTTTGTATCTCTTGCTGCTGGATTTTGTTGGTAATATATAAAAATGATTATGATTTATGTGGCTTTATTTTGTATCCTGCAACTTTGCTAAAGTTATTAATTTTTTCTAGTTGCTTGCTAATTGGTTCTCTAGGATTCTCTAAGTATATCATCATATCATCTGCAAAGAGTGATAATTTTGTTTCCTCATTAACTTTTCTAATTCCTTTAATTCTTTTTTTTATCTTATTGCTAAAGTTAACATTTCTAATACAATGATGAATAATGGGCAACATTGTTTCATTCCGATCTTATTGGGAATGCTTTTAGTTTATCCCCATTATATAAGCTGCTTGCTGATGGTTTAGTTAGGTGCTATTGATCATTTTAAGGTAAACTCCATGTTTTCTATATTATGTAGGGTTTTTAATAGGAATGGGTGATAAATTTTGTCAAATACTTTTTCTGTATCTTCTGAGAAAATCATATAATTTCTGTTACTTGGCTTATTAATCTAATCAATTATGATAATAGTTGTAGCCCGGCATTCCTGGTATAAATACTACTTTGTCAAGTTTATTGACATTTTTGTGTAAGTTCCATGTATCAGCAAGAAAAATATATTCCTTTTGATACCCATTTAGTTTTGTCCCAAAGTCTATCATACTTTAAAAAAAAATCTATTTGCTTCCTTAACATTTTTATCTTTTTATTTTTTTACATAATTTTTTATTGACAGAACCCATGCCAGGGTAATTTTTTACAATATTATCCCTTGCACTCACTTCTGTTCCAGTTTTTCCCCTCCCTCCCTCCACCTCCGCCCCCAGATGGCAAGCAGTCCTTTACATGTTAAATAGGTTACAGTATATCCTAGATACAATATATTTGTGCAGAACCGAACAGTTCTCTTGTTGCACAGGGAGAATTGGATTCAGAAGGTATAAATAACCCGGGAAGAAAAAGAAAAATGCAAGCAGTTTACATTCATTTCCCAGTGTTCTTTCTTTGGGTGTAGCTGCTTCTGTCCATCCTTGATCAATTGAAACTGAATTAGATCTCTTTATCGAAGAGATCCATTTCCATCAGAATACATCCTTATACAGTATTGTTGTTGAGGTATATAATGATCTCCTGGTTCTGCTCATTTCACTTAGCATCAGTTCATGTAAGTCTCGCCAGTCCTCTCTGTATTCATCCTGCTGATCATTTCTTACAGAACAATAATATTCCATAACATTCATATACCACAATTTACCCAACCATTCTCCAATTGATGAGCATCCACTCATTTTCCAGTTTCTAGCCACTACAAACAGGACTGCCACAAACATTTTGGCACATAGAGGTACTTTTCTCTTCTTTAGTATCTCTTTGGGGTATGAGCCCAATAGTAGCACTGCTGGATCAAAGGGTAAGCACAGTTTGATAACTTTTTGTGTATAATCCAGATTGCTCTCCAGAATGGTTGGATTCGTTCACAATTCCACCAAAAATGCATCAATGTCCCAGTTTTAAATATATGCTCCTGACTATTTTAAGGAAAAGTCCATTTATTACTATTATCTAAAGTGTTTTTATTAGGAATGGATGTTGGGTTTTATCAAATGCTTTTTTCTGCCTCTATTGGAATGATCATATGTTTTTTGTTAATTTGGTTATTGATAAAGTCAATTATGCTAATAGTTTTCCTAATATTGAACCAGCCCTGCATTCCCGGTATAAATCCTACTTGGTCATAGTGTATTATCTTGGGGCTAGTTTTCTGTAATCTTTTTACTAATATTTTATTTAAGATTTTAGCATCAATATTCATTAGGCAGATTGGTCTATAATTTTCTTTCTCTGTTTTCAACCTACCTGGTTTAGGTATCAGTACCATGTCTGTGTCATAAAAGGAATTTGGTAGGACTCCTTCAATTCTTATTTTTTTCAAATAGTTTTTATAGCATTGGAGTTATTTGTTCTTTGAATGTGTGGTAGAATTTCACATGTAAATCCATCTAGTTCTGGGGATTTTTTCTTAGAAAGTTGGTTAATAGCTTGTTTTGTTTCTTTTTCTTAAATGGGATTGTTTAGTCTATTTACTTCTTCCTCTGTTAATCTGGGCAAGCTATATTTTTGAAGGTATTCTTACATTTCATTTAAATTGTCGAATTTATTGGCATAAAGTTGGACTAAATAACTCCTAATTATTGTTCTAATTTCCTCTTTATTAATGGTAAGTTCTCCCTTTTCATTTTTAAGACTAACAATTTGATTTTCCTCTTTCCTTTTTTAAATCAGATTTACTAAGGGTTTGTCTATTTTGTTGTTGTTGTTTTTTTCATAGAACAAACTCTTAGTTTTATTAATTAATTAAACAGTTTTTTTTTTAATTTTCAATTTTATTGATCTCTCCTTTTATTTTTAGAATTTCAAGTTTAATGTTTGGCTGGGGTTTTTTAATTTGTTCCTTTTCTAGCATTTTTAGTTGCAAGCCCATTCATTGACCTTTTCTTTCTCTATTTTATGCAAGTAGGCCTCTAGCGATATGAAATTTCCCCTTATTACCCCTTTGGCTGCATCCCACACATTTTGGTATGTTATCTAATTATTGTCATTCTCTTGACTGAAATTATTGATTGTGTGTATCATTAGTTGTTTCACTCATTCCTTCAGAATTACATTATTTAGTTTCCAATTAATTTTTGGTGTATTATCCCCTGGCCTTTTATTGCACATAATTTTTATTGCATCATGATTTGAGAAAAATGCATTTGCTATTTTTGCCTTTCTGCCTTTGAATATGAGGTTTTTATGCACTAACATATGGTCAGTTTTTGTATAGGTTCCATGTATTGGTGAGAAAAAAGTATACTTCTTTCTGTCTCCTTTCAATTATCTCCAAAGTTTTGTCATCCCTAACTTCCCTTTTATTTTTTTTTTAAATTAGAGACTTTAATTTTTAAAAAACATATGCATGTACAATTCTTCAACATTAACCCTCGCGAAACCCTGTGGTGCAATTTTCCCCTGCTTCCCCCATCTCCTCCCCTAAATGGCAAGTAGTCCAATATATGTTAAAAATGGTAGAAATATGTTAAATACAATATATGTATGCATATGTATACACACAATTATTGTACCGCACAAGAAAAAAAAAAGAGAGAAACAAAATAAAATGTAAGATAACAACAAAAGGAATGATAATGTTATGTTGTGAGCCACACTCAGTTCCCAGAGTTCTCTCTCTGGATGTAGGTGGCTCTCCTCATCAATGAAAATTTTAAACTGGTTTGAACCATCTCATTGTTGAAGAGAACCATGTCCATCAGAATTGATCATGATATAATCTTATTTTTGCAGTGTACAATGAGATCCTGCTTTTGCTTATTTCACTTAGCATCAGTTCATTTAAGTCTCTCTAGGCCTCTCTGAAATCCTCCTGCTGGTCGTTTCTTATAGTACAATAATATTCCATAACCTTCATGTACCATAATTTATTCAGCCATTCTCCAGTTTATGGGCATCCCTTCAGTTTGCTGTTTCTTGCCCCTACCAAAAAAAAAAGGCTGCCATAAATATTTTTGCACATGTAAGTCCCTTTCCATCTTTTAAAATCTCTTTTGGATATAAGCCCAACTAAAAACACTGCTAGATCAAAAGGTATAAACAGTTTGATAACTTTTTAAACACAGTTCCAAATTTCTCTCCAGAATAGTTGGATCCCTTCACAGTGCCTGCTTGCACTTGACCCACCTCCCGCTATACAATCCTTTTCTGGAAAACTTCGAAATTATCTTCTGCTGGTAATTTTTTATACTTTCAGTATTTGTGGATTCTCCCAGCCAGTGGCTGGATTTGCTAATTAATCTGAAGATCATTTGAGAAGGTCAGAAAAAAACTTGTGTCCTCTCTGCCATCTTGGCTCCAACCCTTCCCCTATCCCTAACTTTTCTAGGATTCTTTTTAACTCTTCATCTTCTTTCTTATTTATTTTGTAAATCAATTTATCTAGTTCTGAGAAAACAATTTGGAGATCAGCACTAATATAGTTGTGCTGTCTAATTATTCTTGCAGCTCCCTTAACTTCTCTAGGAATTTGGATGCTATACCACTTAGTGCAAATATGTTTAGTATTGATATTACTTTATTATCTATATGATCTTTAAGTAGAATGTAGTTTTCTTCCATACTTATTTTAATTAGACCTATTTTTGCTTTTCTTTGATCTTAGATCAAGATTGCTACCCCTGCTTTTCTTTCTTTCTTTTTTTTTTTTAACTTCAGTTGAAGCATAATAGATTATGTTCCAAGCTTTTTTAGCTTTACTTTGTATGTATCACTCTGTTTTTAATGTGTTTCTTGTAAACAACAAATTTTAGGATTCTTTTAATCCAGTTAGCTATCTCCTTCTGTTTTTGGGAGAGTTTCTCTCATTTACATTCACAGAGAAAATTACTTGCCATCTTGTTTACCTCTGTTTTATTTTTCCTCTTTCCTTTCCCCCTTTTTCAGTTTTTCAGTATTTTGTCACTAATCACCTACTCCCTTGAACAGCCCTCCCCTTTTGCAACCCCTTCCCCTTTCTTATAAATTTCCCTGGCTATCTCTTCTACCTTCTATTAGTCTTTCCTCCTTTTCCCCCCTTCCCCTCCTACTTTCCTATAGGGTTATATAACCTTCTTTGTGAAGATGAATGTGTCAGATATTCTCTCTTTTATCCAAATCCGATGAGATTAATATTTGTACAAGGCTCACTCCCCTCTCCTCTTTCCCTCAATTGCAATAGCTCTTTTTTTCCTCCTCATGAGATTTAATTTACCCCATTTTAACTCTATTTTTTCTTCTTCCAGTAAAATCACATTTCCTCCTCTACTTTCTTTTTAAAATCATCATTATTAAATCAAATTATACATGTTCTCTATAATTATACCCATAAGAAAATTACAGAACTAAAGCATTAAATGTATCATATAAGGGATATAAGGTTTTTTACTTTAAAATGAACGTTATATTTGTTTCCTTTTTAGGCTTCTCTTGAGTTCAGTATTTGAAGATCAAATTTTCTATTCAGCTCTGGTCTTTTTATCAGAAATAGATGAAATTCACTTGTTTCATTGAATATTCATCTTTTCCCTTGAAAGATGATGTTTAATTTTGCTGGATAGAGGATTCCTGGCTGCATTCTAAGTTCTTTTGTCTTTCACAATATTAGATTCCATGCCCTTCAGTTTTTTAAAGTGAAAGATGCTAAGTCTTTTGTAATTCTGATCATGGCTCTTTAATAGGTAAATTGTTTCCTTCTGGCTGCTTGCAATATTTTTTCCTTGATTTGATAATTTTGAAATTTAACTACAGTATTCCTTTTGTTTTCATTTTGTGGTCTCTTTCAGGAGCTGATTGGGAATTCTTTCAGTGGTTATTTTACCGTGTGGTTCTAGGACACTAGACAGTTTTCCTTGATGATTTCCTGAAAAATGATGTTTAAATCTTTTTTCATCATGGTTTTTGGGAAGTCCTACAATTCTTAGATTGTCTCTTCAAGATCTGTTTTTCAGGTGAGTTGTTATTGCAATGAAGTATTTCACAATTTCTTCAATTATTATTATTATTTTTTACTTATTCTTGAAGTTTCATTGAGTCATTCACTTCCAATTGTTTGATTCTAATTTCTTCAGATAACTTTTTTATCTCCTTTTACATTTGGCTAATTGAGATACTTTGTTCATTGTTTTTTTTTTTTTCCATTTCACATATTCTGTTTTTCTAAGAATCTGTTCTTTTTCATAACTATTTTGTAAGGAGTTTTATACTTTTTTTCCGATTTGTCAAGTCTATTTATAAAGACTTTTCTTCAGATAATTTCTGGTTTTCCTTTACTTTACCCTCTTGCAAAGATTTCATTTCATTTCCCTATTTTTGTTCTCTCTTTTAAGTTCCTTTTTGACTTCTTCCAAAAGAGAATTATGAAATGGGGACCAACTCATATTACGCTTTGGGACTTCTTCTGGAGCTGACTTGCTTTCAGAATCCTCAGAGTTTGAGGTCTATTCTCTTTCTACATAAAAGCTAAATATGGTCAGAGTTATTTTTGGTTTTTTGCTCTTTCCTTTTTTACTTTTTTAAAAAGCTTTTTATTTTGAAAAATGAAAATTATCATATGCACAGATAATTTTTAACAATGACCCTTGTATAGCCTTATGTTTCAGATTTTCCCCTCCTTCCTCCCACTCCCTTCCCTAGATGGTAAGCAATCCAATATATGGTAAACATGTTAAAATATATATTAAATCCAGTATGTGTAAACATTTTTAGAAGTGTCTTGCTGCATAAGAAAAATCAAATCAAAAAGAAAATAAATAAGAAAACAAAATGCAAGCAAACAATAACAAAAAGAATTGAGAATGCTGTGTTGTGATCCATATTCAGATCCCACAGTCCACTCTCTGGGTGTAGATGGCTATCTTCATTACAAGATCATTGGAGCTGGAATCAATCATCTCATTGTTTGAAAGAGTCATGTTCATCAGAATTGATCATCCTATAATATTGATATTGTTATGTAAAATGATTTCCTGGTTCTTCTCATTTCACTCATATAAGTCTTTCCAGACCTTTCTGAAATCATCCTGATGAACATTACTTATAGAATAATAAGATTCCATAACATTCATATGCCATAACTTATTCAGACATTCTTTAACTGAAGGGCATCCATTCAATTTCCAGTTTCTTGCCACTACAAAGAGGGCTGCTCTGAATATTTTTGCACGTGTGGGTCTCTTTTCTTCCTTTAAAATCTCTTTGGCATAAGAGCCCAATAGGAATACTGGGGGTATGCACAGGCTAATAACTTTTCATTGCTCATTCTTTTTAAAGATTGTAGTATGCTTTTAGGGCAAAGGGAAAACAGTGGCTGTAGTTTGCCTTGGGGTGGTTCTGCTGACTGCCTTTGGTGTTGAGTAGGTATGGCCAAGTCCCATTTTTTCTGGTGTTCTGAGGTTCAGAGGCTCACAATCTGCCTTTTGTACTCACTTTGGTGGTCCCAGAACAAATCTGCTGAAATAATGGTTTGTAAGTAGGAAAGAACAGCCTGAGAACCTCATAGTAAATTTCCTGGTATGCAGATGACACAATGCCATGGCTCCCCACCTCAGCTCTTTCCCCAAGGCTTCCTATTCTGTGGTCTGGGCTCAGCAGATTCTCTTCCTGCCTGATAGAAAAAGGCCTTTTCTTCCAAAGTATCTTCTTCTGGAAATTTTTTGTATTCCAAATATTTGTGGGTACTTTCATTCTAAAAACTGTTCAGAGGTTTAACCTGATGTTAGTTTGAGGGTAGCTCAGAGGAGATCTAATAGCTCTATGTCTCCTCTCCATCATCTTGGCTCTGCCTCTCTCCCATTTTTTTTTCTAACTCATAAAGAAACTTTTGTTTTCCTACCTTTTAAATATCATAGGACAAGAGATGAAGGAGTTATAGAATATAATTCCTGTCCCAAAGTTCATTGCTATAAAACTTTCCTGATTGGTGGAAATTAATAGGTAAATATATGAGGCAGCATTGGTGAGAAACAATATCTTCAGTAGTCAGTCATTTATAGAGTTTTCTAATGGAAGTCCCCTTTGAGACTTTCTATTCCAGAGACTTTGAATATAGTGTTGTGTGCTTCTGACTTTGAGGGAAAATATAAAAGAGACCAACCTTACTTTCAGATGCTGAAGAAAAAGACTAGGAAGATAGTCTCAGAGGTCGTGTCAAGTTAACTGAATAAAGGAATATATTCACCTGAGCTCTCTCCCCAAACCTCTTCAAATTATATAATGACTCTTAAAAAATTCCATAGTGACAGAACCCATAAAAATATAGAGTGAAACAGTTTTCTAGTCCAAGAGAACTCAGAAAATGTTTCTTACTTCACAGTGAGAGTGAAGCACTGTTCAGCACAATCCACCAAATGTAGAATAAAACCCAGCAAACAAGGATCAGGATCTATGATCTAATGAATCAGCAGTGGCAGCCACAGCTGCTTTAGGAGTTCTCAACCCACAAACAATAAGGGAGTCAAACAACTGGCCAGAAGGAGATTACAGAAGTTTCTTTGTTAGGACTGAGGTAGGTAGGACTCATTTATATTGCCCATACTTATATCTGGGTCATAGTTCTGGGTAGGAGTCCCAGAGCAAGAAGGAATACCAGCATATGAAAGCTTGGAGTCACAGGGAAATGATACCCTTCTCATAGTTTTAAAGCAAAATATAAGACTTTGGGTAACTCACAGTCCAGAGTCCAGGTCAGTGAAAGAGCAAACACCTCTCTTTAGATAACACCACCTTGGAAGAACTGAAACTTAATTATCTAAAAGTACCTCTGGAAAAAAACTATATAAACTCTTGAATATTAGGGCAGTGTATTCTCTCTCCTAGAAGCAAAACCCTAATTTAACAAAGAGTTAAAAGTCAAGAAATAAGCTGGGGAAATGCGTAAACCACAGAAAAAATTCTGACCATAAAAAAGTTACTATGATGATAAGGAAAATCAAAACACACTCAGAAGAAAATAAAAAGTCAGAGCTCCTATTATCCTTCAAGTTTCCAAGACATCCAAAAAAAAAAAAAAAGGAAATCAGTCTCCAGCCACAGAAGAACTCAAAAGGGATTTTGAAAACAATGTGGTAAAAGAAAAAAAAATGGGAAGAGAAATAGGAGTGATACAAGAAAATAATGAAAAACAAATGAACAGCTTGCTAAAGGAGACACAAAAATATGTAAAGCTAACACCATAACAAAAAGAAAAAAGAAAAACAGACTATGTCAAAAGTTTACATATGTATAAAAAGTAAATGAGAGAAGAATTCTTCAAAAAGCAGTATTAGTCAATTGGAAAGAGAGGTACAAAACTGCATCGAAGATTAAAAAGAACCTTAAAATGCAGAACTGGCCAAATAGAAAAGGAGTTGCAACAGCCCAAAGAAGGAAGGAATTCTTTAAAAATCAGAACTGAGCAAATGGAAGCTAATGAGTTTATGGGAAAACAAAAAAACAAGAAAAGAAAATTAAAAGACTGAACAAAAAATTAGTGTGATGTATTTGCTTTAAAAAAAAAAAACAGTTGATATAGAAAATAGATCCAGAAGAAATAATTTAAGGGTTATTAGATTACCTGAAATCATGATGCCCACAAAAAGCCTAAACATCATTTTCAGTAAACTATCAAAGAAAACTGCCCTGGCATTCTAGAACCATAAGATAAAATAGAAATAGAATGTATCCATCAATTAGCTCCAAAAGACATCCCAAAATGAAAACTCACAAGAATATTATAGTCAAATTCTAGACTTCAAGGTCAAGGAGAAAATACTGCAAGCAGTCAGAAAGAATTAAGTCTGGATAACACATGTTTTAGCAACTTTTAGAGTAAAGGATCAGAGGGCTTGGGATATTATATCCCAAAAGGCAAAGAATCTAGGATTGCAACCAAGGAAAATTAGCCACAAAATTTTATATAATCATTCATGTGAAACCCATAATACATATTGCTGAGAATTCTTTGGTCTATGTTTTCTTTCACAGCATAATTATTGTGGAAATGTTTTGCATGTAGTTTATACATATTTTTCATACAGTTTATACGTGTATAAACTGTATTATTGTTTACCTTCTCTATGAATGAGTGATGTGGAAGAAAGGAGAAAGACAATTTGAAACTCAAAGGTTTTTTTTTTTTTTTAATGGATGTTAAAAACCTCTTGATACATAACCGGAAAAAATAAAATGCTGTTATTTTATTTTAAAAAGATAGTTGTTTTCATTATGTCTTTAACACTGTTTTGTTCTTACAGAGCTTTTGGGGACTTTTCACTTGGCTGAGATAAAAATTTTTCTTTTTTGGTTTAATTGTGTTATCTCACCCTCAGTGGAAGAACTCTTTTAATGTCTACTGTCTTGTATCTACTCCAATATATCCCTTCTTTGACCTTTTTCATTTTGATTTATTTAATTATATGTATATGTATATGTATATGTATAATAAACATTATATTTGCAATGTGTTTCCATTGTGGCATTAGCATTAGGTAGATATAAGAATTAATAGATATAGGGCTCAGATCCTAACTTCCCCCCAAATGTCAATATGATCAAATGTTAGCTTAAATTCAATCATATAACTTAGCTAAACAACATTTAAGGGCACTGATACAAAGCTATAGGTGTATAAAATAGATAGATACAGTGATCTCTCTGTCTTTCTGTGTTTGTGTCTCTTCCTCTGTCTCTGTCTCTCTTCTCTCTCTCTCTCTCTCTCTTTCTTTCTTGCTCTTTCTCTCCATATTTTTAGCCCAGTACTACCCCTGCCTGAGGAAAGTGGAGTTGTGGTCTTTCCCTCCTACTTCCTGTTTCCACTTCTGAGAAGAATAAGAGACATCCTTGTAAAAGTGTTGGGGGAGAAAAAGTCACAGATGTATATTAATATTCTTCCTCCCTTCTAGATACACTCTGAGTCACTTCTTGTGACAGGGTTGACATGAGCAAAGATTTTGTTTCTGCCTTCTATGTATTCTTTCTGACCATCAATGTGGAATCCACATAATCTCAAATGACAAAAACACATGGCAGCAGATCATCGGATAATTCCCAAGAAATTGGTCTTTAAGTCAGGATTCTATAGGATAAATGTGTCTGATTTAATGTTACATATGCTCCCTTTGAAAACAGAGTAAAATCCTATCAATAGAACTGCTTATGTTATTCTTTTGGTAGTCCTTTCAGAAATTTTTTGCTAGATGCTGAATGATTATGAGGGAGCTTGTGTTTGTGTACTTGTAGGTGAATGTCTGAGTGTATGTGTGTGTGTGTGTGTGTGTGTGTGTGTGTCCTTGCATGTGTGTATATGTATGTGTCAATAAAATAACAAAACTACAAATTAGCTGATGCTAAACAAAACAGCAGGCTACTCATTGTTAAACATCTTATTAACTTTATAAGGGTGTTAAATCTATAATAAAAGCAGAAAGAAAATACAGAAGAGAGTTGCTCATTAAGATGAGATCATGATCACACTTGAAAGGCATGTATGAGGTGAATTTCCTCATATCTATTAAGATGCTTGAAGGGATCATTAAGAACAGAACTTCTCCTAAATAGAAGGATCAATTAGAGATGGCCAAGCACAAAGCTTACTCTCATTAGAGCATGATTGCTTTCTTCCTCTCCATGTACTTACTCTGAGGATTAATTTCAGTATTTGATAATCATACCCATAGAAGAATGATACCAAAATTTGGAGCTCAATATTCTGTGAAAGAATATAATTATTTTTATGGTTTATTTTCATTTTCAAGAATGTATCTGCCACATACCATAACTAGGACAAATGATAACCTGTCTTCTTAAACAATATGAAATGCAGTGTTTTTAGAACATGAAAAATATTGTAAGTTATCAGAAATTCCAATTCAAGAATATTCTTTATTTTGATTTCTCCCACTCTTGTTGGACATATGTGATCATATTTATGTATGTACTTTCTTTTCTTTTTTTAAACAGCTACTAAAAAGAAAAAAAAAGAGATGAATGAAAAAATCAAACCATATATTTTCAGTATAGCATTGGGTCATTGATGCTATTTCATGTTTTGCCTCAGTTCTGTTTCAGAAAAAAAAGGTAATCTGAATACATGTAATGATGTTCTTTCTTCTTGTTGGATGCAGAAATCTAGAGGGTTTAAATTACTTGACTATAGTTATCTTGTTAGAGTCCTAGAGTTTGAATTATTTGAAATAAACTGTAATTTTGATATGATTTCATTTTGTTACAGCAATACTCATGTGCTGGCTTCTGAAGAAACAATAATGACTAGAATTTATCACCTTAACTAGATTAAAGTATGTTGAGTTTAGTTTTCTATATTTAGTTAATACCATTTGTAAGGTAAGTACTGGATATTGTGACAGACACATATTGCACATTGTTCTCTTTCATTGCATTTTTAATTTGGGCACTCAAAGAATATTCTAAGGATACCTGAAACAGTATTAATTCTTAAGGAATTAACTTCAAAGATAGTTAGATATACTGTAATATCTGTTTCTTTGGGAAATAAGCATTTCAAAGGATATTCAAACCAATGATGAAAAATAGCTTGTTGCATTGTGGTATAAAGGAAAATAAGCTTTACAATGAAAAAAAAAAACATATGAACTGACAAACTACTTTGAATTTTATAAATACTTAAAGAATAAAGTTACAAAATTATGTATACTGGAAAAAAGGAAAAGATCTAACCAAATTTTTTTATGATAAAAATATATTATTGCTCCCTCAAACAGGGAGAGTTATATGAGAGAGAGTGAGAGAGAGAGAGACACACATACATACACAAGGACAGAAACAGAGACAGAGAGACAGAGACAGAGCAAAAGAAAGAGACTTAGGGAACCATGGTAAATATTCCTAATCGATATCAATGCAAAATTAAATAAGCAAAATGTTAGGAAAGAGAATTTACCAATGCATTCTAAAGAGTTTATATTTTAATAAGGAAGATGTTATGTTAGGAATTTACATCTTTTTATTCTTTAGGCCGAGGCCTCCTTCTTCATTCAGGTCCATCTCCAGTTTTGCTGAACTATATCTTGACACTGGACCCTGATGACTACACGGGAGAAATTGAGCCTGCTAACTTTGCATAGCCCTCCCTCCCTTAAGTTCAATTCACTTACATGTCATGGCATCAGTTCCCAGATACTATGGGAAGGACAAACAATAACACACCACCACACACATATGTTTCTATTTATGCTTAATGAAATCTTTATCAGAGAAGCTAGAAAGATTATAAATATATAATATAGATTATATTTATTTAACACATGCAATCATTATATAGGTAAGCATTATATATAAATGTATACATATCCATACATACACTCATGTAAACATATCCATATACAAAAATACATTGTAGATACATGTGTATGTATATGATTCACATTTATAAATGCTCTTCCTCACTTGTCTAGCCATGCTTTTGTACAATTTTTAAGTTTTGCTTCAACATGCAAACAAGTTATATATTCACTTCAACATCAAACTTTCTACCTCTTGAAAGAATTACCTGTTTGCCCTTGAAGAGATTTGGCATATAACTGCATTTTCTTTTTATCTTTAGACTCTAGAGAGGTCCTAGTTTCTACTACCCATTTCCTTTTATTTAATATTTTCTGCTTTTCACACAATAAAAGCATTTACATGAGACACATGCTGGGCAATGTGCTTTTAAGTGAAAAGATGGTTCAGCATTCTTGTCTGACTAATTAATAGATTTTTCAAGGATTCTAGGTAAGAACTCAAACCAACACAAGTTTGAAACTTTTAAGAGCTAGCCCTCACTCTTTATTCCATGCCCCCAAAGGAGCATATTAGTCATTCTAAACATTTTCCTCCTGCTTAGCACTCCTTAACAGTACATCACTTCTCATTTGTTGTAACTTCAGATTGTGTGTACAACACTATGACCTCTAGACCTATTTTATCTTAATCTTTTTCTCCCTAAATTTTCTTGGCTCAAGTGAAATATGGTTGCCTTAGTTGGATAGTAACTGGAGTTATTCCACAGATTTCAGCATGGGAGAAAAGATGTTTTCAGTTTTCTAATTCCAGTTATAATTTTATAGCCTTGCATAGTCTTCCTCATTTCCAGATCTTAATAGAATGTGAGACTGAGCAAAGACTACAGAGTAAAATAAGCAACTCGACTGACCCTTCACCCAAATCACTCTAAATTATTTTAATGATTCTACACAAATTTTGCAGTGTCAAATACACTGCAAATACACAAATACACAATTAAAATACACAAAAAGATGGAGTAGAATATTTCCCTGTAGAAGACAACTTAGAAGGTGACCTGAAAAGATCTCTTACACTTCCCAGAGTTCTGGAAGTCCATTATATGTCCTGCTTCAGGTCACACTAATACAGCCTTAGAACCAGCCCCAGCCCCACACAGCAAAGCATGATTTCTGAATCAGTAAAAGTACTAGTGCTTCCAACATCTGTCAGTCCAGAGACAGGAAAAACAATTTGGAACATCAACAGAAACTTTTGTGGAACCAGATGGGAATCCAGTGTGCAGACAACACAAGTGTAGCCACAGTACTACCAAAGCAGGAATCTAGCTACAAATCTCTAAATCAGCAGCAGCACTGTCAGTTTTTGCCAGCCAGAGAAACAAATGATGACTTGGAAGGTCAGCAAGGAGGGCTTGTTCATAGGGAGAAAGGGCCCTGGGAAACTATTATATTAGGAGTGTACATGAGCAATGGTGGCTCTGGCAGCTTTGGAGACCTCAGCTCATAGAGGTCTCTTTGTTGAGACTGAGGAAGAACTCTGTCTCTTTAGCAGAATAGCTCCTTCTGGGTGCAGAAGATGCTTTTCATCCCAAGTCTATTGGAATCAACTTGAATTATCTCACTGATGAAAAGAGCCATTTCTATAAGAATTGATCATCACATAATCTTCTTATTGCTGTATACAATGTTTTCTTGATTCTACTCACTTCTCTTACCATCACTTAATGTAAGTCTTTCCAGGCCTCTCTGAAATTATCCTGCTCGTTTTTTTTTTTTTTTAATGGAATAATAATATTGCATAAAATTCATATGTCATAACTTATTCAGCCATATCCCAACTGATATGCATCCACTCAGTTTTCAGGTCCTTATCACTAGAAAAAAAAAAAGATGCTACAAAGATTTTTGCCCATGTGGGCCCTTTATTAATTTTTTGTGATTTCTTTAGGATACAGATCCCGTAAAGACTTCACTGAATCAAAAGGTATGCACAGTTTGATGATACTTTGAACATAGTTCCAAATTGAGCCCCAAAGTGGTTGAATTAATTCAAACTCCAACAATAGTGTATTAGTGTCCCAGTTTTCCCACATTCCCTTCAAACTTATCATCATCTTTTTCCTGTCATCTTCAGTAAATCTAAGAGATAAATCTAAGAGTATCTCAGTCTTAATTTGTGTTTCTCTGATCAACAGCTGATTTAAAACATTTTTATATGACTAAAATGTTTTAATATCTTTATCTGAAAACTGTACATATCCTTTGACCATTTATCAACTGAAAAATGGCTTGTATTCTTGTAAATTTGAATAAACTCTCTATATATTTTAGAAATGATGCCTTTATTGTAACACTTAAATGTAAAACTTTTCATCAGTTTTCTGCTTCCCTTTTGACTTTGGCTGTATTGGTTTTGTTACACACAAACTTTTTAATTTATTATAATCAAGTTCATCCATTTTGTATTCCATAATATTCTCTAGTTCTTATTTGGCTCTGAATTTGTTCCTTCCCCACAAATCTGAGAGGTAGATTATTTCTTGTTCTCTTAATTTGCTTATATTATGAATATGTCTAAACTATGAACTCATTTTTATCTTTTCATAGTGTTAGGTGCTGGTTAATATATAGTTTCCATACTGTTTTCCAATTTTTTATTAAAACTTTTTATTTACAAAAAAAATGTGGATTATTTTTCAGCATTAATCTTTGCAAAACCTTGTGTCTCAATTCCCCCCACCCCCCTTCCTTATTCCTCCTCTACATGGCAAGCAATCCAATATATGTTAAACATGGTAAAATATATATGTTAAATCCAATATATGCATATATATTTATACAATTATCTTGCTGCTCAAGAAAAATCAAATCAAAAAGGAAAAAAAATGAGAAAGAAAATAAAATGCAAGCAAACAACAATAAAAAGAGTGAAATTGATAAGTGGTGAACCACACCCAGTTCTCATAATCCTTTCTCTGGGTATAGATGGTTTGTATAGATGGTTCTTTTTGTCAAAAGATCATTGGAACTGGTCTGAATCATCTCTTTGTTGAAGAGAACAACGTCTATCCAAATTGGTCATCTTATAAACTTGTTGCTGTCATGTAGCATGATCTCCTGATTCTGCTCATTTCACTAAACATCAGTTCATGTAAGTCTCTCCAGGACTCTCTAAAATGATCCTGCTGATCATTTCTTAGCAAACAATAATATTCCCTAACATTCATGTACTATAACTAATTCAGCCATTTTCCAACTGATGCGCATCCATTTACTTTCCAGGTTCTTGCCACTACAAAAAGGGCTACCACAAACATTTTTGCACATGTGGGTCCCTTTCCCTCCTTTAAGATCTCTTTGGGATATAAACCCAATAGACACACTGCTGGATCAAAGGGTATACACAGCTTGATAACATTTTGGAACATAGTTCCAAATTGCTCTCCAGAATGGTTGAATCGATTCACAATTCCAACAACAATGTATTAGTGTATTAGTTTTCTGTCATCCCATTAAACATTCATTATTATCTTTTCCTTTCATCTTAGCCAATCTCAAAGATGTATAGTGGTACCTCAAAGTTGTTTTAACATGCATTTCTATAATAAACAATGATCTAAAATCAATAAGATTTAGACACTTTTTTATATGACTAGAAATGATTTCAATTTCTTTATCAGAAAATTGCCTGTTCATATTTTTGACCATTTATCATTTGGAGAATGGCTTGGATTCGTATACATATGAGTCAGTTTTCTATATATTTTAGAAATGAGACCTTTATCAGAACCCTTGAGTGTAAAAATGCTTTCCCAGTTTATTGCTTTCCTTCTAATCTTGTCTACATCAGTTTGGTTTGTACAACAATTTTTTAACTTAATATAATAATCAAGATTATCTATTTTGTGTTCAATAATGAGTACCAGTTCTTCTTTGGTCACAGATTCCTTCCTTCTCCACAGATCTGAAAGATAAACTATATCCTATTTTTAACTTATTTGCTTATAATATCAATCTTTATGTCTAGATCATGAACTCATTTCAACTTTATCATGATATATTATTTTAGATGCAGGTCAATGCTTAGTTTCTGCCATACTGATTTCCAGTTTCCCATAAATATTTGTCAAATAGTGCGTACTTATCCCAAAAGCTGGGGTCTTTGGATTTGTCAAACACTGGATTACTATTATCATTGACTATTTTATCCTCTGAACCTAACCTATTCCACTGATTGATTTCTGGATTTCTTAGTAACAAATTATTTTGATGACATCTGCTTTATAATATAGTTTTAGATCTGGCACAACTAGACCACTTTCATTTGCATTTTTTTCATTAATTCACTTGAAATTTTTGTCTTTTTTTCTTCCATATGAATTTGTTATTATTTTTTCTAGATCTGTAGAATAATTTCTTGGGTGTTTGATTGGTATGGTACTGAATAAGTAGATTAAAATAGGTAGTATTGTCATTTTTATTATATTTGCTCGGCCTACCCAGGGGAACTTGATATTTTTCCAATTGATTAGATCCGACTTTATTTGTGTGGAAAGTGTTTTGTAGTTGTGTTCATATAGTTCCTGAATTTGCTTGGCAGGTAGACTCCCAAATATTTTATCTTATTTACAATTACTTTAAATAGAATTTCCTTTTATATCTCTTGTTAGTAATATATACAAATGCTGATGATTTATGTGGATTTATTTTGTATCCTGCAACGTTGCTGAAGTTGTGAATTGTTTCTAGTAGGTTTTTAGGTGATTCTCTAATGTTCTCTAAATACGTCATCATATCTTATACAATTTCTTTAATCTATTTTTTCTTCTCTTATTGCCAGTAATCATTCCTAATACAATATTGAACACTAATGCTAATAGTGCATAGCCTTGTTTCATCCTTGATCTAAATGCAAATGCTTTTGATTTGTCCCCATTACACATGCTGCATGCCTATGTTCTTAGTTAGATGTTACTGATTTTTTAAAGATATGACATTATCAATAATATGCTAATATTTATCTTTTCTAATTGTTTTTATATAAATAAGAATAATTTGTAAATTTCCATGACTGATTTAGGAATAGAGCTCTTAACTGATAATCTTATGTCATTTTGTTGTTGTTGCTGACCATGACTGCTGCCATCATTCACCCTACCTACATTTTGTGTTGGAGAAGCAAATAATCTCTTGAGATTTTTTTAAAAATATGTTTCTGAATTGAATTGTAAATTTAACCACTAAGGGTCTTGTTGTTTGTAGCTCTGCTTCTTGTTGATATATAGCTCTGTTTCTTGTTGATATGTTGTTGTTTTTTTCCTCTCTATAGATGATCTATCAATTTTTTAAAATCATACTTGTGTGTATGTGTGTATTATGTATGTATGTGTGCATGTGTATGTGTGTTCAGAAGTTCTGGGAAGTAGTCTTGTATTATTCTTGCATCATCAAGTACAGGGTTTTTTTTTTTTTTTTTTTTTTTTTTTTTTTTTTTTTTTGGTCTCTTCATGTTGTTTTTGTAGACTTCTGGATTGTCACTATGCATCTTTTCTTTAAATATGCTTTGTTTAGATAGGGAATATATTCTTTTCGGGTTTACTTTTGTTTTACTTTTCTTTCTAAGATGCCCTTCATTTCAATTGTGCATTTCTATTTTTTTTCATTTATTACTTTTCCGTGATGAGTTTTGCAATCACAGAATTAAGTTTTTGTTGTTTTCCTATTCTATCAATTACTTTTGCTGTATGTCATAAATCCTGCTTTCATAATTCTTATTTTTCTTATAAATAATTCAGAAACTATCATGCTTTCATGCTGTCCTCATAATCTACAAAATCTTAGACCTCATCAAATGTGGAGTCATTTCCTCTTGCTTTGCAATATTTGTTAATAAATTACTGAATTCACTTATTCAATTTGAAGACAATTGTTCCTTTTGATATTATTTTCCCTGTTGAAATATTGGCTTATGTTCAAGATTTTGATTTTCCTCCTTTCTGAGACCTGTTATAATTTATTTCTTTTTCACTCTTATTAATCATTTTCTGTTTTTTTCTTCTTTGATAGTGATTTCCCTGGGGCCTGGATTTCAAAGTATACTAAGCTCCTTCTTTGCTGGAAAATTCACAATTTACCATCTCAGCCCTCTTTCTCAACTTATTTTTAGGAAGAGAGAAATGGTATCAACAATTTGCTAAATACTTTCATTTAGGCTTAAAATAATGCTGCATGTTCTTGCTTCCATTCAATGTCCTGTTTTGACATCCTCTCTTGTTCCTTTCCCTCAGTTTCCTGATCTGAAACCAGAAGTTTACAGATATCTTTTGTTGATCTTATAGGATTTATTTCTGTACTTTGGATTTCTGAGTGTCTGGGAATATGGGATACAGGGTGTAGAGTTGAGATTATTTCAGGCTTAGACATATATCTTGATCCCCTCTATCTCTTCCTCTTTTCCTGCAGAGATGTTTAACAGTACAGAACACTGCTGCCACAGCCTTGGTTATTTATCAAAGTCTTAGTAATTTTCTGCAGTCTGGAGCCTGAATCTTCAAAGTACCAGAAAGCAAAAGGCTGAACCAAGGTGTAGGACTGGGTTTTGTTGAAAATCTATCAGTTGGGTCCTTGGGTTAACTAGTGCATTTTTGCCGTGATAGCACAATGAGAGGTAGGATAAAGTTTGTTGAATGAGCTTAGGATAGGGTAAGTTCATTGATTTTCCTTTTATTTTTATCATTCTTTTTGAATTCCAGGCATTTCAAACTATGAAGACAGCTGAAGTTAATTTATATTTATCTCTTACATATATTTTCATTTTTTCAAAAGTATATAAGGCCATGAAGCTATGGAAAATGTCTTGTCCCCTATCTTGTTAATCACATAAGTTAAATGTATCTTCTATTTAAAACATTGTTAACAATCATTCTATATTCACACTCACACACACACACACACACACACACAATTTCTATTTCTTATTTGTTATTCACTCCATGCATCCAATGCAACTAATCTATTTTTCTCTTTATAAAGAAGTTCCTTAGTAAAAACTTATATTTCATTTGGTGATGATTTGGATATCAATATAAGGGATTATACCACAATAATTTATTTATTGTTCTTTAGTTCACCTATAATTGTTATTTAGATGTTTAGAGATTATAATATTCCAAGAATTGTACTCATATGACATAATCAAAATAATATATATTTAAAAATTCTGTGTATAAATACACACCAGAAAACAGTTTAGAGTCTCCAAAAACATAACACAGTTTCCCCAAATAAATCTACTCCATTCTTTCTCTTATTCAATCCAGGACTGAACTCATTAACTATCGATGGCACATGTCCTAGATTTATGTATTGATATTTTCAATACTATTTCAATAGTGTTGACATCCAGCTCCATATTTTTTTTAATCTGAGGAATAGACTTTTAAAATCTATTCTGGTTTTTCTTTAATAGATTATTAGAGTGACATTTATCTCACAAATGTAGCTCAGTACTTTCTCTGTACTTGATATTTTCAATAACAATCATCTGGAGGACCACACAATTTGTAGAGAAATGTCTTTCCTTTCAATTTTTTGTATATTGTTGTTTTTGACTGTGACAAACACGCTTGATAATTATTTATGTTCTTGCCTTGATTAACATCAATCATCATGGGATTATTAAACAGTTATCCATGTGGTTGTACTTATCAATTGAAATTGTGCTGTTTTAATCTAAGCACAAGAGAGTCATCATTAGAGAAAGGATTTAAGGCTGCATTTGCTTTATTGATACATTTTTTTGTCAACAAAAAATAAACAGATGTGATTTTTGTACATTTCAGTCAATTGTATGCTTAGAAAGATACGATATGCTTTAAAAATTGCTTGTAAAATCTTCTAGTGATCATTTTCATGAAAAATATCCTTGAGCTATATGTATCTAATTCTCTATAGATCATTCAAGATGAGAAAGTAAAGATGCAGTTTAATATATGTCCTTTAAAAATTACCCTTTTGTGTTTAATCATTGTTTTTGTATCTTCTTTAAAATATCTTGGAAAGTAATCTTTTTGTATTATTTGTTTAATCCTCTGACATAGACACTAGTGCACCAATTAGTGTATCTTTATGTAGGTCTATTTTAGCTTATATTGTTGCACCAATTAGTGTATCTTTATGCAAGTCTATTTTAGCTTATATTGTTTATGACCACTGAAGATTCAAGTAACTGTCTGCCAAATGCTATTTCCTTATACTTTGATAGATATAATAAACTCACCCATTTCTTTTATATTATTCTCTGTGTAAAAACTTGTGAGTAGCCATTTTCTTTTTGTTGCTTTTATTATTAGAATATAAAAATTGATTTAACTCCATTCATAATACATCTAGTCATTACTCAATAGATTTTTCATATTTGCAGTGGTTAGTATTTATAAGTTATCTTATAGACACTGTTGCCTCCTTTTCAACTACTCAGCTATTATCTCTGAAGAAGTAGAGAGTGCCACAAGAATATTATGGATCATATACTACTACTACTACTACTACTACTACTACTACTACTACTACTACTACTATACTATTACTACTACTACTATATATATATATATATATATATATATATATATATATATAGTGTATGTAGATTTGCCTACTGCAATAATATAAACAATACTATAAATGAGGCAATTGTTCTCTAGACACCTATATATTTATGCTATCTTTATGTTATATTTTGAATAAAATTACTATTGTAATTTTTAGAAATCATCTTCAAATAAGAGAAAGAATACAAATAGTTGAAAATGGATGAAAATTGAGGGGTGGAGCCAAGATGGCAGAGAAGGCACGCATAACTTTCTAAGCTCCTCTCATGCCCACATGACCAACATTAAATTCAGCCTTAAAAATAGTGCTTGACTGGTAAAACCCACGAAGTTTACCAGCCAAAGATAATCTGGAAGATCACCAGGAAAGGTTTGTCCTGAGGGGCCAGGAACATATCAGGACAGGCAGAGAGAGACTAGCATCCCGGAGCAGACCGGGGCGGAGGTGACCTCTGAGGCTAGAGACAACTCTGCCATAGGCTAACTGCTCTGCCTTAATTATAAACCAGTAAACCGGCAGAGAAATCAAAGCCCAAAACAGAGGGTACTCTCTAAAAAATGCCAGAACCTAAAAAGTTCTGGTTATAACCACCCGAAACCAGAAGTGAATCAGCCCAGACTGTAATGCAGCCCTGCAGTCACATCCCACAGTACGGGGGCTTTTTCCGGAGGAGTTACAAATCTGCACAGCAGGGGAGCACAGCCCAGGGCAGCCTCTAATCTGCATAGCAAGGTGCTCGGCCTGGAGTAATAGAACTTTCACAGCTGATTGTGCTTCCCTGGGCAGGGACACTTCTGGTCCCTGTGGGACTATTCAGTGGTCAGCCTCTAATACCCAAAACCCCACTGCAGGCTTTGGCCTGGGGCAGTGACACTTTCACTGCCCACTTTCTAGCCCCAGTGCAGTCCTTGACTTGAACAGCGGAGTTCTTTGCAGGGAAGTGCAGGCCTGAGTTACTTCCAGGAGGAACTCTTTCCCAGAGCACTCATGTACCTCACTTTGCTTTGTAGCCGGTTGGCAGGAGAGCAACCTATCCATACACCTATCCCTGCTCTGCAGAGGAAGCTGGTAACCTCCTGGCCCTGAAGGCAGACCCTACAGGCTTTAACAAAATGAGTAAAAAAATCAAAAAGACAATCGATAGCTTCTATACAGAAAGAGAGCAGCTTTTCAACCCCAAGGAGACATAGAGCAGACAGTCTCCAGACAATTGTTGGTCCCCAAAACCAAAAAGCTCTCCTAGAAGACACTATTAAAAACCTTAAAAGAGAACTAGAAGAAAAATGGGGAAAGGAAAGAGAAGCTATGCAAGAGAGCAACAACTTCCTGCAATGTCAATAGGAAAAGGTAAAAAAAAAAAAAAAAAAAAAACCTCCCAAGAAGTGCAGCAAAACAGAACTTATAAATTGGAAAAGATTAAGAATTCCCAAGAAAGTAGGATCTGTGAATTGGACAAAGAAAACAATTCATTAAAAAAATTTAGTGAAATGGAAAAAAATTCCATACAGCAAAACAACTCATTTAAAAACTCAATTGGACATATAGAAAACGAAATTTAAAAAAAGCTAATGAAGAAGATAACTCTCTAAAAATTAGAACTGAACAAATAGAAATGACTGATTCATTGAGACATCAAGAATCTGTCAAGCAAAACCAAAAAAATGAGAGATTAGAAAAAAATGTCAAATGTTTTCTTGGGAAAACAACAGACCTGAAAAATAGATCTAGGAGAGATAATCTGAGGAAATTTGGACTACAGAAAAATTATGATAAAAAAAAAAAAAGCCTCGATACTATTTTACAGGAAATCATCAAAGAGAATTGCCCAGAAGTAATAGAACCAGAAGGTAAAATAAGCATTGAAAGAATTCATACAACACCTTCTGAAAAAAAAAAAAAAAAAAAAAAAAAAAACCTAAAATAAAAACTCCAAGGAATATTGTGACCAAATTTCAGAACTATCAGACTAAAGAAAAAATATTACAATCAGCCAGGAAAAAACAATTCAAATACCGAGGTGCCATAATAAGGGTCACTCAAAATCTGGTTGCCTCAACATTAAAGGATTGAAGGGCCTAGAATCTGATATTCCACAAGGCAAAAGAACTTGGAATGCAGCCAAGAATAACTACCCAGCTAAGCTGAGCATTTTTTTCCATGGAAGAAGGTGGACATTTAATGAAACAGAGGAATTCCATTTGTTTCTAAGGAAAAAACAGATTTAAATGGAAAAAAAAATTGCTTGCCAACAAGAGTCAAGAGAAGTAGAAAAAGGTAAAAGGAACTCTTGAGAACTATATTTCTGTTATGGATATACATAAAAACTACATGTATAATTTGATTTTACTGATATAACATAATAAAAGGATGTAGAAATGGAAAAGAGATAGTGTCAGAAAAAGGGAAAAGGGGAGATAAAAAGAGGGAAACTATATCCCACGATGAGGCAAAGGAAACCTATCATATCTGAGGGAACTTAGAGAGGAGGAGGAACATTATGTGAATCTTACTCTCATCAGAGTTGGCTCAAAGAAAAAATAATTGACATTTATTTTACAGAGAAACTTCTCTCACCTCATTAAAAAAGTGTGAGAGGGAAAGGGAAAAAGAAAAAGAGTAATAAGGGAAGGGTACAAGAAAGGGGAAGGAATTCAAAGGGAGGAGAGAGGGGTCCTAAAGAGGGAGAGTTGTGTGACACAAGGAGGGACCATAAGTTTAATACTAGGGAAGGGAAAAAGGGGTGAAAGAAAAAGAAAAGCACAATCCAGAGATATTATGATGGCAGGAAATACAGAATTAGTAATTTTAACCATAAATATGAATGGGATGAACCCTTCCATAAAGAAGAGGTGGATAGCAGACTGGATCAAAAGTCAGAACTCTACAATATGCTGTTTACAGGAAACACATTTAAAGCAGGGAGATACATACAGAGTAAAGGTAAAAGGCTGGAGCAGAATCTATTATGCTTCAAGTGAAGTAAAAAAAGGAGGGGTAGCCATCCTTATCTCAGATCATGCAAAAGCAAAAATTGATCTAATCAAAAGAGATAAGGAGGGAAACTATAGCTTGCTAGAGGGTACTATAGACAATGAAGCAATATCAATATTAAACATATATGCACCAACTTCCTAAAGGAGGAGTTAAGAGAGTTGTGAGAAGAAATAGACAGAAAAACTATAATAGTGGGAGATCTCAATCTTGCACTCTCAGATTTAGATAAATCAAATCACAAAACAAATATGAAAGAAATTAAAGAGGTAAATAGAATATTAGAAAAATTAGGTATGATAGCTCTTTGGAGAAAAGTGAATGGAGACAGAAAGGAATATACTTTCTTCTCAGCAATTCATGCAACCTACACAAAATTGACCATAGGACATAAAGACCTCAAAATTAAATGCAGGAAGGGAGAAATAGTAAATGCTTCCATTTCAGATCACAATGCAATAAAAAGTACATTCAACAAAAAGTTAGGAGTAAATAGACCAAAAAGTAATTGGAAACTAAATAATCTCATCTTAAAGAATGATTGGATGAAACAGCAAATTATAGACACAATTAATAATTTCACACGAGATAATGACAATGATGAAACATCATACCAAAATTTGTGGGAAGCAGCTAAAGCTGTAATAAGGGGAAATTTTATATCCTTAGAAACTTACTTGAATAAAATAGAGAAAAAGAAGATCAATGAATTGGGCTTTCAACTTAAAAAGCTAGAAAAAGACCAAATTAAAAACCCCTAATCAATTACTACACTTGAAATTCTAAAAAAAAAAAAAAAGGAGAAATTAATAATATTGAATGTAAACAAAGTGTTGAATTAATAAATAAAACTCAGAGTTGGTTTTATGAAAAAAACAATAAAATTGATAAACCTTTGGTAAATCTGATTAGAAAAAGAAAAGAAGAAAATCAAATTATTAGACTTAAAATGAAAAGGGAAAACTTTCCACCAATGAAGAGGAAATTAAAGAAATAATAAGGGGTTACTTTGCCCAACTTTATGCCAATAAATTTGATAACCTAAGTGAAATGGATGATTTCCTCCAAAAATATAGGCTTCCCAGATTAACAGAGGAGGAAGTAAATTACTTGAATAGTCCCATTTCAGAGAAAGAAATAGAACAAGCTATTAATCAACTTCCTAAAAAAAAAAAAATCCACAGGACCAGATGGATTTACATATGAATTCTACCAGACATTTAAAGAACAATTATCCCCAATGCTATATAAACTATTTGAAAAAATAGGGAATGAAGGAGTCCTACCAAATTCCTTTTATGACACAGACATGGTACTGATACCTAAATCAAGTAGGTTGAAAACAGAGAAAGAAAATTATAGACCTAAATAAGATATTAGCAAAAAGACTACAGAAAATCATCCCCAAGATAATACACCATGATCAAGTAGGATTTATACCAGGAATGCAGGGCTGGTTCAATATTGGGAAAACTATCAAAATAATTGGCCATATTAATAGCCAATTTAACAAAAAATCATATGATCATCTCAATAGATGTAGAGAAAGCATTTGATAAAATCCAACATCCCTTCCTATTAAAAACATTTGAGAGGATAGGAATAAATGGACTTTTCCTTAAAATAATAAGTAGCATCTATTTAAAACCAACAGTAAGGATCATATGCAATGGGGGCAAACTGCAACCATTCCCAATAAGATCAGGAGTGAAACAAGATTGCCACTATTGACGTTACTATTCAATTTTGTATTAGAGATGCTAGCTTTGGCAATAAGAGTTGAGAAAGAGATGAAAGGAATTAGAGTAGGCAATGAGGAAACCAAATTATCACTCTTTGCTGATGATATGATGGTATGCTTAGAGAACCCCAGAGATTCTACTGAGAAGTTATTATAAATAATCCACAACTTTAGCAAAGTTGCAGGATACAAAATAAGCCCACAGAAGTCATCAGAATTCCTATATATCATTAACAAAATCCAACAGTTAGAGTTACAAAGAGAAATTCCATTTAAAGTAACTGTGGGTAGTATAAAATATTTAGGAAATTTAGAAACTTTATGAGCAAATCTATAAAACACTTTCCACACAAATTGAGTCTGATCTAACAAACTGGAAAAATATTAAATGCTCTTGGATAGGGCAAGCAAATATAATAAAGATGTGAAAACTACCTAAACTAATCTATCTGTTTAATGCTATACCAATCAGACTCCCCAAAACTATTTTAATTATCTAGAAAAAATAACAACAAAGTTCACATGGAAAAACAAAAATGTTAAGAATGTCAAGGGAATTAATGAAAAAAAAAATCAAACGAAGGTGATCTAGCTGTACCAGATCTAAAATTATATTATAAAGCAGTGGTCACCAAAACCATTTGGTGTTGGCTAAGAAATAGACTGGTTATCAATGGAACAGATTGGATTCAAAGGACAAAATAGCCAATAACTTTAATAATCTAATGTTTGACAAACCCAAAGACCCCAGTTTTTGGGATAAGAACTCACTATTTGAAAAAAATTGCTGGGAAAATTGGAAATTAGTATGGCAAAAACTAGGCATTGATCCTCATTAAATACTGTACACCAAGATAAGAGCAAAAAGGGTTCATGACCTAGGGATAAAGAATAAAATTATAAATAAATTGGGAGAGCATAGGATAGTTTACCTCTTCGACCTTTGGAAGAGACAGGAATTTATGAACAAAGAGGAACTAGAGATTATTATTGATCACAAAATAGAAAATTTTGATTATATCAAATTGAAAAGTTTTTGTACAAACAAAACTAATGCAGACAAGATTAGAAGGGAAGCAATAAACTGGGAAAACATTTTCACAGTCAAAGGTTCTGATAAAGGCCTCATTTCCAAAATGTATAGAGAATTGACTCTAATTTATAAGAAATCAAGACATTCTCTAATTGATAAATGGTCAAAGGATATGAATAGACAATTCTCAGATGAAGAAATTGAAACTATTTCTAGCCATATGAAAAGATGCTCCAAGTCATTATTAATCCGAGAAATGCAAATTAAGAGAACTCTGAGATACCACTACACACCTGGTAGATTGGCTAGAATGATAGGGAAAAATAATGCAGAATATTGGAGGGGATGTGGGAAACAAGGACACTGATACATTGTTGGTGGATACATACAGCCATTTTGGAGAGCAATTTGGAACTATGCTCAAAAAGTTATCAAACTGCACATACCTTTTGATCCAGAAGTGTTTCTACTGGGCTTATATCCCAAAGAAATCTTAAAGAAAGAAAAGGGACCTGTATGTGCATGAATGTTTGTGGCAGCCCTCTTTGTATTGGTCAGAAACTGGAAACTGAGTGGATGCCCATCAATTTGAGAATAGCGGAATAAATTGTGGAATATTATTGTTCTGTAAGAAATGACCAGCAGGAGGATTTCAGAGAGGCCTGGAGAGTCTTACATGAGCTGATGCTGAGTGAAATGAGCAGCACCAGGAGATCATTATATACTTCAACAACAATACTGTAGGATGATCAATCCTGATGGGCGTGGCCCTCTCCAGCAATGAGATGAACCAAATCAGTTCCAATAGAGACTTACACAAACTGATGCTGAGTGAAATGAGCAGGACCAGGAGATCATTATATACTTTAACAACAATACTGTATGATGATCAATTCTGATGGCCATGGCCATCTCCAGCAATGAGATGAACCAAATCAGCTCCAATAGAGCAGCAATGAATTGAACCAACTATACGCAGGGAAAGAACTTTGGGAGATGACTATGTACCATTACATATAATTTTCAGTCTCTCTATTTTTGTCCTCCTGCATTTTTGATTTCCTTCACAGGCTGATAGTATACTATTTCAAAGTCTTATTCTTTTTGTACAGCAAAATAACTGTTAGGACATGTATACTTATATTGTATTTAATTAATACTTTGACATATTTAACATGTATTGGTCAACCTGCCATCAGAGGGAGGGGATTGGGAGAAGGAGGGGAAAAAATGGAACAAAAGGATTGGGAATTGTCAATGCCGTAAAATTACCCATGCATATAACTTGTAAATAAAAAGCTATAATGTAAAAAAAAGAAAATGGAGGAAAATCATCAGGAGTTGTAGAATGATATTTAAGTTTCTTGACTAAACATAGATTTTTATATATTTATTTCCTAGCTGTTTCATATTTTGATGGTGATTATGATGACAAAGATGAAATACTCATTTTTTCCTATTCTTTCCATTGATAGAAATGATTGGTAACAAGAATATAAATATTTTACCATATTTTATCTTGCATCCTCCAAATTCCCCTTCTCATCCTTGCTGTTCTTCTCTCCCATAGAATGGTCCTGCATAACAAAGAATTATTTTAAAGTGAAAAAGAGGGGATTCCAGATCATGGAATCAATAAAATGAAGGCCAACTTTCAGAACCTTTTGCAAACAGAATTTAGGTTCAAGAGGCAAAAGTAAATGCAGCTGTTTATTCATTGTAACAAATTAAGAGATGGTACAAAATAACAGCCATAGAAATCAAGGGCAAAAAAGCTTCATCTCTGGCATATAAGCACAACACGTACCCTAACAATCTACACTTTTTTAGGACAAAAATCCATCTCCTTATGCTCTAATATTCATTGAGTAATTTTCTTGTGTTGCAGCTGCTTCTGGTGCTGCTGCTATTGAAGATGCTATTGTTGCTGCTGCTGAAGCTACTGATGTTTCTATTAAATTTATTAATGCCCAGATTACTGCCTTTTTCCAACATGGTGGGAAATTTATATAATGCAAAATCAACAGCTATCAATAACAAACTTCCCCTCTTTTCTTTTCTTTTCTTCTTCTTCTTCTTCTTCTTCTTCTTCTTCTTCTTCTTCTT